>NC_063052.1:24999225-25365475 GCF_018812025.1 Megalobrama amblycephala | reverse complement strand
CCAAGATGGAGGATGTACAGCATATTCAGATACATTAACAACCTTGTTACCACTGATAAAGGCCTCACATGGCCTGGAATCTTCTCTCAGGCAAGACAAATCTATAAATAGAGTATACACTACATGTGTGAGTGAGAAAGATTAGCTTTCAACGCGTCTGATTTATATAGAGCCGGGGCAATCCCTTACAGTGAGGGTACAGCAGTCATCTCTTCATGTCTGTAATTCCCAGCATTGCCAGTGTGTGAAAGCCTCTGATACTCTTTTAGCCCCAAGGTGTAATGTTTGATAATATAACTACTGCTTCTGTCAAAGCGTTTTCTGTGCAAATACATTACAGGCGCCTGGGACTCTAAACATTTATATTAAAGAGCAGAGAATGAGGAAGGAGCGAAGAAAGAAGAGTGGAAAAAATATGCATTGATTAAAAGCCCGAGATAGTCCATCCAATACCGCCCAAAGAACATCAGTTATTTTGCATTCTGACAAGCCGATTGATAACTTATACGCGCGAAGCAGGAATGACAAATGCAGATGGAAAGTGGCTTTGACAAAAACGATAACAGCATCAGTCTCCGGGGGCCACGGAGGTACGCATGCGAGCTGTTTAAAATATTTAATCATTTTATGAAGGCTGCAAGATGTTGTTTGACCCTGGAGGAGCGTGAATGTCACATGGATCAGAAAACTGCAGAGACTTTGAAGTGAGACAAGGAAGGGAGCAGTTCCCGTAATGACTCCTACTTGATGTATTGTAATTTTCACATGTTATTCTGTCTCTGTGTCTGGAGGATAAGTAGAATCATCTAATCCTGAACAAGATGGGAAGAGAGAGGGAGAGAGAGAGAGAGAGTGAGCGAGCGAGCGAGCGAGCGAGAGAGAAATCGGGGTGTTTGTGAACACTGAAACGTTATCAGATCTGAGCATCAGGACTACAAAATGTTTTGCTTGTCCGTTTTTTCATCTCTGGACAGAAAGCAATAAAAGTGGTGTGTAAAACACCTCAGGGCCGAGGCTGTCGGTGTCAAAGGTATCAAGATTTTTAGCATGTTAGCTTATTTTGCTGCTCACAGCCATGTTCGTTCTTCAGACCTCTCAAAGTGTCATTGATCCGAGTTGTTGTCCTTTATGACAGTTCAGTTTGTCAAGCGTGCAGTTTCTACTTTCTTGTTGCAGTTTTGGCAGCATTACATTTACATTTATTCCTTTGGCGGACACTTTTATCCAAAGTGACTAACAGTACCATAGTATTTTAGGTATGCATTTTATCAGCACGTTCCCTGGGAATAAATCAAATTAACTTGGTGTTTATGTCCTTCAAAAAATATATATTGTATAATAAAATATTTTTGATTTAAAAACATGTATATAAATAAATATATTTATTATATATTAAAATATGCACAAATACTGAGAAATAATATCAAATACTATATAATATCAAATACATATTTAAAATGTAAAAGACTGAAGGTTTAAAATATACAGTCAAACCAAAAATTATTAAAATTATTAAACACAGTAAACTGTGACATATTATACCCAAAAATTCTTTGTGGACTACCAGTAAAAATTTGGAACCAAAATTTATTCAGACACTTTGACCTGACCATGTTTTGCTTAAGTGATATCTGACATAATTAAGATTATTTTTTTTCTGACACAGTTTAACTCTGAGATCTTGTCTCATTTTATTACCATTTTTTTTAAACTATAGTGAATAAACTGTATTAATGAATGCAATGTTCAAGGTCTCTGAATAAATTTTGGTTTGACTGTAATATACAAAATATATATACATTACATATATACTTACAGTAATTACAATAATCACACGTTATGAAGGAAATTAACTAGATATAAAATAGATATTAATGATGATATTACAGTCATTCTGACATTCGTAAAAACATCACAATTGCAAGTGTGATATTGCTTTTACGGTTCAGTATGCAAAAATGTAATGCAACTTAATTTTACACACAATGCGTTGAGTGAATGATTTACCGACTTGCTCATAAAGACTCAAAGTCTGCTTTTTCGTTACTGAATAATTCAGCATTTTTTAATAAATCGGTTGAATGAATGATTCAATGACTTACTCATAAAGACTTGATGAATTGTAAATGATTTGATGACTCACTGTTGTTTTGCTCCACTCCATGAATTAGTGTTTTTAATAAAATCTGAATATTTGGGTGTACAAGTAACACAAGTTACATAATCAGATTACTTTTTTCAAGTAACTAGTAAAGTAATGCATTACTTTTAAATTTACAACAAAATATCTCAGTTACTTTTTCAAATAAGTAACGCAAGTTACTTTTTTTCCCCCCATTTATTGACTGATATCTCTCCTATTCCCCATGTTAAAAGAAACTGGGAGTAAGGTGCAGAGGCGTTGTGTGAGCTGTGTAATTATGATCGTTCTTGTAGTTCTAGACTATATGTGTGCAGGCATTTACTCATCTCACTTGCATAAAAACAGATTCAGCATTCCTCAAAATGACTAAAAACAGTGAAATGCAAATTCAGAATATTACGTAATATTAAACTATGTGAATATTAATCTCACTTTATTAAACAATGTCTTGGCTGCTGACCTTTGATGATCCAATTCAACTGAACAACAAGCAAAAACATCATATTTGTGTTTCATTTTGTTTTTTATTGCTGAAGTAAGAATGTCGAACTTTATTCTCCTGTGTCCTATTCTTCTGCAATCCAGAATGGCAGCACAGCTAAAAGGTTTGAGCTGCGCCCTCCACTGTACAGGAGTGAATTTGCATTTCCTTCGGCCTCAGGCTTATTTATTTCACTTATGGTGTGAAAGGGCCTATGCATTTCCAAAAAACAGAAATTTTGTTTTTTGTTATTAAAAACAAACAAGCAAGCCCAGCGCCCTGTTGCATGAAGGTGGTTTCAGTTGCTACCCAGGTAAGTTTGAGATAAATTTGAGCAAACTCTGTTTTTCGGGCTCAAGAATGTTGACTGGTTTTTAACGGGTTTCATTGCCTTGGTAACTTAGGCTACAAGGATAACCTGCTCCAGATAAGGTTTTTTTCTGGGTCAGAGATCGCAGACCAAAACTGGACAAATCAGCTGTGAGTAAAGTGACATATATCTGATGCAAAAAAACATTCCCCCTGTATATCTCACTCCAAATTCTCACAAATTTGCAAAAAAAATAATAAAATTGCTCATCTTTTGCTGCTAATTATTTATTATATTTATATTATATGAATTATAATTATTTATACAACAGATATTTCTGGTTCTCGAATCTGATTGGCTGAGAGCTATGCGATATTCTCTCAGTATCAGCACTGGTACCGTTTCACCGTTTGTATCACTCCGCTTACAGCGACTACATTTTTAATTTTTTATTGTGTTTATTGTTTGCTTGTGTTTATGTCTTTTATAATGGCTATTGTTGTTCATTTAAATACTGTTGTTCAATAAAAAAATATTTTATATAAATAATATGCCGCATTTGGTATTAAGAAAGGGTCTGTCAATAATATCAGCGAAAGTTACATTATTATGCCATTAGATGGCGGCAAAGACTTTCTTTATGAGTGAGTCAGAACAATGAAGTTGTTTTAGCGCTGTGATCCCCTTAACTTTTAAAAGGACAAAGATATCGCTTTCTTCAGCGGGCATTCAAAATTCTTTTTTATAATGGTTATAATATTATGGACATAGACTCGAAGAATGAATGCTATATCAGATGCAGGTAATACACTCGTTTAGTCGATCTCTCTCTCATAATACCATAATACTCTACATAATACAATAAGCTTCAATGAAGCGACTCAATGTTCCTTTGTTACTAGTTGTAGTGACATTTTAGAATTAGTAACAGAGGCTTGGGCTCAACAGTTAAACTGTCAACTTGATATTACAATCCATGGCAGAAGGAAGTAGTGCTGCACAAAAGAGGGTTTTTAAAGACACTCCGTAGTTGTTCTTATTTATTTACACACTTGTGGCATTGAACTGTTGTATAAATGCAATATCACACTTGTAGCCATGCGGTATGGCTATATATCAGCACATTGTGATTACCTACGGCCGAATCACAGCCGTGCTGATATACAGCCATATTGCATGGCTACGAGTGTGATATTGCTCATGTATAATTCCTATAATATATTCATAAAATTATTATATTAATTTACAGTTATTTTAAACTTTGCTTTTAAATTTATATATATATATATATATATATATATATATATATATATATATATATATATATATATATATATATATATATATATATATATATATATATTGCAGTACAGTCCAAAAGTTTGGAACCACTAAGATTTTTAATGTTTTTAAAAGAAGTTTCGTCTGCTCACCAAGGCTACATTTATTTACTTAAAAATACAGTAAAAAACAGTAATATTGTGAAATATTATTACAATTTAAAATAACTGTGTACTATTTAAATATATATGACAAAGTAATTTATTCCTGTGATGCAAAGCTGAATTTTCAGCATCGTTACTCCAGTCTTCAGTGTCACATGATCCTTCAGAAATCATTCTAATATGCTGATTTGCTGCTCAATAAACATTTATGATTATTTTCAATGTTGAAAACAGTTGTGTACTTTTTTTTTTCAGGAGTCCTTGATGAATAGAAAGTTCAAAAGAACAGCATTTATCTGAAATACAAAGCTTCTGTAGCATTATACACTACCGTTCAAAAGTTTGGGGTCAGTAAGAATTTTTATTTTTATTTTTTTGAAAAGAAATTAAAGAAATTAATACTTTTATTCAGCAAGGATGCATTAAATCAATCAAAAGTGGCAGTAAAGACATTTATAATGTTACAAAAGATTAGATTTCAGATAAACACTGTTCTTTTGAACTTTCTATTCATCAAATAATCCTGAAAAAAAATATTGTACACAAATATTTTGTACAATTGTACACATTAAATGTTTCTTGAGCAGCAGATCAGCATATTAGAATGATTTCTGAAGGATCATGTGACACTGAAGACTGGAGTAATGATGCTGAAAATTCAGCTTTGCATCACAGGAATAAATTACTTTGTCAAATATATTTAAATAGAACACAGTTATTTAAATTGTAGTAATATTTTCACAATATTACTGTTCTTACTGTATTTTTAATTAAATAAATGTAGCCTTGGTGAGCAGACAAAACTTCTTTTAAAAACATTAAAAATCTTAGTGGTTATATAAGTATATATATACACAAGCTTTAATATATAAGCTTTTAAACAGATTAAAGGGTTAGTTCACCCAAAAATTAAAATAATGTCATTAATTACATGTCGTTCCACACCCGTAAAGCCTTCATTCATCTTCGGAACACAAATTAAGATATTTTTGATTCTGAGCTTTGCAAATCGAATCAGTGACTCAGATCTCCTATCAAATGGCTAAACTGCTGAAATCACGTGACTTTGGCGCTCCGAGTTACTTATTCGATTCGCAAAGTTCCGAAACAGTGTTTTGAAATCGGCCATCACTATATTGTTGAAAAGCCGTTATTTTGTTTTTTTTGGGCAAAAAAAGTATTCTCGTCGCTTTATAATATTAAAGTAGAAACACTGAACTCACATGAACTGATTTAAATATGTTTTTAGTACCTTTATGGATCTTGAGAGAGGAAATGTCATTGCTGTGAATGCAGGCCTCACTGAGCCATCAGATTTAATCGAAAATATCTTAATTTGTGTTCTGAAGATGAATGAAGGCTTTAAGGGTGTAGAACGACATGAGGGTGAGTAATTAATGACATTATTTTCATTTTTGGGTGAACTAACCCTTTAAGCTTACGTGTATTCTTCTTATATTTGAGACGTTTATGAAATTATAAAGCCTTTGTTTTAATCACTTGCATTGAGATATTCAGATATTTTCTTTTAGCTGTCTTCTCAAACTTTCGCTGCAGCAGCGTGCATTCCTGCCTTATAAATGCATTCATGATATATTTTTTCATAATGATCTCTTAATCTTCAGCAGAGAAGTGAATAATTGTGCTGGCTTTCTCTCAAGAAATGAAACAGGCCTCTGATGTGAAAAAGGAACTTAAAAGTAAACTAACATTACTTTCCATAAAAAGTAACTAAGTAACAAAATTAATTACTTTTTAGGGAGTAACATAATATTGTAACGCATTATTACTTTTAAAAGTAACTTTCCCCAACTTGTATATTGAAGTTGTCACGTGAATGAGGAAAGACAGATCAAGACAATGAATAAAGTTCCAAAACACAAAGTTTAATAATACTATTCCAACAAGCAGGCGAACAGGCAGTAGCAAAACACACTCAACACAAAAGTGACCAGACAAAGAGTGACTGAACTTAAATAGTAACTCAAACAAGGTAATTAATGATACACAGCTGGTATAAAAGAACTCATAATGACAGAAACCATGACAACCAAGGAGTGGCGGGAAAATGAACAAAGGGAGACAGAAACTAATGCCATCTAAAAGTCTATGATAACTAAACAGACTGAAAATAATGGTGACAGATGTAACCTGCAGAATGTTATTACATTGATGCAGATATTAAATAGACTATAGGCTAGATTTACTAAACAGTGCAAATTAGTGTCTGACACACGCTTTTTTGGGGCAGCAAATAATGGCAGTGTAAACAATGGCAAAAACCAGTAAATTGACTAGCACAAACCTAGTAAATCACCTTGCATGATTCATTTAAATACTCTCCTCCAACAAATTTTGCATCTGAAAGTGGTCAGAAAAAGGTCAGCTGTCCACAGCTTTTCAGTGCTATTTTTTTCACTGCATGTCTTTAGTAAATCCTGATAGTAGTTTTTTTTAATGCCAAAACAGGGTTTTATATATATCAAATTATTATTATTATTATAAAAAATATATAAAATTAAAAACAAATTCCAACTTCGCAGAGCACGTTTTCCTTTCCATACAGACATTTTGTAGCTTCTAAAATAGGCAAAAGGACCAATGTCCTCTCAACCTGATTCAGATCAAACAGTCATGTTTTAGCTGTTGTAAGGAATGGTTTTCTCTATCCTCCTTAGAGAACACTTTTAAGATCATCTAACCATTTGGCCATAAATAATCCATGATGGTAATTTTTATCAAGCAAAATTTGTCTGGTTGAACATTAGCTAATTGGCTTGGCAACATAAACTGTTGCACAGATGAATGGAAATTTCTAGTCTTTAAGTGAACACATGTTTACTCTCGTCTTCCCCTCTTATTCCAGACTTTTTCTCAAGTAATTTTACAAACACACATCATTGCAACATTCATTAGATCTGTGTGTTCAAAGCCCCGCAGTGCAAAAACATACAAGCTCTGAGGGAATAAGTAGCTCTTCCCCTTCCTAGTCGATCCCGGTCAGTGTGGGGTTTTTGCAGTTTGTCCAAGGACTCAGCTGGTCTCTGTCCATATGGCTTTTCCACATTCCTGTCAGCAGGGTGCTGCTCATATCAAAGAGTTTCAATCCCATGTCCAGCCAGGGGCCCTGTCCTACTCTGATCATCAACTCTCAATATGCTAGCAAATTAGTCCAACAACATCCGCTATTGCAATCGGCTTACGCTAAATCTGATGTCTGAGAAGCAACTCTGACAATTAAGAGACATTTGTTAATGAAGAAGATTAAAGGGTGATATTAAAGATTTAGAAAGAAGAAAGAGAACGAGCATTCAGGCGTTTCTGAGAGCCGACTGAAGAACGAGGAGTGCAGTGTCTTCGCGAGACATATTAGATATACGTTCCACTGAATACGCAGTTTATAAAGACAAAATGAGAATGACCTACGAGAGACGGAGGGCTGAAAACGAGAACAGACTAGGACATGTTCGACATCAATGCTTGAGAAAAAAAGAGCGATTTCCATTTTAATGTGTCGATGGTCGTGTCCTGAGGACGACTGGAAGACCTACCACGGGCTATCATTCAGGAACAATCTCCTGTGCTGCTACGCCATGTAAATCATTGCACAGGGCTTAAGGATATCTGCAAATAAAGGCTATCAAAAGAGATTGATAACAGCTAATGTAGCCCTCAGGAATCAAGAGACAAGTCATATGCTATATTTCCTGGCCTGAGGGCCGGGCTATTATTGTACACCCATACTTCGTATGGAAAAGGCTCAATGCAATTCAACATCCACTTCATTCTCAGTGCCGTGTGTTGGTCCAGGCTGTCATAATTGATGTACATTTTATATAAATGCCTTTGGACTACGGTAAAGTGGGGGATGTGTCTTGGGCTTCAATAGCAGTATGTTTCAACACTAAAGTCACAGAGCCGGATTGCATGCGTGCCCACTGATGCCACACATCCTCTTGAAATGGATAGCAGACATGCCCACATAATTAAACGCATCAGATAAGCTGGGCTATTATGGTAATTAGGAGATGTTATTACTGTGGATGTTGATATGAGATTTGCCTTTAGGCCTGAGTTACCCCTCTCCTCCCCACCCCAACCCCACCCATGTCCCCCAAATGTGATACACAGACCCACCCTTTGACCCACTTACAGACGCTCACAACCTCAAACTGACAGCACATTCTGATCACTCACATTCACTATTGATTGACTGTATATGGAAAAACATGGTAATAAACAGTAGCCAACAGATAGTCAACCACCAACAGATTGAGTTTGGTGTGAATTGAAGCACATTTTTGCCTCAGATTAAGAGAAATAAAAAGGTATTTGTCATGTTGCCATTATGAGAAATACATTTTTGAGGAATTAATCTCCCAAATGTGAATTTTTAATCTCATAATATGAATGTTTCCATGATTTCAACTTTATATATTGTCATCAGTGTTGTTATTGTTAAAGGGATAGTTTACCCAAAAATGAAAATTTGATGTTTATCTGCTTACCCCAAGCATCCAAGATGTAGGTGACTTTTTTTCTTCAGTAGAACACAAATGATGATTTTTAACTGCAACCGTTGCCGTCTGTCAGTCAAATAATGGGAGTGAATGGGAACTCTATCAATAAGAGTCGAAAAAACATGAACAGACAAATCCAAATTAAACCCTGTGGCTCGTGACGACACATTAATGTCCTAAGACACGAAACGATCAGTTTGTGCGAGAAACCAAACAGTATTTATATCATTTTTACCTCTAATACACCACTATGTCCATCTGCGTTCAGCACTCGCTTAGTGAGGTCTGATCGCGCTCTGACAACGGCAGTGATGTCTCGCGCTTATACTTCAATGAGTGTCAGACATCACCGATCGTTTCGTGTCTTAGGACATCAATGTGTCGTCACGAGCCGCAGGGTTTAATTTGGATTTGTCCATGCAAGTTTTTTTGACTCTTATTGATCGAGTTCCCATTCACTCACATTATTTGACTGACAGACGGCAACGGTTGGAGTTAAAAATCATCATTTGTGTTCTACTGAAGAAAAAAAGTCACCTACATATTGCATGCGTTGGGGGCAAGCAGATAAACATCAAATTTTCATTTTCGGGTGAACTATCCCTTTAACTAAAACTAAAGAAATAAAATTGAAATAAAATATAAATATTAGTGTCACAGCTGGCTGAGGATGAAGATGTGGATCTAAAATAGCAGCATGATTTTATTTAACAAAACAAAAGAGTAGAATTCAACAATTCGACTAATCCAAAACAAAGAGCAGGCAACACAACAGTGTGCACGATACACAAACAACACCAGACAATAAAGGAAAGAAACTGAGGGCATTATATACACAGAAACTAAATGAGGAACAGGTGTGAGTAATCAATGTAACATTGGTAACACTTTACAATAAGGTTCATTTGTTAACATTAGTTAATGTGTTAACTAACATAAACTAACCATGATCAATACATTTGTTACTGTATTTGTTAATGTTTGTTAACGTTAGTTAATAAAAATCCAGCTGATTATTGTTTGTTCGTGTTAGTTCACAGAGAATTAACTAATGTTGCAACTCTTGATTTTAATAATGTATTAGTAAATATTGAAATTAACATTAACAAAGATTAATAAATGCTATAGAAGTGCAGTTCATTATTAGTTCATAACTAATGTAGTTAACTAATGAATTTTATTGTAAAGTGTTACGAAACAATTAATAGTTTGAAACAGAACTAAAACAGAAAGGAAACACAGGAAATGATGAATAAACTAAAAGTCCTTGAAAACAAAACAGAAAACACAACAGATGGTGTGAAAAACAAGATAAAAATATTACACTTGAATGAAACAAAAATTAGAAATGTTGCAACAAACTGAAATAAATACGTTTAAATGCTAAAATTACTGAAACTAAAACTAATAAAAATAAATGAAAGCTAAATAGAAATATTTAAAATGACAAAACACGTAACAAAATAACTTAAAAAATCGAAAATATGAAAATAAAAAGACTCAAAATATTAATAAATACTATAATAGCACAGTCAGTAAATAATACTGATTTGCCTTTGTGACTTTATATCTCACAATTGCAGCAGCTTATTTCGTATTTTAAACTTTATCTCAAAATTATCTTTTTATTTTTGACTTTTAGACTGAAACAGGCTTCCACAGGGGAGAGACTACCTGTTGGTTAACTTATGAAGGGCGGGAGAGTATTTTCAAATTTTGTTTGGTGCCACCAGTGACACATGCAGCTTTAAAAACATTCATATATTACAATGCAATTTTTTTTACTGTATTTAGCTTTGTTGATTAATGTTTTCAAACTATTAACTATGTTAATTAACCATGATTCTTTAGATTTATTTGATGCATTGATTAACACAAGTTACATCAAGGAAACAAGTCTTGTTCAGTTCATACAAGCACAATTAGTCTATCTTCTTAAAATGGCTACTTACTAGGAAACTAAAACTAACCCTCAAAAGTATCCCCCTCCAGAACTATAACAGATCAGTCCATATGTTAGTTAGCAGTATCTGCTATGGCACCATCTCCCCTGCTTTCTATAAATACCCTGTACTATCTGTGTGCCAGCGTCCCTCCCCTTGTCGCTTGCAAAGGAAGTGCTGCTCTGTCCACCAAGCCTTGCACTGTGTGCCACTTTGCCTTTCTCTGTGAGTCCTGGCTGCTCTCCCACCTCACCCACTGTGCCCTTCAAAATGCCAACCCTCTCTCACACCTGCAACGCTGTCACACTGGCACTCGTCAGTCCTTGCAGTCGCCCAGAAGCGCCATGCCCAATCAAACTGAGGGGTATACAAAACCCCCTAAGATTTTTGAGCAAAAACATAATTTTATTTTAATATTATTTATTTATATTAATATAATATTAAAATGTATATTATTTATTTTTAAAACACCTGTGGCATTACTAGGTACAACTGCTTGTTAGCACAAATATCTAATCAGGCCCTGTCCACACGAACATGGGTATTTTCAAAACCGCAGCTTTTTCTATGCGGTTTGGCCATTCGTCCACATGCAAACGCAGTATCAGATCACTGAAACCAAACCTTTTTGAAAACTCCTGCCAGGGTGAAGATTTTCAGAAACTCCGGTTGCAGTGTTGTCGTGTAGCCGGTGAAACCAGAGATTTTGGCTTGTGACGTCAGAGTGCGCGCTGTTATCTCATTTGTTTGACGTCAGATTGTGCGGCGCTATCTCCTTTGTTTACATGTTGTTAGCCTACCAGAAGCGGTAATAACCGTTTTTTTCAGGCTTCTGATTGGCCAACATAGGTTTACGTTTAGGGTTATATCGCCACCTGTTGGTTTGGCATGCTCTGCTTCATAGCGTGTTTTTGCATTTTCATGTGGACAGATATTTTTTTTTTAAACAAAGGAGTTTATAAAAAGATCCGTGTACGTGTGGACTAGGCCTGAGCATCAGAATGGGTAAGAAAGGTGATTTAAGTGTCTTTGAATGTGGCATAGTTGTTTGTGCCAGACGGGCTGGTCTGAGTATTTCAGAAACTGCTGATTTGCTAGTATTTTCACACACAACCATCTCTAGGGTTTACAGAGAATGGTCCAAAAATAGAAAATATCCAGTGAGGGCTTACCAAAATTGGACAATAGAAGATTGGAAAAGTCACGATTTCTGCTGCAACATTTGGATGGTAGGGTCAGAATTTTATGTAAACAACATGAAAGCATGGATCCATCCTGCCTTTAGTGTGGGGGATGTTTTCTTGGCACACTTTGAGCCTCTTAGCACAAATTGAGCATCATTTAAATGCCACAGCCTACCTGAGTATTGTTGCCGACCATGTCCATTCCTTTATGACCACAATGTACCATCTTCCGATGGCTACTTCCAGCAGGATAGCGCACCATGTCACAAAGTCATGATGCATTCACATCATGCATGTTGTAGCCGTCAATATGGACCAAAATCTCTAAAGAAAATTTCCAGCACCTTCTTGAATCTATGTGTCACATGTCTTGTGTTTCTGTTTTCCCTGTGACCCAGTTTTCCCCAGTCTGATTAGTTCATTTGACCCACCTGTGTCTAGTTAATTAGCTCATCACCTTGTTTAGTTCTCTTTGTTGGTCTCTTGTATATATACCCAGTGTTCTCCTTCACCCCTTGTCCATTCTCGTTTATGTGTACATGCTGTCATAACTTGTTGGAATCTCCTGTGTTTTATTAAAGTATTGCTCGTATTGTTATCTTCATCTCTGTCATGCTTTGATATATAGCTACTGTAACAGAAGAACGGACCAAAACAGGATTTTTTTTACACACTTTCTCCAGCTTTCGTGCCAGACTAACTTCCCGGACCGCTCGCTCAGGCCGGTGTGATAAAATACACAGAGCGAGCGGTCCGGGAAGTTAGTCTGGCACGAAAGCTGGAGAAAGTGTGTAGTTCCAGCGAGCGGTCTCCCTGCTCCAGGCAGAGGAACTGGACAGCGGGTAGAGCCATGAGGGAAAAAAAGAAACAAAAACTGGGGGGAAAAAAAATCCTGTTTTGGTCCGTTCTTCTGTTACAGTAGCTGTATATCAAAGCATGACAGAGATGAAGATAACAATACGAGCAATACTCCAAGACATGCATTCCAGCGGGCGGTCCAACGGAGGACTTCGCTGTATACGTGGAGTGGGTGCTGGTGAACAACAACTCTCCGTTCACCGTCTGCCCTGCTGAGGATGACACCAGCATCGCTCCACATCCAGAGACCAGCCACCCGCCACCGACTACGTGCACGATGGAGAGACGAGAGCCCACCACAGACCGTGGAGTTCAACCTGCTGGGACGAACGAGACCAAACCTGAGGAGAGGACGGAAGGAGTCTTTGCCCTGGGGTGTGAATCGCAAGGTGTGTCTGACCAGGTGCGTGAGCCCATTACATCGTGTGCTGCCGAGGGAGTGTTAGTGGAGTTCGAGGGCTGGGAGGAAGGCCCCGCCCACAACCTCACCGCGGTGGATGGGATCGCTATGGCCACTGGAACTTTTTTGGATTTATTAGAGGTGTTTGAGGAGGTTAATTCCCTATGTCTCCTTTCCCCGCTGGTTCCGTCCAGCCCTGAACTGTCCGTCTCCCCGCTGGTTCCATCCAGCCCTGTGTCTCCTGTGTTCCCTCCCAGCCTCCCTCTCCTGCCTCCTCATATTGCCTGCTCATCATTTCGGCCTCCTCTGGTACCCTTCAGCCCCTCTTCAGCTCCATCACTCAAGTGTATGGACCGATTCGAAGCTTCAGGTCACCAGCGCCACCTAGGCCAGAGAATCTCCTGGCTCCGCCTCCAGCCGACCCCAACTCTCCACCACAGCCTGTCGACGCGTCGCCTCCGCCGTGGCTTCTCCCTCCCTTGCCTCCACCAGAAACCCTCAGCCTCAAGACTCCACCGGGCTCCCTCGTCCCTCAGGCTCTGACTTGGTAGGTCGTCGTCCAGCTGGCACCTTCAGTTTCACCTGGCTCCTCCTTCCCCCCATCTCCTCCTTCGTCCTCTGTCACACCGCCTCCGTCTCAGTCTTCAGGTTCCCGGACTCCACCTCGGATGCTCGTCGTCCCGGCTCCATCTCGGTCTCCAGATCCAGCAGTGTCGGTTGGGTCCTCCAGCATGCCAGCTCCACCTGGATCTCCATCGTCAGTGGCCTCTCCATCGGCCATCCCCAGGGTGGCGCCTCTCAACACTCCACTATGGCGTCTCCTGTTCTCGACCCCACCCTGGGGCCTCATCACGGTTGGTCTCTGGACCAACATCTGACCCCTCCTGCTCCAGGCTTCCCCTTGGCTCCTCCCACCCTCCACTCCCCCTTGGACTATTTGTTGTTTTCTGTGGACTTTTGTTTTGTTCCTCTGCCCTTCACCCTCCTCTAGAGCCCCCACCCCCCCCTCCTCAGTTGGACTCTATACGGCGCGAGGACGCGCCTTCCCGGGAGGGGGGCGATATGTCATGTCTTGTGTTTCTGTTTCCCCTGTGACCCAGTTTTCCCCAGTCTGATTAGTTCATTTGACCCACCTGTGTCTAGTTACTTAGCTCATCACCTTGTTTAGTTCTCTTTGTTGGTCTCTTGTATATACAGTGGGTACGGAAAGTATTCAGACCCCCTTAAATTTTTCACTCTTTGTTATATTGCAGCCATTTGCTAAAATCATTTAAGTTCAGTTTTTTTCCTCATTAATGTACACACAGCACCCCATATTGACAGAAAAACACAGAATTGTTGACATTTTTGCAGATTTATTAAAAAAGAAAAACTGAAGACACTCATATATTTAACTCAGGTGCTGTCCATTTCTTCTGATCATCCTTGAGATGGTTCTACACCTTCATTTGAGTCCAGCTGTGTTTGATTATACTGATTGGACTTGATTAGGAAAGCCACACACCTGTCTATTTAAGACCTTACAGCTCACAGTGCATGTCAGAGCAAATGAGAATCATGAGGTCAAAGGAACTGCCTGAAGAGCTCAGAGACAGAATTGTGGCAAGGCACAGATCTGGCCAAGGTTACAAAAAAAATTCTGCTGCACTTAAGGTTCCTAAGAGTACAGTGGCCTCCATAATCCTTAAATGGAAGACGTTTGGGACGCCCAGAACCCTTCCTAGAGCTGGCCGTCCGGCCAAACTGAGCTATCGGGGGAGAAGAGCCTTGGTGAGAGAGGTAAAGAAGAACTCAAAGATCACTGTGGCTGAGCTCCAGAGATGCAGTCGGGAGATGGGAGAAAGTTGTAGAAAGTCAACCATCACTGCAGCCCTCCACCAGTCAGGGCTTTATGGCAGAGTGGCCCGACGGAAGCCTCTCCTCAGAGCAAGACACATGAAAGCCCGCATGAAGTTTGCTAAGATGGTGAGAAATAAGATTCTCTGGTCTGATGAGACCAAGATAGAACTTTTTGGCCTTAATTCTAAGCGGTATGTGTGAAGAAAACCAGGCACTGCTCATCACCTGTCCAATACAGTCCCAACAGTGAAGCATGGTGGTGGCAGCATCATGCTGTGGGGGTGTTTTTCAGCTGCAGGGACAGGACGACTGGTTGCAATCGAGGGAAAGATGAATGCGGCCAAGTACAGGGATATCCTGGATAAAAACCTTCTCCAGAGTGCTCAGGACCTCAGACTGGGCTGAAGGTTTACCTTCCAACAAGACAATGACCCTAAGCACACAGCTAAAATAATGAAGGAGTGGCTTCACAACAACTCCGTGACTGTTCTTGAATGGCCCAGCCAGAGCCCTGACTTAAACCCAATTAAGCATCTCTGGAGAGACCTAAAAATGGCTGTTCACCAACGTTTACCATCCAACCTGACAGAACTGGAGAGGTTCTGCAAGGAGGAATGGCAGAGGATCCCCAAATCCAGGTGTGAAAAACTTGTTGCATCTTTCCCAAAAAGACTCATGGCTGTATTAGATCAAAAGGGTGCTTCTACTAAATACTGATCAAAGGGTCTGAATACTTAGGACCATGTGATATTTCAGTTTTTCTTTTTTAATAAATCTGCAAAAATGTCAACAATTCTGTGTTTTTCTGTCAATATGGGGTGCTGTGTGTACATTAATGAGGAAATAAAATGAACTTAAATGATTTTAGCAAATGGCTGCAATATAACAAAGAGTGAAAAATTTAAGGGGGTCTGAATACTTTCAGTACCCACTGTATACCCAGTGTTCTCCTTCACTCCTTGTCCATTCTCGTTTATGTGTACATGCTGTCATACCTTGTTGGAATCTCCTGTGTTTTATTAAAGTATTGCTTGTATCGTTATCTTCATCTCTGTCGTGCTTTGATATACAGCTACTGTAACACTATGCCATGAAGAATTAAGGCAGTTCTAAAAGCAAAGGGTCCAACCCTGTACTAGCAAGGTGTAGCTAATAAAGGTGTACATATAATTTATGATTTTTTTATTTATTACCAATTTTAATTCTGTAACCTGAAATATTTCATAGTGAAATAAGATATTCAACAAGATAAAACAGGGCTAAAATTTATCAAACTGATTTTTTTTTTTTTTTCTTTATCAAAGAACCGTTTTGGAAGATAAGATGACACACTTTTTTTCCATTGTTCACAATAACACCAAGAATCTGTATTTAGAAAGTAAACATCATTAATTTAATTTCACGCTGACTTTGAAAATTGTCATGGGCATAAAACAGACAAAAACAACTAAAGACAAAAGACAAACACCTCGACTCCATATCCAGAGAGCTTTAAAGTCGTCTGTGAATGATTCGCTGAAACAAACATCCAGGTAAAACCTATAAAACTGTAATGTTGAATGGCAAGTGGTAAATGCATGTGACATTGGAAGACTATAAGCTCCTTATTGTTAATTCCAACCTGGGCTCGTATTGTTCATTATCATTATTCGACCAGCTGAGAAACATGGCAGACAGTAAAAACAGAGGGCTGAGAGGAGGAGAAGATATAAATAAATAAATATATAAACCAACGGGAGACGTAAAGATATCGTATGGGGAGCAAATGCGAGAGACAAAGCAAGAATGAAAATTGATTTCTGAGTTTTGTTTGTTTCAATAAAGGCAGCATTACCTCAAAGCTCCGTCTTCAGAAAGACTTCTCAGAACAAAATGTGCTATTAAGACAATAATAGGATTATTATTCCTGTTTGTTTGTTATGGTGGATCAACTAAATCAGGGTTAAAAGAGAGGAGATTAACTCGGCCTCGTTATCGTCGCTTCATGAAATTAGCACCAGACGCAAGACTCATCTGCATATTCATTTATTGTTGTGAGAATCTATCCCTTTAATTAGACATTGAGACGAGATAGGCACTTGTTTTTCGATAAACACACAGTGACAAGCACACATCCAAGCCTCGACTACTAACAGACTTTTTTTTCATATTCTCTTACTGCATTAAAAAGTGTTCACGGCACCTATACGAAATGGCGAGAGAAAGAAGTGGGAGGTGATTTCTTCTTAAGTTGCATCAAAGTTGAAAAGCAGACGGCATGTAGCGGAATGTGAGCCAGACGTGTGTGTGTGTGTGTGTGTGTCTGTCTGCACGCATATGCTCATGCAAAAGAGGTTCTGTGCCTATATTTGTGTTTACACGCCATTGTATGTAGCTACCTGCACACATTTTTTGCAAAGTTTGCTCTAAACGAGCAATTAAACAGTCAAATGAAATTGTCATTTGATTTTAATTACTGTGTACAAATTGAGACAGCCCTTGAAGTCAGCTGTGTTTCTTTCCATTTCTGATGATATGTTGTTCAATGTGAGAGGATAATAAGACAGGCTGTTAATTAAAATCCCTCGTTATTGTCAGACGGAGTGACTAAACATTGTCTATACCTTCAGTGAGTAAAGCTGTTGACACAATATCACGCAGACTAAATGCATTAAATCACACCTGCTGTAATTAGAAGCACTCCACTTATACACAGCTTAATATATCTGACCTGAGATCAGATTCCTGCTTCTCAAACGCTAATCAGGGCCATACAGGTCACACTGTTTACAAAACACATGTTGCTGATTATTAAGCAAAACAAAAGTGAGTCAAATAGAATATTCCAACATCTGTTTCAGGCTGTCCAGTAAGCCAGATGTGAATAGAATAATAATACTCAATACAAAAAACATAGACTTTACTTAACTGACATCTACAAATCATGCACCTTTAGGATGCTGCGGTTCATTTAAATTACTGCGGAGATGATCAGCCATTATTGGTAAATAATGATATAGTCCAAGAGTAATGGGTTGTTACTTCTGTGTCCAACAAACAAACAAACAAAATTACCATGGAAACCAAAGCTTCTGCTAAAATTCTTACTACAGTTACTGTTAGTACAGTGTCTGTAAATTGTACCTTTAGGGGTACAGCTTGTCACTGGTGCAGTACCCTTAAAGTTGCACATTACAAAGTAATTCAGTATGTATCCTTAAAGGGTTAGTTCACCCAAAAATGAAAATTCTGTCATTAATTACTCACCCTCATGTCGTTCCAAACCCGTAAGTTCTTTGTTCATCTTCAGAACACAAATTAAGATATTTTTGATAAAATCCGATGGCTCAGTGAGGCCTCAATTGCCAGAAAGCTAATTAACACTTTCAGATGCACAGAAAGCTACTAAAAACATATTTAAAACAGTTCATGTGACTACAGTGGTTCAACCTTAATGTTATGAAGCAACGAGAATACTTTTTGTGCACCAAAAAAAACAAAAAAATACTTTATTCAACAATATCTAATGATTTCAAAACACTGCTTCATGAAGCTTCGAAGCTTTACGAATCTTTTGTTTCAAATCAGTGGTTCGGAATCTCAAACTGCCAAAGTCATGTGAATTCAGTAAACGAGGCTTCGTTACGTCATAAGGGTTTCGAAATTTCAATGGTTCACCACTGGGGGGCAGGACTTTGGCAGTTTGAGACATGATCCGAACCACTGATTTGAAACAAAAGATTCGTAAAGCTTCGAAGCTTCATGAAGCAGTGTTTTGAAATCACCCATCACTAGATATTGTTGAATAATGTCGTTATTTTGTTTTTTGGTGCACAAAAATTATTCTTGTCGCTTCATAACATTAAGGGTGAACCGCTGTAGTCACATGAACTGTTTTAAATATATTTTTAGTACTTTTCTGGGCATCTGAAAGAGTTAATTATCTTGCTGGCAACGGAGGCCTCACTGAGACATCGGATTTCATCAAAAATATCTTAATTTGTGTTCCGAAGATGAACAAAGGTTTTACAGGTGTGGAACATCATGAGGGTGAGTAATTAATGACAGAATTTTCATTTTTGGTTGAACTAACCCTTTAAGTTTCTACTGTGAACTATTTAGGGGTAAATAAGGTACAAACATTTCTCTTTGACGGTTCCAGTGACAAGCTGACAAAACAATTTTTGCACATTTCTTCTGAGAGTGTACCTTAAAATCTTAAAAGGAAAGTTCATCCTAAAATGAAAATTAAGTCATCATTTACTCACCCTGGTGTTGCTATAATCCTTCTTTCTTTTATGGACCACAAAAGGAGAATATTTTAAAAAAAATGTCCCGCTTGCACTCATCCATATAATGGCATCAATGCCATATGACCAGCAACAAACTTAAAAAAAAAAAAAAAAAAAGTATAATAAATGATACCATGCGACACATACCATATATATTGATTTGGTGAAAGACAAACCAAAATTTAATGTATTATTTAACAAAATTCTTGACCTAGGTCGTTCTTGAGACAATATTAGCACCGCAGTTCTTGCCCAGATAAAGCACACAAGAAATCAAGAATTGGGAGTAGAATAAATAATAAAAAGCGTTAAAGTGATGTGGCGTGGCGTGTAACCAAGTATGGTGTTCCATACCCAGAATTTGTGCTCTGCATTTCACCCATCCAAGTGCACAGACACAGCAGTGAGTATTGATCACACACACGGAGCAGTGGGCAGACATTTTTGCTGTGGTGTCCGGGGAGCTATTGGGGGTTAGGTGCCTTGCTCAAGGGCACCTCACTTGTGGGTAATGAGAGTGGAAGAGAGCGCTGTTCATTCACTCCCCCACCTACATTTCCTGCCTGTTCTGAGACTCAAACCCACAACGTCCGGGTTACAAGTCCAACTCTCTAACCCAGGGGTTCTCAACCCTGGTCCTCGAGGGCCACTGTCCTGCACAGTTTTGCTCCAATCTTGATCAATCTCGATCAAAATCTTGATCAGTGGCCCTCGAAGACCTGGTGGCAGAAAATGACAGTTCTGCAGTAGCAGTCTATGGAAGCCATGGAATAAAAGAATAAAAAACAGTTAATTTCGAGTTTATATCTCATAATTCTTAGAAGGAAAAGATATACAGTACTCGTTATTCTGTCTTTTTTCCATCAGAATTGCGAGTTTATATCCCGCAATTCTGAATTTCCCCCCTCAGAATTGTGACATAAAGTCACAATTATTGCGAGTTTTAAAGTCTGAACTGGGAGATATAAACATGCAAATGCAAGAAAGAAAGTCAGAATTGTGAAATAACAATGTTAGAGGCTATGTTTAAAATTTTCTATGCAAAATCTTATAGGTTTAAATATTATTTCATGCTGTAACTGCTATGTATGCATGTTCCCTATGAACTGCATATGTAAATATTATGAAGACTAATTATGTAGACAAATTCATGCTTTAATAGTTGATTAATCATTGCGGATTTCATCAGTCCAGTCTGTGACTTGCAACATAAACATCTGCGTTTAGCTTCAAAGGGCATATTCAACAACATTATTCTATAACAATGAAGACTATTCATGACATCCAAAGGCACATCCAAAGGGTTTTTTTTAGAAAACAAGACTTAATATCTTACATAATTTTCTTCTCAAGCAAATGTACCTTGATTTAAGAATATTTAGACACTTGTACTGGAAAACAAGAGAAAAATACTTAGATCAGACATCAATTTTTGTAGTGTAATAGCCCCTCTCCTTCCGCTATGCAAGTAAGGAAAGCTGCATGTTAAATTCCACGCTTTGTTTTTATCTGTAAAACACTGTAAGTGCATCATCCTGGTATTTCAAGTGCACTTCTTCTTGTTGGAATTTTCAGCCTGAACACACTACTCACATAGGTTAGTGCATAAGCACACGAACCTTTTGATTAACAAAAGCAAACTGTAAGAGCAATTTGTTAGCAATATTCTCATTGCATACTCTAATAACCCCTGAATTTATTTTCAGAGCAGGAGACGACTGAGAGGTGTGCGTCTACAACCAAACGATTCAAATTTAGCCCTGAAAACTATTTTAAAAATGAAGAGACCTCTTATCAAGCCTCTAAAGTGTGCAGCACTACATTAGATTTGGCTTGTTTTATTCCCACTGCTTTACTGCCGCTCTCTCTGTAATGTAATGACCACTTTAGGCTCATTTTGGGATAGGGCTCTGTTCACATGGCTGCACAGAACAGTCTGGTGCGGCATCCCCCCCTCCCTTCCCTTCCACCTGCTCTCCAGAGAGAAAAATCACACGCCGACAATCTCACACAACACTCGGCAGACAGAGCGCTGGAACATCAGAAGATGGACAAGATGCCATGCTGTACGTCTTTCCCCCTCCATCTTTCTCTCTCTCTCTCGTTACATGCTGTGCCCTGGTGCTGTTGAATGTCTGTCCATCACACAGATCAAAAAGCTGCTCCCCTGCCCCGCAGCTTCATGGGCAGACTGTTCAAATTAACCCTGTCACTGCTGGGGTTAACAACACAGGAATCTTCACCCACCTCAGTTAAAATTCATGACACAAACTCATAGTCAAAATATTTCCAGCACTTTGGCTAATGCTAATTACCAGCAACATCAACTTGCTAACATGCTAACGCAACTACGGTGTAACAGAATAACCTTTGTAACTCATCTACCGTCATGACATGTGGTCCACAGCTCCCTCAAAAGATTTTACTAAGCCCCTGGTAAATTTGGATTGTAAATCTGGATGGTTTGAATGATGTTTTGAATGCAATGAGAGATTTATAGACAGATCAGGATACCAATGAGGGCGAGGTCATGTGATCATCACCTGGTCTGGGTTCTCCTGCAGTATTTGCTCTGCTTAAGAAGACAATTATGATTTGATGAATTATGAGTTCAAATGCAGCTATAGTTAAAAAAAAAAAAGGAACAGTCTTACAGAAACTGTTGCAGACAGGTTTCTGAGGCACATAACCACATCAAATTTAAGTGAGTTTTAGACAAAAACAAGCAAATGTTTAATAACTTAATGTTTCTTTGTCAGCAAAAAATATAAACTTAAATTGAAAGAAAAGAAAAAGTTTGATGTCAGAAAGATTTTAAAAAAGAAATTATTTTTTATTCAGCAAGGATGCATTAAACTGATCCAAAGCGACAGTAAAGACTTTTACATTGTTACAAAGAAAATCTATTAATATAATTACTCAATATATGTACATAAATTATTTTATTTTATAAATGCTTCTCCTTTGAACTTTCTATTCATCAAAGAATTCTGAGGGGAAAAAAAAGGATCACCGTTTCCAAAAAAAAAAAAAACAATAATAAATGTTTCTTGAGCAGCAAATCAACATATTAAAATGATTTCTGGAGGATCATGTGACACTGAAGACTGGAGTAATGTTGCTGAAAATTCAGCTTTGCCTTCACATTTTACATTTTAAAATATATTTAAACAGAAAACGGTTCTTTTAAACTGTAATTTATTACAATATTACTGTTTTACTGTATTTTTTTTTATTAAATAAATGCAGCCATGGTGAGCATGAGAGACTTCTTTCAAAGACATTTTAAAATCTTACGGACCCCAAACTTTTGAATAGGCCTGTAAAATATTAATAAAAGTGTTATTTTATTGCTATTTCACAATATTGCCATATTTCTAACATAACCACTGAATTATACTGTAAATATGGTGAGCATTCAGAGTGGCAATTTAATGTACTATACTTGTTTTTATGAATGCATTGCTTCTGTGTTGTTTCTGTGTTGTTGTTGTTTTGTTTTTTTGCATTTGGCAGATGCATTTCTCTAAAACAACTTACAATGCACACAATCAAACTCATAACCTTAGGGTTGCTGGTGCCATGATCTACTGCTTGACCTACAGGAATACTGTTTTTTGACGGGAAAAATTTTAAATGTGCTACACATTTTTAAAAACAGTTTGGGATAGGAATAGTGCTGGAAAATCGTCATGAGTCAAAGGTGAATCTGCTGTACACCTCCTGTCGCGCTAATTGAGTTGATTACCTGAACGTGCTCCTCCCGAACTTTGTTAATAAAACATCATAAAAAAGCAAAACTTGCTCAAACAGAAACACATTATATACAAATCAAAATTACATTGACAGACAGATTTCTGCATGAGACATCTGTAAGGACAAAACACTCTTCTAAACTCTCTGTGCCTCGGTATGTCTGTAACACTCACTCTGGGTGGCACATGGCTCTTCTGACATGTTTGATTTGCTGCCTTCCAACACAGCGGTGTGTGTATAAATAACAAAAGTGACTCTCCCGGCACTGCTGTATAGGGAGGAAGGTGAGGATTGCCAGTCCTCGGCTCGTCTCCCAACTGTCTCACCACTGGCAGTTCTGATCACAGAGTGATGACAGCCTATGATTGTCAAAATACGTGTCACTGACTGGCAGCCCCAGCTTTGGCATGTGCTGAAGCTCAATTTTCCCTTTCTTTTTTTATTTTGTCATCTCCCTTTCTGCTTTCTCCGCCATCCATGGGTTTGGTTAACACCAGCCGGATGTGGAAGAAGAAACACACGCAGGTGGGAATTAACTCGGTGTGTGTGTGGAAGAAGTCGCACTCTGTGTCACATGTTTTGGTTGGTGTTTGTGTACGTGTGTGAGGTGACAGGGAACAGCATGGGGACGTGTCAGCCCCGGAGTAGAGACCGTAGTGTCTGCGACAGCTTTCAGATAGAGCTAGATCTACCTCTCCAACTCCAGAGAGCGACGAGAGTGCATGATTGACAACTTGCCTTGTGGTTGTTGTTTTTCAAAGAGTGTCAATAGAAACAGCAGCAGACCACAAAGAGGTGGTATGAAAGAGGCCCCAAAAAATAACATTCTGTCATCTTTTAAGGCCCGGTGACACCACGAATGATAATTCTAAAGATAACTATAACAATAACTATATTAGCGGCCACACCAACACACTATAATGTCCTGTTTATTATAAGCACATGCTGCAGTACTGTCATTTGCTGCTTTAAAGGGTTAGTTCACCCAAAAATGAAAATAATGTCATTTATTACTCACGCTCATGCCGTTCCACACCCGTAAGTCCTTTGTTCATCTTCGGAACACAAATTAAGATATTTTTGTTGAAATCCGATGGCTCAGTGAACCCTCCATAGCCAGCAATGACATTTCCTCTCTCAAGATCCATTAATGTACTAAAAACATCAGTTTAAATCAGTTCATGTGAGTACAGTGGTTCGATATTAATATTATAAAGCGACGAGAATATTTTTGGTGTGCCATAAAAACAAAATAACGACTTAGTGATGGCCGATTTCAAAACACTGCTTCATGAAGCGTTATGAATTTTAAATGCTCAAGCTCTTTAAAGCAGCATGGATTCTGATTGGCTGTCAATGTTTTATCATCTGGAAAAAAATTCCGTTCCTCTCTGCCATTATTATTATAGTTGTGGTGTGGACTCAATTTAGAATGTATGTTACACTCTAAATGTGACCCTGGACCACAAAACCAGTCATAAGGGTCAATTTTGTTTGAAACTGAGATTTATACATCATCTTAAACCTGAATAAATTAGCTTTCCATTGATGTTCAGACAATATTTGGCTGAGATTCAACTATTTGAAAATCTGGAATGTGAGGGTGCAAAAAAATCTAAATATTGAGAAAATCACCTTTAAAGTTGTCCAAATGAAGTCCTTAGCAATGCATATCCACTCACAAAAATACATTTTTGATATATTTATGGTAGGAAATTTACAAATTATCTTCATGGAACATGATCTAAAATCCTAATGATTTTTGGCATAAAAGAAAAATCTATAATTTTGACCCATTAAATGTATTGTTGGCTATTGCTACAAATACACCCGTGTGACTTATGACTGGTTTTGTGGTCCAGGGTCACAAATTGTTACAATGTAGAATGATCTATATCTATATCTTTTCTATATCTTTATCATTACAGTTATCGTCCTATTTGAAAAATTGTGCTGGTCGCTGTTTTCCATGCAGTTACAACAAACATTGACTGAAGGTTTCAAAAAGGACACAGAAACACCATCTGCTTGCTAATCCATTACATATCGAAAACTGCTTTCGTGTCCAAGTTTCTACTCCATTTCAATAGCCAGTTTTGAGAACTATTCATTTATAGCTAAGCTTTTAAAAACTCGTATTTTAACTCTTTATAAACGATGAATCACTGTCTGGCCAACTAAGATTTCACTACGAGAGATGAGATAAGGGTTAGAATTGAATAGAATAGCACCGTCAGTATGACTCATGTGATCAATACAGTGATCAATATGACTCATGCACTGTATTCCAACCAAGTCTTCTGAAGCCATACAACAGCTTTGTGTGATGAAATTAATTATATACTGAAATCTTGACATCCACACTGGGTCTCAAACGAGTCTATCCAATAAACCAGCTGACTGAAAAAAACGGAATGATTTAATGAATTGAGTACAACTCAATGACTCAAAAAAAAGTGACTCACTGTAACAAAACTATGATTTGGATTGACGAAATTGGATAAAAATAGCACCTTTTGGGTTAAACACACACACACACACAAAAGAAAGTCATACAGGTTTGGAACGACATGAGGGTGAATAAATGTTGACAGAATTTTCATTTTTGGGTGAATTGTTTCTTTAAAGACGACAAACTAGCAAGCTCAAGCTCTGTGCCTGAATAATTATTTATATCAATTTCTCCTTATATTCCTTCACTCGGTAAGCTTCAACAATTATTATTTTGAGTTACAATGAATTAGGAATCGTTATGTGCTTCACAGTAGGTGCAAACCCTCAGGAGACCGCACACTGCAAAATCAAAGATAAGACACATCTTGTAATCGGCCGCCATAGCGTGTTGCAGCTGATACACCCGTCCCATGAGAATCTCGCGAGGGAGATACATTTGATAGGTTGCGTGCTAAAAACAAACCAAAACAGCGCTACTTCCCAAGGTTCGTGTCAAGTCCCACTGACTCGTGTTGTTTGGCAAGGCATGCTTTTAGCGGAGATGATTAGGAAGTTTGAAATGACAGCCACCCGATCTATCTGCTCTTCAACTTTCCTATTTATATAGCCATTCATATTCATGAAGGATGAAGCGCCAGTGCATTTAACGTTATTGCAAAGATGAACTTCACCCTCGCTGGCAGCTGACGGGGAGAGATTACTCTGGCCGACTGACAGTCAAGTGGCAAGCTAGCGTGCTAAATCAGAGTACGGACAGCGTCCATGAAAGCGAGGCTCATCTACAGACTTGTAAAAACGCCTCTTCACTTCACTTTGGGCATTAAGTGGATTGTTTGCCAGATAATACATCTCGTACAGAAGTATACATACGAGCAGGCCTGTTAAAGTAGCGGAGAGAGACGCGCCGCCCGATACCCCTTTAATGGGCTTTGCTGCTTGACGTGCACGGTGTACTGCGGTAAAACTTGCGCGCGGCGATGATGGTAATGTTCTTACGTGTGTTAAGCTTGAGTGTGTGTGAGAAATGTACTCTTCACAAGCAAGAAGGCAGTTAACCTTTAAACAGATGGATAATTCCAAACAGCACTGTAAAATTAATAGACTCTAAACATTGCCGCTCAAAGCAGCCAGCCATGTCATCCCGAGCATTCATACATCATTCCAAGCAAGCATCTGTCTGTGACAGTTATGGGACGTGTGCTTTTGAGGAATAAAAATTGCTAACGGTGAAAATGTTTATGAATCTCAAGTACATGCCGGGCATACCTGAGTGTGAATAAGGCCATCACGGCACTGAGCGATGCTCCGTTCAGATCATGGGGAATGCCGGGAAGAATTCTCAAAGCATGGATGACTCTGTAGATGGGGGAATAGGGTGATTCCTTAGCCAGAAATTAAAAAAGGTTCATATGCATACAAAAACACACAATGCATTAGATACAAATATCAAATCAAGTGGCATCAGCAATCATGGTGTTTGCATTCACTATCCCTGATAGCACATGTACATCTCAGAGACGTCTATTTGATGTGTGTGTTTACGTCTGGAAGATGTATTTTTTTAGAGTGTTTGCTCATCTGCAATACGTCTATAGGACGTATCCCGTCAGATGTCAATTAGACGTTTAGAAGATGTCTTTAAGATGTTTATGATTTAGAATGTATGTAAAACTGACATCTTAAAGATGTCTATCAGATGTTTGTAAACAGCAGATGCTTTCCAGATGAAGTGATTTTTAACAGACATCTTGCAGACGTACGTGTGCTATCTAGAACCAGCTCATAAGGCTCTTTCGCTCAGGAATTTGACTTCATTGGTTGCACAGAATGTTTGTGATTCACAAAAAAGAACAGGCTTGTAATCGAAAATTCTTATTTTGGTCATACTTCTAAGACTACAATCTTTGATTCCGAAGTACAGTATCCAAACCGATGTGGTGACTGACAGCAAACATTAGATTGATCCGCGCTGAGGAGACGTGCCGAAGCTCAACGCACGTACAGATAATAATTCCGCAAACAACTGCAATTGCAGGTTTCAAACAGAGATGGCGACAAAGAGGCAAAATTACAGACTGCAGCTTTAAATGTGCTATAATTCTTTAAAATAAATGTCACTTTGTTTAATATTTACTGTGGTTTTGTGTCTTTAATAAGAGAAAATCCTCTCAGCCATGCTCCAAAATATACCGCAAAACCTTCCCAGAAGAGTAAAGCTGTTATTGCAGCAGAGAAATTAATTTCCATGATTTTAAAATGAAACGTTTAACAAGCACATACGGGTGTAGTCTTCAATTGTCCACATTCTTTTGGCCATATAATGTAGTTCAAATTAATAGGATACTGAAAAACATAGCTGGCGACATTGAACATCCACGGAGGAGAATTATCTTAGGCATCATAAACCTTTATGACCATACCGAGCTGATGTGAGCTGCCTAAAGCATCACTTCTATCCCAGCTTGTCCAAGTAAATTCCACTCAGCACCACTAGCGTGACATTAGCCCATTCCCTGTGAAGCTAACTACCGTTTAACAGATGGACTCCATACACTGCGTCAAACACAACCCCGGGCCAATTTAGTAAGTTAAAGTAATCAATGAGCTCCGTTGGCCCAATATGCAGGATTTCCCCATCGGTTCGGCCTTGTCAACCCTACTGCGGTCAGAGCAGGACCCCCAGCTGCCCCAATAAGCCCCTCGGCCTGGCTAATCTTGTTATTACAGCTAAGATAAGGATTAACGCCTCTGCAGGGGAGGCAGCCGCCAATATGACCTCTGATATGCATAATGCATGGATGGACTGATGGATGAGGCCTGTGAAATACCTACAGAGCAGTACTGCTGCATATATTAGCACTGAGCTGGAAAACAGGAATAGTATCTTTGACCTTTGATCGATTGTGCGTGGATGCAACTTGAAAGGTAATGTACTGTTCGTAAAAGCAGGACTCTGGTTTTCTTGCGAAGACATGACTCAAGTACAATTGAGTTTGATTGTCGGTAATAGAATTATGGATCACTCATGATGGGTTCCAATCGTGCACCGGAGTGCTTTTCTGCTTCCATTCTCACTGGCCTTCCACCAGGGGGTCAATGTTTTGTTGGTTAGCTTCGCACTGTTAGCCCCTTTTGGTAGATATGATGTGATAGATCTGGTGAGATGATGTGGCTTCTTACACAGAATAAGGCAGTCGTGTGTTTATTAGTCATGTTTAATCAATCAAAGCATTTCAATCTTCTGTTTATTCAGCTACAGTGATATGACACGTGTTATCTTCTTCTGTGGTAGGGCATATTTGGAGTTTCTTCACAAGAGCGCCCTCTGGCTTTCAGTTGGAGAAGCATTTACTACTGTTCACAGAGCCGTACAGCTCTGACAAGCTGCACATAAAATAATCGCAGCCTTTGCCAAATCTTGTGTGGTTTAATCTCGATAAATCTTGCAGCTTGTCTGGCTATCACCAGACCAAGCCCAATTTAAAATTGAACATTGGTCTGGGGAGATTGCTATGAATTTTCTACTGCACAAGAGGCGTAATCAACGAGCATTATTCACGCAATTGTATAGTCCTTCAACTAATCAGTTCAACGATCCGGGTGACATACTTTGCAGAGCGACGCGAAAACTCCAGACGGGTTTAGTTTGTATTGGTTTGTAGCATTGATCAGCGGTTTGCAGAAGCAGCAATGGCATCGAGCGATTTTTGCAGGTTGTGCAAAAAAAAACATGAAAGTGAGTGGTATTTCCACCCACTCTAGCGATTTGTTTGCTAAACTAAAGAAGTCATTCAGCATCGTCGAGAGGTTAAAAGGAATTGGATTGACGGTCATGCTTGCCGTCGCTTCTCTATCGTCATCATGTTATACCCGCCAACAGCGAGCAAGGTGGATAAAGCCAGTCTGTGATTGGTTCCCGCAAAAGTATAACAGAAGCAGTAGAAATGAATGTACGGGTTTCCAGACTGAGTTGCCGGGTGAAATCAAATCGCCGGCAGATCAGGCTGGGTTTACCCAGTCTATCTTGCAGCCCTACTCAGCAAAATGCATCTTTCCACCACTGAACATTCATCACTTCCCATGTATTCTTATGAAATAATGTTGTACAACCTGTCACTCACCTGAGATCACAGCAACAGCAAACCACAACAATTCAATCACTAACTGATGGTAGAGGTGTAACGGTTTTGAAGTCACGGTTCGGTATGGTTTTAAAATTGTTTTTTTATTATTAAACAGTGGTTTACTGAACAAATTGTGTTTTTGTCTTTAAATATATTAAATTATAACTAAAAGTTTCTTAAGGATTAAAAAAAAAAAAGATCTCTGCTAATGCTATAAACTATGTAGGGAGCCCTAACTTGAACATTATGCTACTATAATATTAAAGGTTAACAACTGAGCCCAAACTATTAGCCTAAATTCAATTGCTTTTTATTTTTAGATAAAATAATAAACACTCAAATAACAAATTGTATGCAAACACGTAAGCTGCACATAAGGCAGTTTTTGCATTATCTTCTAAATATTTTTACTCCAATTCGTTGTTGAAATATAATCATTTCTACCCAGTGGCTGTCATTTTCACAACAGATTTATTTAAACATACATTAAATAGCCTAATCAGGACATCACTAAAAGGTTAAGTAAAATATAATGATTATATAGGCTATATTAAGCGAAAGAGTTAATTTCTCTAGCGAACTAACAAACTTTGGACACTGAATGGCTTTTTCTAAATGCTACATGACATATTGTTTACAAGCTTTCATTGATGTCTTTCCGCCATTGAAACACTGATTGAGCAATTGCATGAGATATGACCGTTTCAGTAAGTTGTACTGTATCTTTCAACATACTTTCAGATGTTCTTTCATGTTTATTTTTTAACTAGTATTAAAGAGGAAGAGATGATCGCGTTCACTCGCACTCCGCGCTCGCTCCCGGTTGAACTGAGGCGCCTGTATGCGCCGCATCAAAGCATGTCAAAACTGCATTTTCTGTTTAAATTTTGTGATTTCATGGACAGAATTTGAAGGATGACACTTTGTTTCTATCGAAAGTAACAAAACGCAGAATTTATTGCGATTATTGGTGGTTGGGCTACAATGTTGCAATGTAATGCTTCGATACACACGTGCATTGAACCAAAAGCCCTGTACCGAAACGGTTCGGTATGAATACGTGTACCATTACACCCCTAACCGATGGACAAAATTAAGTATTTTTCTTGTAAGAGAAGCTGTTTCACTTGGATATACATCACAATAAGAAAGAAAAAATTATCGCAACTTCTGTATCATACCGACTTTAATCAAAATTAGTCCAACAGCGCTGATATAGCCTAGTGGTGGTGAGTATTTTACAGTGACTCTTTCTGCATTTTACACCAGTAGGTGGCGACAAGTGACAGCTTTTATGAATGAGTCATCAAATCATTTATTTATTCCATTCATTCAAAACATTGAGTCAGTCAGTAAATCACTCATTTAACTGATTTGTTCAAAAACGCTGAATTTGGAATCGCATACTATTAATATTGCTGTAATAGAAAGATGTAAGAGTAGTAAGAGTAGTATGTGTGCAGTTCTTAATATAGCAACTGATTCTTACAGGAATTAAACAATTTGCTGTTTTTTATGTGTAAGACATTGAGTCATTTATACAACTGATTCATTTAAAAATACTGATTCATTCAGTCACTACTGTTTAATTCTGATTTAAAAAAAAAAAAAAACTTCACGATTTAGTTGGCAGAGAAAAATAGTCCAAATGACTAGAAATATTCTGTCTATAATCTAAGTTACTCAATATTAATTTGTTTTATATTGTGTAAGGAAAAAGTGTTTATTATATTATGCAAAATTTTATATTTGGTTTTTATGCCGACTTTACTGTACATAGCAAATTATTAAAATATTACCTGGAAAATATTAAGTTTATCTGTTCTCTACACATTATTATTAGAGTAATTCTAGATATATAAACCTAAAGAGAAACATTTTGAATCCAACTGAAATCACTTCAAAAATACATGCAATAAATGCATTGTTATTTTCTCTCTCTCAAACTTTCCACAGAACACTGTGAGAACTCTCTTCCGGCCTGTTTGAAAACTCCTCATATCATAAATGTCTTACCAGCGTCCCATTTATTTTAGTTCGTGAAATGGACGTTTGTTGTTTTGGTCCAAAGCCTTTAATGTCATAGCTCAGGCAAGCACTTGGAACTGTGTGTATTTTTGTGGTGGCATCAGCCAATCAGCGCTGTCATTACGTCATTTTTAGCTCAGGTAACAACAACCTGGCAGCAGAACTGAGCAAAGATGGATGATTTCAAATCACATACCGAGCAAGTGCTGTTGAGACTATTGGGAATGCTAATGGTTAGCATTGACATGGGATTATACTTACATTGTTCCCATTAACCCCAACTTTAGGATTTTTTTATATAGAGCGGCATTTTAAAAAGCAGCATATATAAAAAAACAATGTCAGTTTATAAAAAAAAAAAAAAGAAAGAAAAGAATCAGCTGTGACTGACATTCGAAACTCTGACTTGTCAGATGGTGAGTTCAAACCATGTTAGAAGAAGAAGCGCACAGGTTTTTCCAGAAGGAGAAGCAGGAATAAGGAAGACCACTACAGCTCTCTGGATAAATTTCTTCCCCTCTCCGTCTCTCCTTGTCTCCCCCCACCCTAGTGTCCCCTGTTCTCCGTGGACCACTGACAGCATGCCTGCACAGAAATGCGGCGTTACCTTCAAATTATGCAGGAGCGACTCGTGCTCGTCCGTGGGTTGGCTGCACGCCGCTCGACATGTGTCAGGGCCGCCACGTCTCCGCTGAGCTAATGATGCTACACCGGACAGCCCACTGTCCTTCTGAGCGTGCGTGTGTGAGCCCAGACGTGACATCGTCAGTAGAGACCCTCCATCTGATTAAAACAAAACAAAACCAAACCAGAAAAAGCAGACGGGGGAAAAAAACACACAGCGCAGACGCGTGTCAGGTTAAGCTGGCGATGGGGTGGACATGCTCGTGTTGTTTGTAAAGGTGGAAGGTGGATGGTGTGGAACACAGTTTTGAGTGTCTGACTTGCAACACAACAGAAAAAAAAAAACCCACACTGGACATCTTGTAAGGCAGGACATGTGTAAACTTTTCTGGATTGTGTCCGAGAGAAAGAAAAAAAAACAAAAAAAAACACTGGACTGAATACAGGAAAAAATTTTTTTCAAGAAATCAAAATTGACAATTCTTAGTTTTTTTATGAAATAGGCTATTGCAGTACTTAAAAAAAAAAAAAAAAAAAAAAAAAATCATGTCTTCATAATTTTTAACTCTTTCCCCGCCAGCGTTTTTCTTTTTTTTCTTCTTTTTTTTTTTTAATTTGACAGCCAGCGTCAGCATTTTTGATCATTTTCACAACTTTCATGACCCCCAGAATATTTTGTTGTATGAATATCTGAAAACACAATAGGCCTATATCAAAAGAAAGAACAGAGTATCTGCTTTTAAACAAAATAAAACAAACAAAAAACATTTTATTCTAATTCATGCATTCTTATTTGATCAACACTTGAATGTGGGTAAGTTTCATAAAAAAAAAAAACTAAATAAATAAAATAAAAAAACATTTTGAACAAAAAACTGAGAAAATCTTTTTTTTTTTTTTCAAAGACATCCGGGTCGGATTCAGAATGATGATCAAAACATTGATAAAGTAGATTGCTTCCAACAACACACCTAAAGCTTCACAGTCCTATACCTCTTCATGGGTTCGACATTTCATTCGGTAACATTGAATTTTGATTTATATGCTGTTAAATGTTTGATGATCGCATTATTTTACACATACATAAGCAATGCTTCTATCATTTGTTTCTGCTTCTTCTTCGTCTGTGTTTTGATCCAGAAATTCTTTGCTCTTTTGGAAGATGTGTAATAGGGCCTCCTTACTATAACAGTAAAAACATGGATTGCCGGAAAATTCCGTCAATGGCAGGGAAGTGTTTGGTCATAAATGACGGAAAATTCAAAGTTCCAAGTTTTTTTAAACTACTCTCTTGTATTTGTAATGTTCAAAAGTCTGATTCATTCTAGTGAATTGGCTTGTTTAGACAATTCAATTTACCTAATAAAATATTTTATTTTTTACTATTGTAATGTGTAGCTGTGAGCTGTTTTAGATCTGGGCCCGTATTCTTAAAGCTTCTAAGAATCCTCTCAGAAAGTACCCAGTTTAGCTTAAAAATTTCTAAGTAGGAGTCTTAGCTTAAGAGCAATTCGGGACCAATCTGAGAGCAACTCTGAGTGAGGAAAAGACAAAAACTTTCATCTTAGTGAGGAGGTTAGGCTGACCCTGTTGCTAGGTATGACACAGTCTTTTGAAGACTTTGATTGGTTGGTTGTCCAAGAAGGAAAAAAAGAGCGCCTTTAAAGGTAACCTATTATGTCCCCTTTTACAAGATGCAATAGAAGTCTCAGGAGTCCCCAGAATGTGTGAGTTTCAGCTCCAAATACCCAGTGGATTTTTTATTATACCATGTTTTAACTGCCTATTTTTGGGTGGGAGAAAAAAATGTGCACCAGGAGAAGCTCACACAGCAAATATAACAGATCACGTAGGTATGGTATGTATTTTGTGGACATTTGTTAACATTCAATCTTGAATGAGTTTGTTAGCGCGCTGCACGGCTAATGTGGCTAAAGCTACTGTTGGAGAGACTCAATAAGAATGAAGATGCGTTTATGAATTATACAGACTGCAAGCATTTTCTGATTAAAAATGAAAATAACGACATGGCTCTGATCTCCGTGAATAAAGTAAGAAACAACGGTAACTTTAGCCACATTTAACAGTACGTTAGCAACGTGCTAACAAAACACATTCAGAAAGACAATTTGCAAACATTGAAAATATATATGAACAGTTGGTATCGATCTTTGAGAATCAACTTTTTTGCTAATCTTGTGTTTTGCTGACCTTCGTGTGCAAAGCAGTCTGGTGTAAAATGACTTGCACAGACTGGTATATGAATTTATCTGGACACATTCCCTTCATAAATCAAATTACACTACTGCATCCTAAGTGGCTCAGATGCCAGGAGTTTATAGAGACTCATGTTTACTATTATAGCCGTTAACAGATCAGTGATAATGTTTACATAGCTGCGACATATCACAAGCTTAGGGAGTGCTGCTTTCCTGCAGAGTTTTGCTCCGTCCCAACTCACCTTCCTTCATGTAGCTTTAGTGATCCTGAAGACATTCAAGTGTGTTTGATGAGGGTTGTAGCTAAACTGTGCAGAACAGCTGCACTCTAGGACGTTACTGGTCCACCATTGTCACTTGTGAAAACAAAATGGCGGCTCTGTGGGTGGAAACGTGCAGATTAAGGGGCGATAATATTATTATAAGATCCCCTTCCTACGTCACAAGGGGAGCGAAATCTGAACAGCTAATTTTTTCGCATGCTTGCAGAGAAAGGCTTACCAAAACAAAGTTACTGGGTTGTCCTTTTTCACATTTTCTGGTTTAGTAGATTCACCGGGAACCCGATTATAGCACTTAAACATGGAAAAAGTAAAATTTTCATGATATGATCCCTTTAAGTATGGTCTATTATACAGTAAGCCTTCACTTTGAAATTACAGGCATAATTTTTCCTGTTTTACTGTACTCACACACACACACACATGCACACACATATTATATATATATATATACAGTATACTGCCAAAAGTTTTGGGATGCCTGCCTTTACGTGCACATGAACTTTAATGACATCCCATTTTTTAATCCGTAGGGTTTAATATGGAGTTGACCCACCCTTTGCAGCTATAACAGCTTCAACTCTTCTTTGAAGGCTTTCCACAAGGTTTAGGAGTGTGTTTATGGGAATTTTTGACCATTCTTCTAGAAGCGTATTTGTGAGGTCAGGCACTGATGTTGGTGAGAAGGCCTGGCTCACAGTCTCCACTCTAATTCATCCCAAAGGTGTTCTATTGGGTTGAGGTCAGGACTCTGTGTATGCCAGTCAAGTTCCTCTACACCAAACTCACTCATCCATGTCTTTATGGACCTTGCTTTGTGCACTGGTGCACAGTCATGTTGGAACAGGAAGGGACCATCCCCAAACTGTTCCCTCAAAGTTAGAAGCATGAAATTGTCCAAAATGTCTTGGTATGTTGAAGCATTAAGAGTTCCTTTCACTGGAACTAAGGGGCCAAGCCCAACCCCTGAAAAACAAACCCACACCATAATCCCCCCTCCATCAAACTTACATTTGGCACAATGCAGTCAGGCAAGTACCGTTCTCTTGGCAACCGCCAAACCCAGACTCGTCCATCGGATTGCCAGACAGAGAAGCGTGATTCGTCACTCCAGAGAACACGTCTCCACTGCTCTAGAGCAGTGGTGTAGTCTACGTGATACGCAGGTATACGCCGTATACCTACTAGGAAATGTCAAGGATTTCCGTATACCCACTTAAAAAAGCGCGAGGATACGTAACCATCCAGTAAATCACAATAAGATTTGTCGTTTGTTGCTTTTGACATGAAACGTAGTCTCATATTTCAAATTCTGGCCATTTTACTACAGAATGAAAAAACATAAATACCGTTTTGGCGCTCTTTAATGTGTTGTGACCGCTGTAACATCAGTTCAAGAGAAGCGGCGGCAACATGAAGCGCACGTGAACTCCTCCGCTTTAAAGGTCCCGTTCTTTGTGATCCCATGTTTCAAACTTTAGTTAGTGTGTAATGTTGTTGTTAGAGTATAAATAAAATCTGTCAAATTTTAAAGCTCAAAGTTCAATGCCAAGCGAGATATTTTATTTAACAGAAGTCGCCTACATCGAACGGCCAGTTTGGACTACATCCCTCTACTTCCTTCTTTAATGACGTCACTAAAAGAGTTTTTTGACTAACCTCCGCCCACAGGAATACACAAAAAAAGGGGGCGTGGTCTTGTTGCGCTCCCACGGAGAAGAGCAAGAGTTGCGTTTGTAGAGTGCGTTTGTCGCCATGTCGTCGAAACGCTGTTATTTTCATCCCGCAGTCCAATCACCTTTGTTTGGGACTTCTCTTTGTCTGGAGAAGGCGTTGTTTATGGATCACAACCGGTAAGCTAAGCTGCTGTCGAATCACAACACAGGAACCGCTGGCACAATCAGAACTCGTTACGTATTTCTGAAGGAGGGACTTCATAGAACAAGGAAGTCATCAGCCCGTTTTTATGACAGTGGAAACAGCGGTATACAGATAAGTAAATTATGAACACATGTTATATTGCACACTATAAACACAATCAAAGCTTCAAAAAAAACACGAAAAACGGGACCTTTAATACCAGTTACAGCGCGAAATAAACATGAATGAACTTTCGAAGGTATGTTAAAATATACAGTACAACTTAACTAAATCCGTATCATGTCTCGTGTATTCGCGTAATCAGTGTTTTAACCGCGGAAAGACGTTATAACAGCTTGTAAACAATGTCATGTAATGTCACATTTACCTCAGAAAAACATATTCAGTGACCATAAACTCATTAGTCAGCTAGAAAAGTGTACTCTAGAGAGGAGCATTTAGCTAAATATATGCACATTGCATATTAGGCCTAATTATAATTTTTAATGTTCTTCAATAGCCTAATGAATGTTTGAATAAATCCATCAAGTTGACAGCCACCATTTATATTTCAAAAAAGGAATTGGATAATTTTAAAGTTAGTAGGCTAGGCCTACTTTATTTTTTACCAAAAAATCCTTAAGTGTAGTTTAAATTTGTATACAAATCAGTTCATTTTAACCTTCAATATTAATGTAGTACCGAATGATTTCCATTTGCATTAGTTGGGTTTTTTTTTCTTGAGAAAATTTGCCATGTATTGATATACAGTATATCAAAAATAACTGATATTGAATCGAATTTCAAGTTAGTGAATTGAAATGCATAACTATGATGAAAGATTGGCAGGAAAACTACAGAAAACCAGAAAATAAAATCCAAACGGGGTGAAATAGTGACATACTGATAAGCCTCATCTTTCCATTACTGTTACACTCTAAAAATGCTGGGTTAAAAACAACCCAAGTTGGGTTGAAAATGGATTGGGTTGTTTTAACCCAATGGTTGGGTTAAATTGCCCAACCTGCTGGGTAGTTTTATTTAACTCAACTATTGTTTAAAAATTACTATATGGCTGGCTTAAAATGAACCCAAAATAGATTGGAAATTAAAAATCTGATACATAATTACTAGAGGCAACAATAATAATCAAAAGGTGATAATTTATTAATAAACAATTTAAATGGTTATTGTTTAATTATTATATTTAATATTAGTAAATGTTCATTTCCAACCTATTTGGGGTTCATTTTAAGCAAGCAATACAGCAGTTTTTACACAATAGTTGGGTTAAAACAACCCAATTGCGGGGTTTGTCCATTTTCAACCCAACTTGGGTTGTTTTTAACCCAGCATTTTGTAATAATAGTTGCAACTTGCACTCTTAAATGTGCATTGAAACTTGCCAGTTGATAAAACTTATGATCCAGGGACCATATTCATGTAATTTCTAAGGTTATATTAACTGGCTGAGTTAGATGATGATTGACACTAAACAGTAGAAAATCATCCAGTCTCCAGCTGTGAATGTCATTGGCTGTTAAAGTCTTGTTTTGCCCAGATTTAAGTCTTTCAGAATGCTCTCAATTACATGTAGCCTAGATCAGATGCATACTATATGCATTAATGAGTGTGGCGGTGCTTATGGGGTTTCGCTGTAGGACAGGTGAGTATGAGGTTGGGAGGGGAAAAAATCACAGTATACTCACTACAAAAAACTAGACTACACCACTGCTCTAGAGTCCTGTGGCGGCGTGCTTTACACCACTGCATTCAACACGTTGCATTGCACTTGGTGATGTAAGGCTTGGATGCAGCTGCTCGGCCATGGAAACCCATTCCATGAAGCTCTCTATGCACTGTTCTTGAGCTAATCTGAAGGCCACACGAAGTTTGGAGGTCTGTAGCTATTGACTCTGCAGAAAGTTGGTCTGTGCGCCTCTGCATGCGCTGACTCTGCTCTGTTATTTTACGTGGCCTACCACTTTGTGGTTGAGTTGCTGTTGATCCCAGTTGCTTCCACTTTGTTATGATACCACTAACAGTTGACCATGGAATATTTAGTAGTGAGGAAATTTCATGAATGGACTTATTGCACAGGTGGCAACCTATCACGTTACCACGCTTGAATTCACTGAGCTCCTGAGAGCGACCCATTCTTTCACAAATGTTTGTAGAAGCAGTCTATATGCCTAGGTGCTTGATTTTATACACCTGTGGAAGTGATTGGAACACCTGAATTCAATGATTTGGAGGGGTGTCCCAATACTTTTGGCAATATAGTATATATTCTTTATTTTTTATTTACCATGATGTTAATGTATTTGATAGGAAATGAACATCAACACAGTAAGAGGTTCTGAAAGTGCTGTAATTGTCTGATCACTTTGTTTATTGAAGGCTGTGACAGACCCAAATCATCACTGCTGCATATTTGCATATTTCCAGTTGCCAAATATGTTAATGTAGTTAATGTAGTGATTACTTCCATTTCTGGCACTATGGTATTGCTGTGCTGTGTCAGAGATGTTAGCGTGTCTCTAATAAGATTGGTCACAAACATGATCCTTGCACAGTCTAATGTGTAGTGTCTTTACTAGGATATTTTCTTTAAGGAAACACCCACCTTTCTAAGAATTTTCTTAGAATTTTGTCACTAGGAGCAACTCTTTGCACTAAGATTTTTCATGAATACTGATTTTCAACATGCTAATACTTAGTTGAATGTTTTATTGTTTTTAAGTTAGTGTAAATTTATTGTCACCCAAATCGATTTTATTCAAAATGCTTGTTTAGAGAAAGAAAAATACACTACCTTTTTAAAGTTTGGGGTCAGAAAGAAAAATACAGTAAAAATACTCTAAAATAATTAGTCTATTTTAATATATTTGAAAATTACACACACTTGACTGCTTAGCTACTTTAATTTATAATTAGCTTGTAGCTTGCCATGCTACAGTTTGAAAGTACATTCCCACATTGAAAACATAGTAGAGATATTTGTTGTAGAGTTACTTTTACTAAATCAAAGGTGCAAACATGACAAGTCATTTCAGCAATAGTAATACCCATCTGTCATTTAAGTCTTTCAGTTGTTGATGAATACTGTGTAGTAAAGTAAAGAGAAGAAACACTTTTCACTTGCTGTACCTGTACAGCGCGAAGATAAACAAATGTGTTAAGCCAGTCTAAAGCCTTTGAGAGGAAACTCAGCTGAATCTGAAAGAACAATCACAGAAACGCAACAACAAAGTCAGTTACTTTCTCTCAGCTGCTTGGGCCGTCAGGGAGTAAGAATACACATTTTTCAGCAACGAATAATGGCACAGAAGCATATTTGTGCTCATTAATTCACACAGATCTTTCTCGTTCCCTGCCTTCTTTTTCTCACTCTCACTCGCTGACTTTTCCCTACATCAATTTAATCTGAAATTGCATACAAATCCCACAGCAACATTTGCAGAAGCTTGTGTCTCACAAAGCAGTCTTGCAAAGATTCAAAATTCAATCATTCACTGTTGAGTGAATGGCAAAAAAAATCACTTCCAGCTGCATTCAGACATCTTAATAGGTCAGAAATTGTAAGAAAGTCTTTTAAGTCTTTTAAAATACATCCTGTACACCCTTACATCCTGTAACAGGATGAAACAGTCCTCAGAATGATACAATCACTATGGGTCATTATAAAATATTTTAATATAACTTAATATAAATAATTTCAATACAATTAATTACCATTTTCTAAGGTGGTGTCAATATTATCTGAAAATGCTTACCTCAAACTATAATCAATCAATTATAATATTAAATGAGAATCTTTCACACAAACATTAAACAATGCACCAATGAGATGTTTAAATGATAATCTATCTAAAAATCTATTTAAAATCAATCAAATTAACAACTTTTTCAACAATAAAGGTGTAGAAAATCACCATGTATAAATTTGAACAGCATTTTTTCATATCTGAACATTGAAAAATAAACAAACACAAAATGATTTGCATTTGTCATGTGTAAAAGTAATAAAAGTAATGAAGGGCCACTTGACAAATGTAAAACAAAGTGCAAAAAATAGGCTAATATGGCTGCATTTATATTACATGGTTCAAGTGTTCCAATCAGTGTCGTAACTTTGTTTTAAAAAGTGGGTGGGACAGGAATGTGTATGTGTGTGTGTGTGTGGGGGGGGGTGTATTGTATTATTACAATAATAATAATAATATGATATTAAAATTAATATGATAGTTTCTTCCTTACATCTGCTATAATACAATATGTCATTAGTCTCGAGAGGATGTACATTAGTTAATAAATATGTGGATCCACTTTTGATAATAGATTGTGCTGGACTAGTGGCAGCATTTTCATTCAGTGTACAAGAGGTTCTGGGTTTTAATCCATCCATGTATGATTTTTTATTTATTTTTTTCTCATTAAAATCAAAGATGTTCATCAGTGTATATCAAGAGCAGGGACACGTTTATGTGTAATTTGTTTTGTGATTTCAACGGAACGAATAGAGAGTCTCTGCAACAGTTAAGCGATAGATTGAAGCGCTCGTCCGTGTGAAGACTGTGCAGTGTGCACGAGCGCCAAGAGAACACTGTTGATAAAAGCGACAACGAGCACTCAACATGATTTCAAAAACAACACATCCCAGCACCAGATCACCTATTATTAACACAAATTGATAACCAACTAGAGGTGTTTCTATTGTATTAGATATCTGTGCCATGAGATGTTTCAAAAAATGGTGGGGACAATATTGACCCTTTCAAAAAGTGGTAAGGACATGTCCCACCCGTCCCACCTGCAAATTACGCCTATGGATCCAATCCTCCCAGATCACATATGACCCATGAACATGTAAGCAGGAAAAAAGCACATGGATTCCAATATTCTCAGATCGGTTTCAGGCCTCATTCATATGTGGAAATAAATCTGATATGAATGCGATGCATGTACAGATCGGATATTCCCATCAATGAGAGTCGTACGTCATTGAAAAAGCGATGGTGGTGGATGACGTCAACCGCGATCACATGACTCTTTTTTTTAAATGGCTAAAAATCTATTTAAAATCAATCAAATTAACAACTTTTTCAACAATAAAGGTGTAGAAAATCACCATGTATACATTTGAACAGCATTTTTTCATATCTGAACACTGAAAAATTATTGAAACATAAACAAACATAAAATGATTTGCATTTGTCATGTGTAAAAGTAATAAAAGTAACGAAGGGCCACTTGACAAATGTAAAACAGATCGGATATTCCCATCAATGCGAGTCGTGCGTCATTGAAAAAGCGATGGTGGTGGATGATGTCAACCGCGATCACATGACTCTTTTTTTTTTTAAATGGCGCAATGGAGGACGAAGGCTTAACCCAGTGGAGTCATGCTGAAATTTTATGTCATGAGCCTTTGGGGTGAAGAGACAAAGCAAACAAAAATACAGGGTTGTTACAGAAAACTTTAAAGATGGTGTGGAAGCAAAAGCTTGTATTATCATTTCATCTGCTTCTGTTGCAGATCACGCTGTTTTTCTTTCCTTTTTGGCCTAAGCTTTTCCGGTTCAGTACTTGGGTTGTTTCGCCAAGCATATAGTGTAAATGCAGATATCGGATATTGGTCACTTTTAAAAGAAGATGTAAGCTGGTTGTCAAAAACCAACTGGATATAGTCAACAAATCAGAATTGGGCATCAAGACCTGCAGTGTAAATGCGGCCTTAATGAAATTCTTTTTTTTTTTTTTTTTTTAAATTTCTCTCCTTAAATATCCAGCAGTTTATCTACATTTTGCCTGTGTAGAAAGCGTCTGCCTGACTAAGCTGGACTTGTTCTTCTTCCCATCATACCCAACTTGACGTATCCTGTGCAACATTGGACTTAACCCTCTTAACCTCTACATAAAGAAGCCAGAGAAGTTTCCGGCCGGGTTACGGTGCCACTCCCCACCGCTTTGCATTCAAGTGCAATACAGCGTCTGAGCGGATTGAGCTGAAATGTAGCTGGTCGTCTCTGCTCTGCGTGAGTGATGAGCAGTAGAATAGACAGGCTGTCACAGCACACCTGTAGGCCTGGCAGCCGAGTCCATCACCGGGCTGAGCCTTCACAGAGATTAAAAACACTGCATCCATTAGGCCCCATGTCAGCCGTCATTATTCTATAAAGAAGCGATTTTGTCACATCTCCATTCTTCAGGCCGCTATCCGCACGCAGATGAATAAGTGGGACGTTCCATCTCCAAACACGGCTCACTTTTGACAGGAACACAACTATTTGTGACGCCGTCTCCCCAACACTTCACACATCCGTTGGGAAGGAAGCATCAAATAAGTCTTAATGCAATGATCCCGCAGTCCATCACCTGATGGGACTCAAAGTTTTCCAGCGATATTTATTCTCGGAAATGTACGTTTCGTCCTAGAGCTGCCAATCAAACGGGCTCACAATTTATTCTGCCATGTGCATTTATCTGACAGCCCTTTGTTTTCTACAGTGTTCAACTGTGATTCAATTTTACACATTCTGCCTTGTAGTTTGACAGCTGTCGTTTGACAGAAACACAGGCCTCATTGCGGACAGCTTAAGAATAACAAATTCAGTCTAGAAATAGTCAGCGCAGAGGGTATCAAATGAGTTTTTAAAGGCTTAAAACATTTAAAATTGATGCGAGGAACACTTTAAGTTGTCACTGTTGGTGCATTTCAAGCTGAATGTGTTTTTAAAGTTGAGTGTTTGACTCAAGGAAGCCAGGTTTTGGGGTTAAGGTGAACGCAATAATGAAAACTCTGTCATCGTTTACTCGCTCTCATGTCATCCGTTTCATGTTTCATCTATGGAACGCAAATGAAGCCATTTAGCATAAGGGTTTATAAAATGATTGGTGACAGTGACTAAAACTCTGAACATTCTGATAAACATCTCCATTTGTGTTCTACAGAGACTGAACGTCTTTTGGAAAGCAAATTATGACACTTTTTTTCAAGATACCAATGAATGTTTTTGGCCAAAAAACTGTCCACTTAGATGGATGTTGGCTAAAAGTTTATTTTTTTTCCATTTTATATTCAAAAATACTGTCATTCACAGCCCACAATGTGTCATTTTCCAGATTTCATTATATTCAATCTTATTCCTCTCAGGAGAAAGTGTGCAATTTGATAGGGAACTTTTAAATTACGATGAGGTCTCACAGCTTTGCCTTTTGAAAATGACAAATTGTAACCAGTTAAAATTCATCATAGCCCTACTATCAATGAATTCTTTTGTGTGGCATCATATTTATGCTTCACCGTCTGTCTGTGAGATTGAGCAGCAAAGAAACAGACTGAGATTATTTATTTCCTGTTTGCGTGGAGTGAAACAATAAAACATGAGAAGGTTAAGCTGATGAATTCACAGTGATGAGTTGCATCAGTAATGACACTGATGTTTGACGTGCAAAGACTTATTCAAAATTCTGCTTTCCTTCAACCCTTCGTCCTGTCCTGAAACATCTTAGTATTTTAGACAGGTAAGCGAAAGCGGAGATCTGTTTTGACGTCTAAGCTATTTGTTTGATCAATCAATCACCATTGTCAATGGAATTAAGAATTTCATTCTAAATGCATACTTTCACAAACAGAAATGTATTGCTATCATGATTAATGTTTAAAGGAAGAATGTACTTGCAGCGACATGCTTGTTTACTGCTAAAAATATTTCTGCCTTACACACAAAGTTGCAGGGCATTCAAAACCCTCAGTGTTTACGTTCAGTCTTCAACATTGTCTCACCTTTGTGTTTTCCAGAGCTTTAAGACACAAATGTACGCTTCGAAACCTTTTGTTTTCTCATAGCATGTGAAATCTGCGCATAGGCAGCAAGTCACTTCTTTGAGAGAGACCTGGCACGACCGCTTTATCTTCATGTGCGTCGGGACCCCAGATGTGGAAGGAAATGGAAGGCTTAATTTTATAATACACTTAAATCTGTTCCATACTCAAAAGGTTTGATTTCAATAACAATAATGCTTTCAGGTTATTATATTGAGGATATTCCAACATGTGGAAAAGTTCCGCCAAAACCATGACTTGAATGAATTAATAGTTGTAAATCTACTCCAGAACATATTCAAAGCCTAAACTTGCTTCCTTCACGTGTAAAAATAATTCTCTGGATGACAAATTTGACTATTTATGCAAAAGTAGTTGGTTACTTTTGGATTTATATGGCTTAATATTTCTGATCGTTTGCACAGATATGCTGCCTTCCGAATGAAAATGAAAAAGAATTACAGTAATTGAGGAAAGCAAAACTAGCAGATGGAGGCTCAGAATATTCAGTATGGGACCACTGGGAAATCAAAACATGCCAATTTGAGTGAGAGGATACTCTCAAATAGGGCAACTAACAAGGGGTTTGATACTGCAACTCCCTAAAGCGGCTTCAAATGGAGATTGAGATTATTGTGCAAACACTGCATATTTCAGTCCTTTCCCCTTCTTGTTTCGTTTCCCCTCAAGCCCCCTGTGTCCACACGTATAATCACTCAGTAATTGAGCTGAAAAGAGTAAATCTTTGATTCCCACTAGAAATTGGGCATTTATTTCTAAGTCTGAAAACCCCGTGAAATGCTTGGAGAGTGCTTGCGAGAACAGGAGAGAGGGGAAAAAAATATGCAAATCTGCTTAAACTGCGTCTATCTGCCGATGTTTCACTCTGCTCTGCAGGTACTCACAATGTCGCAGTTGTCATGATTGCTGTAATTTACATAGAATACGTACAGGGACTGCACTAAGATCCAACAAAAAAAAAAAAAAAGGAGGTAGAGCTGGATCAATGCTACAGAATCGGTCCTGAGAAGCCAGATATACAGGCTTTACGGAAAAGCGTTAAATCCACAAGTTTTTTTTTGTGCCCATTTTGGCTCCAGCGAGAGAGTTTCCTGTTTACTGGCAGGTTTTGCGTCTGGAAACATCTCTCATTTACATACAGCAAGAAAAGGTGCTGCATTCAAACAATCACAAAAGCAAACACGGACAAGGAACTTCAGAATATTTCGACTCTGAAGTAATCTAAGATGGACTTGATTTCAAGTTAATTGCTGATTGTAGGAAAAGAGAAAAACACATGAATGACCAAATGGACAACAGCATTAATCAAGAAATGCTTCAGTTTTTATTTTACAATTAAGGGACAAAAACATTTTTTTTTTCTTTTTTTAATTAAGGGAATTGATGGGACTTTTCACAATGGCATGATAAAACATTGAAATGTACTGTATTTCATGTTTTGCATTGCTTGGTTCCCTCTCATACGCCATGCATCAACAGCGATGCAACTCCTTCAGTCAATTCGTTTTTACCACATCAGAGAACTTTGTTCAACTAAAGGATGAATCGTGGTTCTACAGCACATATACTGCATATACATCTCTGTACATATTATTTCCTTTTTGTTTACTATATATAAAATGACAATATAAAAGAATGCACACCATACAAACAATGTTGAGCTGCGGCAATTGGCAAGATATGATGATGGAAATTTACACATCTTCGCTGATCATTTAAATATATGTGCTGTATATAAGATTTCAATTAAGTCTTTACAGGTTGAAACCAAAGCGAAACCATAGAAAGAGAAATAGTGGTACCAAAGCATACGTTTCAAATTGCTACTGTATAAAATGATACTTAAAACAAAAAAACAATGATTATTAAAAACAAAGAAATGCCTTTGAAAAACCAAAGTGTATAATCATAGGCAGCCTGTCAAAATCTTCAATATCCTTCAAGGTTTAGAAGACTCAACAAAATCTACAATTCATTGTTTTCACTTCAAAGGGTTGCAGTTTGATTTATGTCAAGCCAATATCTGAAAATCTGAGCTCAAATTAACAAAATAGCTCTGTCTCATTTTATACATATTCTCATAACATTCAACACTACAGAGTGCTTTAATGAAGTCAGTCTTTTGATGTATAGTAAGTGTACAACGCAACTCGTTCTATTCAGAAGTTCTTTTGCCATTTTCTTTTAGACCATGCCCATGGATACCATGTTTGTTTCATTTCCAATTCAACAGAGTACAAATTGTAAATTCTGTTTGAATATGAAGTCACTCAGAGAGAGAGAAATAAAAAAGAAAAAAAACATGCACATAACCGACACATATCAGATAAATACAGTACAAAGCAAGAAAGAAATCAAGAGACTTAAAAAACGAGGGAAGAAAAAAAAAAAAAAAAACAACGAAACAGATCATGGTCCAATCAGGCAGTTTCACGACAGAAGTTGGACTGATTTTGAAGGCTCAGTTCAGGCGCAGTGCAGTACAGTGATGTAGTGCAATGATTCTCAATCCAGTCACTTCACTGCCACCAGCCTGCTTTCCTTAGGCTTTTTCTAACTTTTCCAGCTCAGTAACAAAGATCAGATGGTCCTCCGGTGACTTTCCATGCGTTTTGCTGAGGTGCAGTTTCACTGCGTGCTTGCTGACAAAAGTCCTATTGCACAGTTTGCACTGAAATATGGAATTAGAGTCCTCATCAGTCAAGCCAAGGGCACTGAATGTCTTGTCTGTGATCATTTTTGTGACTGCTTGCTGGTCTCTTATGAGGTCTATTGATAACTTTGAGAGGTCTTTCAAGCTAAAGCCCAAGTGGGACTCTAAGTGGTTAATGTATGTGGAGGGAGTTCTGAACTGGGAGGCACAATCACTACACAGGAACAGTGGCTGGCCCGAGTCTATGTTTTTCAGAAACTTGGTTCCACCTGTCCGCCTGAGTTGGTACTTGACGTTTGCCAACCAGTGGGAGATGGTGGTCATGGAGAGACCTGTAAACTTACAAATATGTACACGCTCCTGAGGACCTAGGTCTGTAATGATGTACTTTCCGTCAGGGGTTTCTCGAAGGCTGGACGCAAACTGAGCCTGAAGAATCAACAGATGCTGAGGGTTCCAGTTTGATTGCCTGCCTTTCCTCTTCTGAACAGGTGAAAGATCCTCCAGCCCATCCTCAAAAGCACAGCCATCTGCATCTGACTTTTCGGATATAGAGGAAGGGGTTGACGACTTTGGCGTCAGGCGACCTGTGAGGTTCTTCACCATGTCAGAGATGTCCATTAGGGCATTCTCTCGAAGAGGAGATGAGACTGATTCAGACAACGTTGACAGGATGGGTCGGGTGCTGTTTGTGATGCTGCTGTTGCTGATAACAGTGGATGAACAATTGTTTATGGGCCCATTGCCACTTTTAGACTTTGTCAAGTCCATGGGCTGATCGTCGTCATTGTCATAATATCTGTTGATGGACTCGACTTGCTTGACCTGAGCGGGATTGTACATGGGCTTTTCCATCATGTTGTTGCTGATCTTGTACAGCATTGCTAGTGGGTCCAGGAGTGGACTGACTGTTTTGGAGGCCTTACCCAAATGAGTGTTCATGATAGACTGCAATGCACTGAGAGGGTTGACTAAAGGCTGCTCTGGTGAGTGGTCAGTGATGATTCCTAAATTATCGCAACCATTGCTGACTTGTGTTTTGTGGACATCCGTTCCGTTCTTTACAGGATTATCTGCATGGCTTTCCTTGTATTCTCCTTCCCGAACCGAAATGTGGTCTAGGTCTTTATCTACCATTCCATTCTTTGTTGGCTTGCTAAGATCTCCTGGTCTTTGAAGGTCCTTTCGGTCTTTGAGGACAGGAGAGGGTAATTCAGCAGTGAGATGTTTGGAAACACGTTCAGTTGATTTTTCATCCCTGTCTTTCTTTGAAGGGATTTTTCCTGTTACTTTCTCCACTAACTCTTCCATTGCTAGAACATTGCTTTTATGGTTTGGAGGTGGTGATGGGCTGCTTGGAGAATGGATCAGAGTGCTGGAGTCAGAGGTCAAAGATTTCAAGCTGCTGGCGTTGAATGTTGGTTGAATCTGGACACTCTGGACAGCAGGTATAGATTGTTTCACAGATCCTTGGAGCTGGTAAGCGGCATGAATGCTGGGATATCCACCCCAAGTGGGCGTACCAGTCTGAGCCTTACTGATTGCACTGGAGACTGTATTTTCTAATGATTTGAGAATATCTAGTCCACCTTTAGGAGACTCTTCAAGATCCTCTTCTCTTAGATATTTGTAATGGCTGGGTTTGTCTGTCTTTTCCACCTTCTCAACAGGATCCTCTTTCTCTTGCTTAATTTTTTTCTCCTCAGGTTCTTCCACTTTCTCCTCCTCCAGCTCCTTTCTTTCATCCATGGTGGATGGGTGTATTGGTGAATCAGGCTGGGACTTGATAGTGGGAGCTGGTAAACGTGTTGTTGTAGGTGGAAGAGGAATGGATTGGATTTTCTCTTCCACCACAGGGTCAAACACTAATTGCTTTCCCTTTTTAGAGGCGGAGTTTGTGACTTTGAGAAAATGTCCAGTCACCATCATATGGGCTGTCAACTGCTGCAAGGTGTCATGGGAACTCCCACACTCCATACACTTAAGAATTTGAGCTTTTCGGGCCTCAAACTGCCAGGTATAACTTGCACCATTTTGGTAGCCATAACGGTTATTAGCTGTGACATATGGGTTGGAAATCTTCTGATCTTTGGTGGGCGCAGTCTCTGCCAATGGAATGCCAGGGGTGCTGGAGATCGACTCGGGTGAGCAAGGAGACATCAGGTCTTGGAACGCTCGCTTTTTGGTGGAGGGCACCAGCTTTGAGGCAAGAGCTGGCATTGGTTCTTTGAGAGGCACTTTCTGGTAGTGTTTAGTTTTGATCATGTGGACACTCAAGTCCTGTAGGGATTCAAATGAGTGGCCACAATACATGCATTTCAGGACTTTCTGAGCATCTTCTTTGCCCTCCATCTCCATTAAGGATCGCTTCCGTGGCTTGGACCATTTCTTTCCCCTGTCCTCCTCCTTGTCCTTGTTATCATCACGGTAATGGCCCGTTTCGTTCATGTGCACCGTGAGACCTACAAGCGTGTCGTAGGCTGCACTACAGTCCTTGCATCTGAACTTGCTGGCACCCGTAAACACAGGCCCATACAGCTTATTGTTTTGCCGGTACAGCTGCACTGTGCTGAAGAGACTTGGTTCAGGCATGAGGTGGTAGGGCGTATGCTGTAAGGTTTTAGCAAGTGCTGCTTGGTGCCAGTCATATGCAACACCCCCACTGTTAGCACCATTGATGTTTCCATTGTTGGCATTGTTTAATGTGGTGGCTTTTGTAGAATTGCTGCTCGGCGTCACATTTGTCTTTGTGCTAGCGCTAGCATTGCTGCTGCTGCTAGCTCCGCTGCTTGTAATATTACTTGCATGGCTGTTCACAACGCTGTTGTTCCCCTTGTGGCTGCTTGGAGTACTGTTAGTGCTACTAGCACTAACCTGCTTGCTTTTCATAATGTCCTTTGTGATACTCGACCAGGAAGCATCTGAAATCAGGTTTGCATAGACGGCTTTCATCTGCGCCAGGCTGTCCTGCAATGATAGTCCGGCATCTGTCTCCATGTCTTCAACCTCCTCTTTATCCTGGCCCTCCTTGGAGGAGGTGCTTTTGAAGTCAGCCAGGTGATCGCTGGTGTCGCTGAGGGGTGAGCCGTACCCAGCGTCTGGGTTGGTGCCATTGCTGAGTGGAGAATTCTGGTAGCTCAGCTGTTCACGCCCATCGTCTTCTTCATTGCACAGGTACTCTGCGTCCTGACCGTCTAAGGAGAGCCCGTCGTCCTGCAGGTGCTCCTCATCGATCTTAGCTGCCTTAAGCTCGTCCTCCGGCACATAGGCTGAGAAAACAAAACAGAGGGGGGGGGAGAAAAAAAAAAGAGATGAGACAAGAGCCCCCAAAAAGTGCATCTCTAACATGGATTGTTGAATAAGCAAATTCACTTTAACATTTTTTTTTTTCTTCAAAAGAAATAGGTGTGGGAAAATGTATCATTGCATGTGTGCGTGTATGCATGCCTACATAATGATCCTAAAGAGATTTTTTTGTCAATAGTCCTGGCAGAGGACACAGGTTTGCAATTATAAAGTGGCAAACATCCATATCTTGACTATGATAGATAGCCCCCTTCACTGCTGAGACTAACAAAGCTATCCTGTGTAACAGCTCAGCAAGGGTAAAGAGGGCAGAGGAGAGTCCTCTAAAGAAAAAGAAAAAAAGTATCTAGAAAAAAAATAAAATCAAATGAACATACTAAAAAGAAACATGGTAATGTCCTGAAATTAAGTATGGAATTAAAAACTGTACACTATTATAAATAATGTAATGAAAGCAAAAGATATTATTTCAAAATTTTAAAAATATGCATCCATTTACAATCAATACTACAAAATTACCCCAACTCCCCACCCCTTTGTTTACAATAAAATTACACCATATAGACTACTCTCTCTTGCTCTTTCTTGTCCTCCTTTTCCCTGTAGTTAGAGGGCACAGACTGTGTGTGACATTGATCCAGTTCTCTCATGCACTAGCCAAGCTAGACTCCTCTGAGTGTGAGATTGCGTCTGAGTTATTGCCAGGGATGCAGCGCGGGGTGCAGCTTGCCTCAATGCTGTTGGCAGAGGCGATGGAAGTTCTCGCAGCGAGTCATGCTAAAATGCAAGTGGAAATGGCATGTCATGTTGTCATGGTCCATGCTGTACTAACTCTCAGGGAGTCAAGAGTGTGTGCAGCCACAGGAGAAAAATAGAGAGTGAGATAAAAGACAAGAGGATACATAACCAACTTTAGTGCACCTTCCTTCTAGTAATAGATATACTGTATTCCAACAATATTTCAGCATTGACCGATAACCATGTCTGCTTGGGTGATAAACAGGATTTGTTTTTGTGTCCGTTCCAAATTTGTCAAGTGTTTAATTTTTGCAATTTTGAGTCCAATTTATGTTCTAGGTTAAGAAGCAAAAAACAATGCCCAAATAACTGCTTGGTTAATGCTAAATAGGGATGCAGGGTTAAAATGTAGATTAAAAAGATAGCTCATCCAAAAATTAAAAAAATCAATTTCTTACCATCATGTTTCTTCAAACCTATATGACTTTGCAGCAGAACGCAAACAATTATATTTTGAAAATTTAAATTTTTTTTTTTTTTCGCCCATGCAATGAAAATGGTCCAGCTTTGTTTTGGAGCCCACCGACTTTCATTATTTGGACAACAACAGTTCTCATTCTTCAAAATATCTTCTTTTGTGTAAGTCACATAGGTCTGGAACAACATGAAGTTGAGTAAATGATGAAAGAATTGTCATTTTTGGGTGAACCATCCTTTTAAGAACATAAATAGTGTCATTTTCGATTTCATGTTGATTTTAAATTGCTTTATATGTATATCAGTGCTATATCAGCCACCCTGGTCTCTAAACATGGGCATGGATGTCTTCCTCCCTTGTTGATATTTTGACCAAAAAAGTCCCAGGGGATTGATAAGAACCAGTTAATGCACTGATTTTTAGCGAAAACAGCATCGGGCCACAAGTGCATGTTTCAGAAATACACATTCATGCTTATTTGTGAAAACACGGCTCTTTTTTGCTCTGCGTATTACTGCTAAGTGCACATTTATTTCTCAAGGTAAAAAGAGGATACTGAAAAATGTTGCCTACGCCACACACTAGAAAATGCTTATTTTCCTCAGCTAAATGTGTGGTAATAAGATGTACTGTCAGATGTATTACATGGGGGAAAGGAACAGAACAATAATGTTCACAAATGTAAGGTTTCATGTTTCAGCCACAAAAAGCTCCTTCACTCTATTGTGTGCCGACAGAGCTATGACAGAAAAAAACGGAGTGATAGCCCACTGTCGGCACCCACAGCTGCAAGACAAAAAGAGGGAGAGAGAGAGGGAGAGACAGAATGCTACTCGTTTAATTCGCTTAATGAAAAGAGAATAAAGGTCCATGAGACCAAGTGCTTAATGAGGAGCGGTAGGATTAAATTCCTGTTTCATCAGCTGGTTTCGATCTGCAGTGGGAGATAAACAAAATGAGCTCTCCGTCATCGAAACACATCAAAGTACCTCTTTCGAGCGTGCTTGTGTGCGCGCGTGTGTGCGCGCACGCATCTTCACAGCATGTCCAGCTATAAAAAAAAAGGCTCCTGTTCGCTTTGTGAGAGCGGTATTGTTACTATCAGCCATTTTGAACACAACACGAGAAGAAAAGCCAAACAACAGCCTGCACAACTGTGAAGGCAATGGGAAGAGACAGAGCAGGAAAAGAGGGGAGCAGTAGAGGAGATGGGAGTAAAGAGAAGAAAAAGAGACAGGCAGTGCTTGAAGAGTTGTTCCTTTATCTCAGCGAGCCACCAGGAGATGTCTGTCCGAGATGCCAAGATCCGTCTCAGTGGTTGAAGCAGATGTGCTGTCAGCTTCAAACGGCGTGCAGCTGAGCACACGTAATCAGAACGGACTCCGTACCTGATGTTTGTAAGGTGCCATTTACAGCTGCGTGGAAGAAGCTGTAGGGGCGTGAACAGCTGGGAATGTGGTGCATGTGGCGTTCCCGTTACTCGGATTTTCTTAAAGGACGCCTTCTGATCCAGAGGAATCACTGATTCCACCTCAAGCTCTCCGACGGATTTCAATCCGTCAATTCCTCGGAGAAATCAAGTAGGCGGCGTAAAGCGAAAAGGATTTGGTGAAATAAACATTACGAACTGTCAAATAAATCACTTATCCAAATATCGCTTTAAAAGAAATGTTCACGCCGCAACACGGTTCAGTGGATTGAAGCCCTGATAATTCCCTCAAGTCACTGCAGCATTTAAGACAGCTTATCACGTTAAAACAAAGAGAGAAGTTTTTCATCTTTGCTGTAATTACAGAGAGAGTGATAGAGGGGCCGAGAGAGAGAGAGAAAAGTGAGATGGGGGGCGAAGAAGAAAGGCAGAACGAGAGGGCTTTTTTAGCAAAGAGATGGGCAGAACCTGACACTAAATCGAGCGCGTCTTCTCAGCCCCTGACACCGCGTGGCATCTGACAGGCATGCGCGCTGGCATGTCACTGTCCTCGCATCAAGCCGTCAAACACGACTTGGCAATTTTTTGCCATCTGCGTCAAAAAAAAAAAGGAACCCGCCAGACGACGGCAACGACAGCTCACACTTAATAACCCAATCAGAAGTTTGACTGCTGACATCTCTTATCGGGGGCCTGCTTTTAAACATCACGCCGAACAATAAGAGAGGGATTAAGAGGAGAGGAGGGGGGGGAGGGGCTTGTTGTGTTTGTCAGTCAAAAATAAGCCTGCATTGTACTGTCGGGAGAAAACGACACAGATAAGTTGTTAAGAATACATACAATTAAGCGAATCAATAGTTGCTATAAAAAGAAGATGCTTTTGATGCCGAGGAGAACGAGAAAGAGTTTGATTTACTGAGTGAAGCCGGCACTTTCCACGGATACCATACAAAACATGGCCTGAAACTCTTTCAACAAATGTTGATCTTGTATTTACACGTGTCTACAAATAAACACATGTATATTTATAAATTATATATAAATAATTGTAAATATTATGTAAATATTTATATATATATATATATATATATATATATATATATATATATATATATATATATATATATATATATATATATATATATATATATATATATATATATATATATATATATATATATATTTTTTTTTTTTTTTTTTTTTTTTTTTTTTTTTTTTGTGTATATTCTATATAGTATAAATTTGTATGCATGTTAAATTAAAAACATTGAGTTACTCTCCAAATTAATGTAGAAACAACTTAAAGACAGTATATTTTAAATATTTGTTTAATGGCATCTTTTTATGAATGAAGGCCAGTCTCACTGATACCAATACAGGTACTGATGTCCAAAAAAAAAAAAAAAAAAAGTATTATTTTTTTAACATTAATTATAGACATTCAACATTACAGTATAACCTAAAGCAAACAATTTCAATATTTATTAGGCTTTAAAAAATAACTTTATATTTACATGAACTTTAAAATTATTATAATAAATGTCATGTTTACCTTTGGCCTTCCTATCTGTCAAACAGGTAGGAAATATACAGAAATGAATAAAGTTATCAAACACTTTATAAATGAAATACAGACAATTTTCTCTGTTACCTTTGTTCATTGATTAACATTAATGAGAGACATCACAGCAACTGGTTTATTAGGCTGATGTGACTTTAAGAGCTGCCGCTGCCGAACATGACGTGGATCTCATTTTCTCACAACTTTCAAAAAAAGTTCATCTAAGATGTTATTTAAGTAATTTAAGACTGCTCTTATGGAGGATACTCAACAAAGTGGGCAAGTGCGAAAGAGAACTCAATACTTGCGCGTCTTTCACAAACAGCGTGTTCTCGTTTGTCTTGTGGCGCTTGAATGGTTTAAAAGCATTTGTGTGAATAAGAGTGTGATCATTTAATGTAACGCTAGCCAAATTATGATGGAAAAAACAGATGCTGCATTAACTGTGTTAAGTATTTTTGCACTAATTTTGACATATATATATATATATATAGACTTTGATTTAAAAAAAAATTAAGTTGAGACACCTGCTCTGTTTCAGCAAATCATTTAAAACTACAACAAGAATGATCCCATCTAATTAATATTCATGAGTCATGATAATATTTAGAATGCGCACCCTTCCGCCCCAAACAATTTAAAGATCGCTCTTACCCCCATGTGTTTGCGAGTGTTCTTTCAAAAACACAACACACCAGTATGGAGAGACAAGAACAAAGGTGTGTATGTTCTTGAGTGCCCACCAACATCTAAAACGATCAGCCAGAGCACCAGGGCCTTGTGCTTGTGTGCATGTATGAGGTGTGCGAGATGTGAGTTGTGTGTGCGTGTATGCGTGTTGTGCAGGAAAGCGTGGCCATCTGTGTCCAGAGTGGAGCTGTCACTGTGGCTGCTGAGATCTCACTGATTTTAGACAGGTGACACAGCAACGGGACATGAGCAGGACATACACACACATACTCACACGAGCAGAGCTCACAGTCTCAGCCAACAAAGATCAGCCGCAGAGTGAACCTTCTTGCTATAGACACCCATGACACCACACATACAAACACAGCCAGTGCCAGCTCTTAGAAACACCACCCACATACGAGCACTCGAGCGTTGAGATTCGCATACAGTTGCCCAACAAACAGCAGAGAATTAGCAAGCCGTGACTCTAGACGAGATTGTTTCTGCAAGCAAAACTCTGAAAATGCACATTACACCTCTATTATTTTTTTATAGAGTTGAAATAACAGGAAATGAGACTCAGACTAGATTCGAAGCCACATTTCCCAGATGCGCCCCAGAGCACAATGCTAACTACTAAATGAGAACTGGCCACCAGACTGAGCCTGGTTTCTCCCATTGTTTTTTTTCTCGAGTTCTACTTCCAAGAACCACACTTGAACCGAACTGAGCTGGATGATCAAACTTCTGCAGAGCTGCTTGAATCAACTTTCATATTTGACAAATTTTGCAACACTTATTAAACTGAATTAGAGCAGAATAATGACACTATTGGTTTCTGTTGAGCTGCTTATAGTTCAATTGAACTCGTTTCACTTTACAGTTATTGAATTGAACTGTCTTGAGCTGAATAATGACACTTTCTTTTTAGAGCTGCTTTACAGCAGAATTTGAATGTCTTGTATTTAATATGTGCATTATTGATTCTCTTATTTTCCCGTTTATTATTGTGAAGCTGCTTTTAAAAACCGTAGAGTGTAAAGTACTCGTATTGCCTTAAAACTCTGGCTTCGGAAGCAGCTTGCTACGTTTTGTAACAGTGATTTTGGCGGCCAAAAACATCTGCTGTTCTTCAAAAATTCCATCCTTTCTGCCGCTTCCAAGCAGTCCGCCGGACAAAACCAGGTCTGTCTGATTGGGCTGGCTGGTGCACTTGAGAAGTGTCAGGCCTAAGTGTTCAAACTTGAAGAGGGGAACGAGAATGCTCGCGGACAGAGCGCAGATGCCGATGGCCTCTCCTTCCTCAACTGTCACTGTGCGGCCCACCGTCGCCTCCCTCTCTCCCCCGCCTCCTCCTCCTTATTTATTTATTTTATCGAGGAGGAGAGGGGGCAATCACTACAGTCATTTGCACTACTAATGTCCAATTCTGCCTTCCCTCAGTCGGCTGATTTAGCCGGTCAGAGTGGTTTTGGAGTGTGCAGAGGAAAGCCGCGCCGTTTACCCGACATTTTAATGGGAAAACTGGCAAGTCTTATTTGGCTGGCCGATGTGGTTTGTCACTGGGTCTCCATTACATGCCACTCAACTTTGATGCCTTTGGACAGGGCTGATCAAACCATGTCTTTTGACCTACGCAGCACGCTGAAGGCAGACAGAGAGAGAGATGGAGAGAGAAAGAGAAAAGGAGGAGGGGGAGTGGGGCAGGACACTGAAGGCTGTAAATAAAATGACATTATTATTTCCTCTGTCCTATCATGTAGAAAAGCCAATTATGGTAATGCTCTGCATGTCAGTGAGAATGCAGCAATCTCTCTCTCTCTCTCTCTCTCTCTCTCTCTCTCCCTCCTGCTCCCCTTTTTCCAGGGCAGTTAAAACAAGGCTTCGGTAGCATGATGCTGTCTGCCCCAGTCCACTTATGGCCTGCTGCAATCTGGCAGGGCTGTCTGTGGAACTGGCAGCAGAAACTGCACTGTTTCTAGAAATGAATGCAAAGTGTGTGTGTTACAACATATCGACTACTGGCTGAAAAAATAAAAAAAATCAGTTTACCAAAGTAAACAGTAGACAATATGCTGTGTAGCAATCTGTGGCGGTTTCTCAGACAAGTTGAACGTCGTTAATGTGATGTAAATTGAAAAAAGTAAACAGATAAATAATATACAAATCTTACCAGTGATAAAATGGCATATTACATATATTTACCAGAATAGGGTAAAGCGTTTTCTCTTGCATATGAGTGAAACTACGCAGGTCATTATGTAACTTGCACCTCATATACGTTTCAAATATTATCATATGGTGGAATAATGCAGAAATTATTCAACACAGTAAACATTTTTAGGCATTTAGACTTCTAATAGTAAAATATTAACTGAGGTAAAAGGTCACGATAGATGTTTTCATTGGTTTGGGAGTTGAATCACTCATGTCGCTTTTTCAGGGTCAGACTATCATTCTTACAATTCAATTTAAACCAAGTATTATGTTGCAGTTCCATGCAAGTAACTTTGTTTTAATTCATCTTCAATGCCAATTCTTGGCAAGTGTTAATTTTGGACCCTGCCTGTAAACCCTTTTTGCACTCACTTTCTTCATTCCATTTATTCAGAACTGTGAATAATGATCGTTGTTTCTATTCTGTGGACACACGTTGATTGATGGCTGCTGTTCAAAGTAATAAGGGCACCGTGGAGATGGACAGGTTTCTGAGGGGGGTTTGGCTTGTAGATCTGACCCCCACCTTCTCTCTCTCTCTCTAGCCCAATGTGAACCTACACGAGGAGAAAAGCCTTCACATTTTTCACCATCTTCCACACAATCGTCCTCTTTGAGGACTTCCTTTGTGCTCTGTCTCCGGGCTTTTTTCGTCCCTTTTCTCTGCGAGACACATCTAACTTTATTACAGACTAAACAAAAGAAGGCTTTGAAGTGCAGACGGGCGTTTTACACGGACCCTGCCCACCTCTCCGTATCCGCTGACAGTGATTTGTGCTCCTGCGGACACTCTGGAGTAGGCTCTCTGAATTAATATCTGCTTTGCCTCTTTAAGCATCTCTTGTAAAAGGCTGGCCCAGCCCCCTCCCACCATCCTCCGTGTGGAATAGGCCACCATATGGCGGAATAGCTTCAGGCCCCTGAAGAACTGGTGTGGCATTCCATTCTGCGCTCCAAATTCATCTTTTCGCTTTAGATACTTTCGGACGAGTATGGATGGAGGTATATAAGTAGGGCAACAGACCGCTCCATTGAAAATACTGAGAATTACAGGAAACTGAGAGGAAGAAAAATAAACATGAATAAATAGTCTGATATTTGTGCATGGATGACAACTCTTGATATATAATGACTTAAAAGCTATTATAATTACTTAAATACTAATTACTATTTTTTTAAATAACTTTTTTAACAGTAATTTTCTATCTATCGAAGATAAATTTAATGATTATTAATGACAATTTAAATATTTTAGAATACTTTAGAGAACAATATATTGTGAAAAAAAACCCAATACTCATCAGATATCACAGGTGTTCATAAGCACATTAAGCATTAAAAATGAAAAATAAATTACTTTCTGTATCTCTTTCAATGTATATAAAAAATGGTTTTGAGTAGATGAACAAACTAAAATACTACTGTGTAAATGCTTTCACCTCACCTTGCACTGACACACTACAATATCACTCACTCATTCGCCAACACACACAGACGCGCACACACACGCTCCAATGTCAAGTCCATACTTATGCAAAGTGCGGCCTACTTTGTCATTTAATTTTTAAAAACCCTAAGGTCGTATAACACACTTTCCCTGTCATTTGCAAGTACATTAACTCGGTGGCCATGCGACAGCCAAATTATGCTAATGGGCTGCTAAAATGGGTCATATAGACAGTGCGTTTTACATTAGCTTCAAACAATAGGGAGGGAAGAGCAAAGCAGAGGTGACAGCAGCACCGGGGGAGCGAGACGGGGTCTGTCTCCTTTAGTCGCCGTTACGTCCTCATTCAGAGCAGCCTGTGAATGGACATCTCACGGCTGCACAAACCACAACAAGGCGCTCACGGCCTGTCATCCCCCAAGACTGCTGAACGGCGATATCAAAATGCTTGCTGAATAATGAAAGGGCTCAATTAACGAATTATTAACAGCAATTTACTTTACTTGGGTAATACACCCTGCAAGAGTACGGTGAGGTCAGACTTATTTTAAGGAGAGGAAGCGCAAGTGCAAAGCTAACGTTCGCTTAGCTACTTAAATATAACACGAATAGCTGTGCTGCTTATAGAAAAAAAGGGAAGAGAAACAGAAAAGGAATGTGCAGTTTACGTTTATTTATTTAACACTTGACCCTTAACTCATGATAAAAATGAAATTACAACGGCCTGAAAAAGTAGGCAGCATAAACTATCACACGTGCTACTGTAAGACCTCCGCTAGGCCAGAGATGCAGCGAAAAAAATGGCTCCTTAATTTGAAACGATTCAAGTGCATTATTGGATACACTTTTAAAGTGCTTCTACTTAAGATGTTTGCAAAGAAAAAAGAAAAAAAAAAAAAACTGTGGGAACTGGATGAAAAAAGTCTTTGGTAAAAATTCAGCTTTTTAACTGGACATTTGTCAAGATTCAGTTAGGAAGAACCAGTGCCTACCTAATCTGTTTCATTTGTGCTAAATCATTACAAATCGTCTACAAAAATAATTTGAAATTTTCTTCAATTATATTTTTTCAAACAATAACACATTGGTAATTACGCCTAATGCAGCTACTCAGACCACTGACAATTTTCATTTAAATAAAGTGTTAAAAAAAATAATGAAATTACATTTTTTTAATTCTCAAAAATAAGGAGGAAGCAATCAGACTAACACAAAAGATTAACCAAAAAAAGTTAAGCTATCCTTTTTTTCTTTTTTTCCTTTAAATTCATCCTAGGGGACAGAAAAGTTCCCCCACGTGAAGAATCACCCCAAGACGTTCAGACTGAAGCAGCTGTGCAGCGTGTTGTTATTGCGCGAGCTGCACACAGTGAATTACGGAGAGCCGAGTAAACAAGGAGAGGCTAAACGAGTGCATGTTAGCTAATTAAACAGCACTCATGATTGCTGAGTAATTGAAGGTGCCTCAATCTTCACCTGAATACTTCCACAAATAATTACCTTCTTGTAATTAGCGCTGTTCATAGAGTGCTTGCGTGCGACACGCATCTGATACACACGTGTGTTTCAGATGGAATTTAAGGAAGATATCAAATCAAATATTTGAATGGCTTGGAAAATTAATGTAATCGAGGTAAATTAATGTTTGTAAACAGACATTTTGTTTTATTGTAAATATATTTCGTTCATACACAATTAAAATGCATTTCTGATAACCTGTGGTTCGCATGAACTAAAGTGAAGGGCTATGCTAGCAGTTAGACCAGAGAAGAATGAATATAACAGGCCTGATTTCCAGGGGTTCTGCTTGATCCTGGTGTCTGAGGGGGGAGAAGAAAAATCCTGCATGTGCATTGCAATCAATAATGACTTCAATAAGTGATTTTCCAACCATCCATGCAGCTGTCTCTAATAATCTCCTCAGCTGTAAAATAAACACAAATATTTCATATTGTTTGTTTACCCTCAATCTCCTGCTGCTTGATCCTGCATTGCAGTGTTTTTTTCTGTGTCTATATATTTCTTGCTTTCTCTGTGTCTTTTTTTAACCAATCCAGGTTTGGTCGTAGCGGTTGGCGGGCCGTCGTGCCGTCAGGCGCAGTCAATAAATCACCTTTTGCCGTTGTCATAGAGGAGCAGCCCAGCCGTGAGACAATGGCCATTATATCCTAAGCACTGCAGTCTCGTCCCCATCTGGCCCTTTATGGGGGAAACCACTCTTTCGGTTGAGAAAAGAAAAAAGAAAGGAAAAAAAAAAACCGCTTACGTTTGGTCATGCAGGTTCAAAAGCTTCACTAATCCAGAGCTAAACCTGACGGTTTGGAGTCCACACACGCCGCCCGTATATTGCGCCTCCCCTACGCCGTGCCCTCGCCGAGAAACAGATAACACGCCATCCACCCTGGTGCTCAGAGACACAACAATGTCAGAACAGACAGAGAACCCCCATGCGGAGGGAGCTATGAAGGAAACGGAGAGCGAGAGAAAGAGTGAAAACGAGGATGAAGGAAAGAATTGTGTTTTTTTTGTCTCTTTAAATCCCAGAGCACAGTCTCTCCACTAGGCCATCACCTGAGCCGAGTACCTGACAGAAAACTCACCAGCCCAAACACACACACACACACACAGCAGCTGCTCCCATTGCCTAGCAACTACCAGTTGATAGATGATCCTAAATATGGATAATTACCATAAATCAGGCTGCTCTGAAAGAGAAAAGATGAAAAACAGTAGAGCCTGCAGTACGAACGCTGTGCGACCCTCATCAACACGCTGCTATCTTCCTCGGCTCTTCCTTCATACTCTTCCTCCCTCATTCCTCTCAGACCGCCAAGAGCTTTGCCTCTAAAAGACAACTTTACCCCTAGAAGGCCTCAGACGTCAATATGAGCATCTAAAACACAAACTTTACGTTGGAGCTGTGGCTAAGTGGTTTGCAACACACTGAGCCTTGGTTCTTATGTCAGTTATTTGAATTCGAACCTTACTTGTGATGTTTTTCAACCCTGCTACCCTTTTATTTATAAAAGTAGCAAAAAGAGAGCGAGAGAGAGAGAAAAAATCAAATTTAGCAGGAATGCAATACACGTGTTTGTGGCTGTTGTGCTATTTATCATGAGCTAAAGACTTCCTGTCAAATCTGTGACTGAAATGCAGCTGTTTGGTGAGAGGTGGGTTGTTTGTAATCTAATCTGGAGTGAATCAGAGGAAAAACAGCCATGAAGCAAGGCTCCGTTCAGCACCTGGGAGTGCGGCGAGGAGAGCGTCCAGCAATCGCTCAGTGTGATAAGTTCCTAACTCTGAGGAGTAAAATATGACTGCAGCAAAGTACAAACAAGGTTTGATAGCAGATCATAGATTAAGGTCTAAACCATAACAAAAGTGATTGCGATGAGAGCACTTTGTCGAAAAAGTTTCTTGAAAGAGGACACTTCTGATGAATGGCCGTAATCAACATGCGACTACAGAAAATAATTCACGTAAAAAAAAAAAATAAAAAAAAAATTCTACAGGCTGAATCCTGGGAAGCAGGACAAAGAAAACAGCGAATGAGAGGAGGGAAATGAAGATGGTCAGCAGAAAGAAAGAAAGAAAGTAAGAAAGAGAGTAAGAAAAAGAAAGAATGGCAAGACGTCACACAGAGGGACAAGAAAAAGTGAGAAGGACAAAAAGCACCTCCTCTCTCAGGCCGTGACCTCACCAGTTCAGTCTAGCTGAGTCTGGTTGCACAATTACCCATCAATCAAATGTGCCAGTGCCGTCATCCCACCTCTCAGCTAACGCACACATACATTCCCAGAGCCTGACCCTTCCCTGACCGGGAAACCCTGCACATGCGAGAGACAAATATGGGCACCAGCCATTCGGCGGAGGTCCCCGGACGCCCACGCTGTATATACATACAGCGAAATGACAGAGATCCTGTAGGATACAAGCAAATATGGACAGTCGTCAATGTTCATTGGAGAGCCCCTTCACACATATACACCCTGGAACATTGACTTTCAACATCCTGTAATGCTATAGGAGTACAGAATTAAAAACATTATTCCTGATTTCCTGTTTTATATGATCGGTGATGGAAGCCCCTGAGGGTCAGCTCACTGTAAACTTTAGCAGCTCTCTGAAGACCAGACTGTTACTACTAGATATCAGGTTGCGCTCCAAAGAGCATCTCTACGCTGGGGAAAAAAAGGGGACCAGAGTCATAAATAATCCTCCATACCGTCCCATAAAACAGACGGCTCTGCTCTTCTCTCTACCGTCTACCCTTCGCTCCCTAAACGAAAAAAAAAAAGAAAAAAAAAAAGTGTCTGATGTCATCCATATTCACTTGCTTGTTCGATTCATGCCTGCTCAGAGAGGAGCTTGTTGGTGTTGCGTTTGCCCTTGGTCTACTCGGGGCAACTGTTGGCTCTCACGTCAATGACATCAGTGAGGTAGGCGGGGGAAGAAAAAAAAAAAAAAGAAAAGAAAAGAAAAAAAAAAAAATGGAGCCGGAGGCAATATCACAGTATTTGTTGTGCCAAAATGCGAACTACAAAAATATTATTTTAAATGAATAGAAAATAGTTAATTGTAATAATAGCTCGACTGGCAGAGAGCAATGACAAGATCACTGGCTTTGATTACCAGGGAACAAACACTATTAAAATGTTTATCTTTAATTCACGGTAAATCACTTTAAAAATAATAAATATAAGATTAAATAATAAAATTAGAAAGAAAATATACTAAATTAAATAATTTAGTAAAATCAAAAATGTCAAACTTCCAATGACAAAAACAAACAGTGATAAACTCCTAAACTACTAAAATACAAAAAATAAATAAAATCTAAAATGAAAAATAAAACAAAATAAACGACAAGAACCATAGCTAGAGATTGGACAGAAAACAATGGTTTGAAAGGATTAGGAACAAAATTTGAACCCGCATCACCCACACGAGCACCATGGCTCAATGTATCGGAGCACATGTGCCATCCGCTGCAACTGCTCTATGTTGTTCACATTTCACAATAAGGAAGTTGTGTGTCTTATAGAACATCCCACCTTCCTAAAGAGAGATGAAAGATAACTAGATAAAAGCAGCAAGGAAAACATGTTGCTGTATCTAACAATAAACCTCACCTCAGCTTGGACACATTGAGAGACTGAAGCTGAGGGATGGAAAATGATAAATTTGTTGGTTGGTGTCCCGAACACTCTTCTCTGACCCTGGGCCCAGCCACACAAAGAGCTGGAGACTCTTTCTTTCTTTCCAGAAGCTTCTGTGACGGGCGTGAAAGTGGGCTGAGAAAAGAGCGGAGTGTATGGAGGGTCCTGAGAGGAGCACTAAATCACGCAGAGGCCCACATCACACACAATCAATAACAACACATCAGAGAGAGAGAGAGAGAGAGAGAGAGAGAGAGAGAGAGAATGAGAGAGAGAGAGAGAGAGAGAGAGAGAATGAGAGAGAGAGAGAGAGAGAGAGAGAGAGAGAGAGAGAGAGAGAGAAAAAAAAAAAAAAAAAGTGCAAAAAGCTCATCCCTCAACACAACATGATATTCCCAGGCAGAACCGAAAGCATAGCAAAACTCGCTAAACCTTCTAGAAACAAACGACCTCTCCTTCCGCTCACACACACACACAATTAAACTTTCACAGCCTTCCAATTGCCCTCTAACAATACGCCGCCCCCCCCCATCTCCTCTCTCTTGTTCTTCCCCTGCACCTAAATAATATTCACCATGATAAATGATGCCATAACTCCGATATCCACAATCAATCTGGCCTTTAAAGACACATCCATCTTGTGTAATGTTGATGGGGGACTCAGTCAAACGGAGAGACGTGACTGCTTTGCTGACCTGAGAATGGTGGTGGGGGAGGGGGGGAACAGCGGCCCCACTGACTGATGCCTGTCAGCTCACATCTGGCTGCAAAAATAAATTAGGCTTATGAAGACAAATGAAAAGGCCTGCCACGCCACCGCGACGGAGGGAGGGAGGGAGAGAGAGAGATGGAGGGAGGGAGGGGAACGTGAGGAGTAGTGGAGGGGAGAGAGAAAAGAGAATTTGGGAAAGGAAGAGCAGCAACCTGCTGAGAGAGAGAATTCCTCCTAAAGGGAAGATGACGTCGTACGGCACCATGTACAAATGCAGATTTTTATTCATTTAATCTTGTTCTTTTCCATCTTTTATTCATAGTTTTCATATCCTGAGGAAAAGAGCTTACAAACGACCTGCGAATAAAGTATCTGAACAAACTAATTAGTTCTAACTAATTCGTACTTGGAATGAAGATTCATACTCTGGACAGATGGGGAGGAGGAGGGGGGAATGGAATCGGCCATATTCGCTTTCGCACGTCTTAATGTATAATGTAAAAAATTTGCACACTAAACAAAAGATTCACATTCAAATCAAAAGACTCATACTCAAATATGGGGTATTCGGAGTATGAATCTTTTGCTCATTGCACAGATCATTTGCTCAGAACAGAAAATTCATACTGAGGACAAGCCAGATACAACTTTGCATCATCCACACAGCTCAAGCAACAAGTTTCAAAAAGTAAAATTTTCACTCTCAGAGCAGAAAAAAGAAAAACTGGTACTTCGATTATGAATCTTTTGCTTAGCGCACAATTTTTGTTATCCAAGCAAATTATTTGTGCTTCGAGGAAAAGATTCATGCTCTGAGCAAAAGATTCTTTTTAGGTCTTTTCACACTTGAAATAGTTAACCCTGGGTCATTCTAAACCCCGGGTAAATGGAATCCTGGGTTATCTTGCTTCATGTTTCACACTGCTCATAATTTACCAGGTTAACAATTAATCCTGGGTATTCATAAGCTGACGTTTCACACTGTACATTCCTGAACCCTGGGTTAATGTTCTTACTTGCATATTTGCTGTGTCAGTGTCACTGATTGGATAAACGCAGCACACGACCTGTTTACATAGGCTAGCTCCAGCATTGCGCATCCTCGTAATGCCGACTGTACAAGTTTATAGCGAATGGACATTTCGGACTATAAAGGTTAATATAGAATAAAACGGTCTCTTCTCTCAAACTGTCACGTTTTCTGTCAGCATTTGACATTTTTCCTCTCAGACATGGAATATGAGTATGTGATTGGTTGTCTGTTGCTAAATATCTAGCTGTAACATTCTAACAGCACATCGTTTCACACTGTACAAGTTTAGCACCACAATGCAGGATTTTCATGCAATGCGGGAGGTTTGCTCCAGAGCAGGGTTTCATAACCCTGGGTAAAAAAGGCAGTGCTAACCCTGCATCTAAATTACAAACGTTCCTTTAGCCAGGGTTAAAAGTGGTGTTTAAAATGACGATAACCTGGGGTTAAGCGCAGTGTGAAAAGCCCTATTGGGAGCGAGCCAGATTCGACTTGAAGATTCACGCTTGAAACAGAAGACTGGTACTAGGAGTACAAATCTTTTCTTTAGAGCACAAATCTTGCTCAGAGCAAAAGATTCGTACTGAGCATCACCCACATTAGCAACATGGCTCAATGTATTAAAAGATTCACACTCAAGAGGAGAAGACTGGAACCTTGAGTGCAAACTTTTGTTCAGAGTTCGAATCATCTGTCCAGAGCAGAAGACTTTGCATCACCTACATAATCTCCATTTGCCAACTGCCGTTACTCCACTTTGTTGTTTTATTGATCTTTACATGTAACAAGGATGCTATGCGTCTAATTCAGAGCATATGATCAAAAAGATTCATGCTCAAAACAAAGATCTGTACGAAGACTCATACTTCATAGACGGGATCTTTCCTTTGACGTTCTCTCTGGGTGGGGAATGCGAAGATTCCCATGACGGTCTCTGCGTCATTAAATGTTTACAGCGCGAGGATCATTACACACCACATATTCAGAGCTCATTTAAGGGGTCGAAGGTCGGCCGCGCAGCGCTGGAACCCGGAGCTCAGAGTCTGTGGAATTCATCTATTCCCGCCCCTCAGAGTGAGAGACAGAAAGCACATTTTGAGTGATGGGTGAATGTGCCCTGTAGAGTAGTACACAGCGGTGTGAACTATATTTGACCCCTCTCCTTCCTGCTTTCTCTCTCTCCTTCTCAGCTGGTGCAAGTAGACTTAAGAATGAAGTTTGCTCGAATTGATGAATGGATTCCAGCAGAGAAACGCTCGCGCGATATAGGATATCTAAGATCTTCAGCTTCATTACGCCGGGTTTAATCACTTCAAATACACACGATTCCGTAATTAACACAGGAATTATGCAGCTGAAAAGTTACTACTGCAAAACAGCTTTTGGGAAGGAGAATAATACACAGTAAAAACTTTGAAAGAGAGCAAGAGAGAGAACAGGAAAAAGAACAGCAAGTTGGTGTGTAGATGACAGAAATATTACAGACCCATTTTTTGGCAACAGGCGAGCGGCGAAAAGGTGGGAGGGAATTGTGTGTGTGAGAGAGTGAAAGAACGAGAGAGATGGATTATGTGTGTGTGTGAGTGTGTGTTGTGGATAAGGGGGAATGAACTCTCCCAGGCTTTGTCATATGAGTTTTCCCAAGCTCTGGCCCCTTTGATAAATGACACATGTCATTCTGTCAGAGTGTGACAGTCCAGCTGGGAGGGCCTCTGATGTATGGCCGCACTGCAAAAGGAAATCAAGCTTTTCTGGCATGGACGCAGACCATGCCCTTTATATAAGGTCCCTGCTTTCCTACACGGCGTTTTTTTCTTCTCCCATTCTTTTTTCTTCATTTTTTTGAAAGTGAAAGGAGAGCCTTTTATGAGCAAGGACATAGAGCTGAATTTGTAGATTGATTTAAGGTTTGCGGTGGGGGAATAACAAACCCAGGTCAGATGGATTATGGGTAAAAGGCTTTAATTCCACAGCTCTGGGGTTTCTCTTTACCTGAGAGGAAACAAACAGACACAATATCGCTACTAGTACTACTACTAAGAAACAACCGAACTGTACTTGGAGAACGACACGCGTGATAAAAACATCAACTGGAAATGTGTCTATTCCAGTCTTCGTTGACAAAAACCAAACATCAGAGGAAGTACTAGAGAAATACTCAAATCAGCTTCATTGTCTTTACAGCTGTGACCTAAATTTAGTGTGAGAAAAGAGGATACTGTGTGGAAAGGAAGAGAGAGAGAGAGAGAGAGAGAGAGAGAGAGAGAGAGAGAGAGAGAGGGAGGGAGGGATAGAGGTTTCATTTTGTATTTTGTTAGTTGACAGTTTGCAGGAAAAGCTCAAGGATGGACGTAGGCGAACCACACAAAAAAAAAATCGTTGCGCAGACTAATGTTTTTGCAAGGCCAAAATTAACACTGATTTGAGAGGAAATTGGGATTTTAAATTATTTTAAACATGGTAAAAATTGTTATACTCTTATTGGTGGCTGAACGCATAAACAAATTAGACAATATCCAATAAGCACACACAAGGGGCGGGGCTTATGTAGAACTTTAAATTCTGCTGAAATACAATCACGAACAACAAAACATACAAGAGGCGAATGCTTTACACGTCTTCATCTACAATCCTGAACTTTACACAGCCAGTAGGTTACAATCAACAGACACCTTAAAAAGACGAAGGAAAAGCTTCTGACATATTTTAGTGACAGGAACAGACAGACACTTTTCAGCTCTTACACCACAATAACAGAACCGAGGCAATAAATCTGCCACCGGGCTCAAAAAACACCTCACGCGCACACACGCCGTGAGACTGACACTAGACAAACAGGCAGTGAGACAAAAAACAGAACAGCGGCGATGAAGTTGTGGAGAAATCGGCACCTGGACAACAGTTTAGGGGAAAACATACACACAGACACACGCCGTCAAACGGACCCTCGAGGGCGTGGTAGCGCTTTCCTGACCACCTGGGGGCCGTGAACTGTGGATGACCCCACGTTTGATTTGTGAAGGGTTAAAAGAAGGAGGGAATGGGAGAATGGTGTGGCTAAATGAGAGGAGAGTATCATTAACCAATGAGTGATGGGTTTTAGACAGTGCTGGCCCCTCCTCCCTCCATCCTCCCTGCACTGTCTGTCCCACAACATTGTCCTAACATTCAGCCTGAGAGCTGCTATCATTTAAACATCAAAACGCCGCCATTTTGAATGCAAATGGATGGAAACAATCGCACTCAACCTGCAAAGTAGCTCTAGTTCCTCACCGTCTGGTAGTTAAAACCAACTAGGTACAAGGTACAGTGATTTTATGGTGGAATATAAAGGGAAACTTGAACATTCGCTTATTTGTCTATATAGTGTCAAAAACAAAAGTCCATGTCCATTCACCATCAATTTGAGAAACAAAGAAGAAAAAATAAGTAATTCGGAAATCATCATGGATATGACATTCAACCACTGATGTATGACTGCTGATACAGCAATGACAATTCAGCAACTTGGCCTGTCCTAATGATTAAAAGTGAAAAATGAACAAAGAGGTTAGACAATAATAACAGAGGGCAATTACTTACACTACTATTCAAAAGTTTAATACTTTTCAGCAAGGATGCATTAAATTGATAATGTTACAGTAAAGATTTCTATTTCACATAAATGCTGTTCTTTTGAACTATCTAGTCATCAAAAAAATCCTGAAAAAAATATGCTGTTTGATATTTTTCAGGATGTTTTTGATGAATAGTAGTGAACTTTTGAACAGTAGTGTAAATCTCGGATGCTTTTCAGTCATTTTTAACCGAAAAAATTGTATGTTTTTTTAATATTTTTTTTTATAATGTTCAGAATGGAACAAACCTTGTTAAAGGTTTTGGCACTTCCTATATGAACACACACACACACACACACACAAAAATATGGACATGATTTGAAAAGTTTAAATGATCCTGAAAAAAAAAATAGCCACTTCTATTGTTGGCGGTCAAAGTAGATCGCATTAGAAATGAATTTGAGAAAAATTTAATCTAGTGGAAACATTTGGTACTGCGCCCAAACAAAATCTTACTGAAAGCTCATTTTTTAAATATCAACCTCAAATTTTGAACTTGTTTAGATTTATGGCTTTCATTTTCTCACAGTTAGAGTAAAACATGTTTTGGAAAATATATATTTCATATAAAATTCAAAAATAGTATTTCTGTGCATTTTTCATAAACTTTTTACTTTTATTTTACTTTTTACTTTTTTATTTTGTTAAATATTTTTTTTAGTTTCACTTGAACTTTTTCACTTCAGAAACAATCTGCTGGGTGTCTTTAAAGAGACCAAACTTAAGTTTGTGCTCCAAAGGCATTGATTTACAACAGTTTAAGCTGGAAATTTCGTTTTCAGGTCTATGCTCAAAAAGTGGGTAATAACAGGTAATAATAAACGGATCATAACTATTCCATAAATATAATTTAGCACCATAAAATCCCCTAAAAATACAAAATATTAAATAAAAACATTATCGAACTAAAATATATTACATTAATTTCATTGAAATAAAAAAGGTCATTTTTGACCGCCACACAAGCAGCACCAGAGGGTTAAAGGTACAGAAGAAAAAACATGACATCAAAATTATGAACAATTTTTCAGTGCATATAATTCCAAAGAAGAAATGCCTGAAACCTTCGAAAAAATCATAAAGGGAACATCAGGGGGAAATGCTAAAAAACCTTAAAAATATATATATACCCCCTTAAAAAAAGTGTGTCTTCACTCCCAGACAAAACTAGACCTAATAGGAGCTGCTGCAGTTTTCAAGAGCACATACTTTGTGCAGCAGCTAGATATCTCCCCCCGTGTGCAGTATTGATGGACGATACTTGAAACAGAGGTATATTTACATGAAAGAAACGACACCTCAGTATTTATGACACGTCCTTGCCGAGGCTCGTCACACGGCGGCTGCTCTGACGGCTCTAAGTAGGGCTGGATTGCGCTGCCATAACCAATTTAACATGGAGACGGTGCGCTAGTGAAGAGGAGCTACACACACACACACACACACACACACGTGCACATACAAAAACACGCCGACACACACATATGTCAACACTCCGTTTCAGCAGAACACAGAAACTTGTTTCTTGTCGGTCAATGAAAAAAAATTCCCTGGCAAGTCATTACCAAATATGATTGACACATCATAATGTTTTGGTTTAGAACCAGTTTAGGCCTGAGACACTGAATTTGTGAGTCGACATGTCACGACTTTCAATCTATAGTAAGATCTAGAACGTCTATTGTTGATTTAAATCTTCCCGAGATAGTCTGTCTTGCTTTTATAAAGCTCAGATCTGTTAATGGAAGAGCAAATGTTTGCGTTCCTCATTTTGAGTCACCTGACTTTTCTTCTTTACAGCACATCTGTTCATCTCAAGTTCCCAAGCTCACAGACTTTAGGGGCTGAGCAGAACAAGTCAATGATCAATGATGCGTCCCTCGGTTAAAGTTCCACCAACCGTATGGCTTTCAGTCAGCTGGACAAGGTTAATAGTTGATCCTCATATGTGTCGCAGCCTCTGCGTGTGTATGTGTGCACACGCTGAAGTCTAACTGGGAAGCATATGGCTTTTTTAAAGAAAGCGGTGGCCAGTAGAGAAGAGGGCAAAAACAGAAATGGGAGGGGAGATGGGGGCAGATTTGAAGGGGACACCCCCCACTGGTTTCTCAGACAGAAGATTCAGAGCAAAGCTTAGCACTATGATTGACACTGTCTGGGCGAGTCGGTCTCCAAACAAGCTTTAGGCTTCTCAGAATATGTGGCATTTGTGATTGTGTCCAAATCACTATAAATACCTATAAAGTTAAGTCTGGGAGACTAGTCACAACATGTTCGCCCGTCTATTAAAGTATATAAAGGGGGATTCAAATACAGTTCACATCTCTCAAGGCTTCTGTGCATGAATGAAATGAAAACCAGACATTATTTTTGTCGCATTAGTTATTTTGAAACTGATATCAACTCTGCATGTATTTATCACAGATCCTGAAATATAAATGCCAGTGACTCATACTTTAGGAGATGATTCTAAGACAAGATGAAAATATAAATCAAAGATTGGAAATGATATACAGTAGTGACAGAGGGATCTGTCCTGCCTGTTGTCCATCTAAAAAAGAATCTGTGCCGTTTCGCTATATACATCCCCTAGATGCCTTATCAGCACCATAAAACTGGGGACAAAAAAGGGAAAAATGATATTCATTACTTTCTAGTGTCCTATCAGTTAAATAAAACTTCTCCACACAGGAAAAAATACAGCCACTTGGAGGACCTACCAGCTATTGTCTATGTGTGCAGACAGGCTTTTATCAATGAAGCTAATAAAAGTGACCCTCGGCAGGAGATGAGGGTGACACGCGGCTCTTTACCTAGCTTTAGGGGTGATGGACTGCAAATGTGGTCTTAAACACAGCACGAAAAACGACCAATGAAAGTGTCAGGGTAAAAACACAGAAAATCAAGGCATTTTGTGCGACCGTTCGAAGACGCCTCGTAAAAAAGGGGAGCCGAGTCTTTATGAGAGCGATCCGGAGCAGTGCATTATGGGGCTCAATGAGAGTGTCAACACAAGCTGGAGGCTTATCTTTATCCACTCATTGTGTGTCCAGTGGCTTAGCACTCATAGAGGAGAATCGTAACGCCTCTGATCAAGAGTGGAGGGAGAGGGATCTCCATTCTTACATCGGCACATCAGGGGAACCCAGGGATTAGGTTCTCTTTTTAGTTCCTGTAGGGCAAAGGTCGCACTCGAGCAAACACAAATCCCATTCTCTAGCATAAAGAACATAATCCACCACTATGTATAAGAGAGAGAACGATTTTAGAGACTTCGGAGTTTGTCGTACTCACCTCGACCTAGCACATATGCACGCTTTGTTTTCACAGGTGACACGATAACCCAATTACCTTACGGCTTGTGAAAGTACAGCATTTTACAGGAATAGTTCACCCAAAAATAAATAATCTGACATAAATAAATACTCTTACTCAGCTAAGCTGTGAAAAAGCAGAGGTTTTGAAGACTGTGCTGATCAGTCTTTTCCAATAAATTACAGAAAAGCTTACAAGTTTTTAAAAAGATGCAAAATCAAGCACCTTGTGACTTGAAGCTTGGGGCCAATAAGATTTTTTTTTAAATGTTTTTGAAAGAATCTTATGCTCATCAGGGCTGCATTTATTTGATCAAAATACAGTAAAAATCAGTAATATTGTAAGATATCATTACAATTTAAAATGTCTTTTACTTTTGTATATTTTAAAATGCAGTATATTCATGTGATGACAAAGTCATCGGCCATTACTCCAGTCTTCAGTGTCATGCTTCAGAAATTTGCTGATTTGGTACTCAAGAAACATTTCTTATTGTTATCGGTGTTGAAAAGGTTGTGGCTGCAGAATATTTTTGTGGAAAATGTGACACTATCAAAGTAAAATGCTGTTACTTAAGATAGCATCCTAAGTAACGGCATTTATTTCGAAATATAAATATTTAGTAACAATATAAACACAAGTATATGTAATTTCTGATCAATTTAATGTGTCTTTGCTTAATAAAAGTATTAATTTCTTAGAAAAAAAAAAAAAAATGCACTGACCCCAAACTTTTGATCAGAGGTACATCAATTATAAGCTTGAAAGCTTCAGTTCCTGTTCATTGTAACTATGGAAAAAGAGCATTAACAAAAAACAATTTTCATTTCAGGTTGTACAGAAAACAAAAGTTTGGAATGACCCAAGGGTGAGTAAATGATGACGGAATGTTAAATTTTGGGTGAATTAACTCTTTAATAACTAATCAATCAAAAAAAAAATCAGAACAACAAATCAGATCTCGAAATGCCACACTTGTTGCAAAGGCATGAAGACACCTACAAAGCTCTTGACGATGGCTTTAAAGATGAAAGTGGAGTATTAAATAACCGCAGGCATGAAAATAAATGTAGCGGTTCGGTGCTCCTTCACACAGACATTACCCAGAAGCCCCCTATCTGGTCAGCCATAACTCTCGGTAACCAGGAGCACCTTCTACAGCAAAGGGCCATTCATTTAGCTGAAACAGACCACGACACCTCACTAATACTCTTGCCTTTTACAAGCCCCTCTCTCACACACATACTCAAACCCTATCAGCGTTCATCCAGGGCCGGCCTGAAATGGGGCTGTATTTCAACCCCCACAGAGGTGTTGTACATGTTTGTGTGTGTGGGTGCATGTGGGGCCTAAGAGGGGCCTGTCTCTGTAACGGCCACGAGTGATGGAAGGCCCAACAGGGCCACTAAGACTGTGCACTAAGATTGTTCTAGACCTCGGGGCCTCGGAGGAAACATATATCCACCTGGCAACAGGGCAGCATGCTATGAATGCGTGTGTGAGAGTGTGTGTGTTCACGTGTGCGGGCAGATCTAATCAAGGGCTAATAACAGCACAGAAGAAGTCGTTGGCCCTCGTAAATCAATGTGCAAAATAATTGCTAATACACTGGTTATCGATTAGCGTTGGGGCGACTCATTTTTGGAGGCTATGGCTACGAACTAACAAAGTGACAAGGGTAAAGTGTTATTTCTCTGCTGCGCAGACAGCTGGGCTGCGCAGAGGACTGAGGCAGGCAGTAATTCTTAATTGACACCTGTCAGGATAATGACTGCAGTCCCAGCTGCTGCGGGAGAATTTCTCCCCACTCCTGTTCATCTGTCAGCTCTAATACCTTTCTGAGCACCACTCCTTTCTTCTATCGCTCGCTCCCTTCTTTTTTATTTTTTCACTTCTTTTTTTCCCCCCACTTTCTGCATTTTTGAATATCACATTTTACCCACTAAACCCTCGGTTTCCTGTTCACAGTCTTCTTCCCATAGCCCTTTCTTGACTAACCGAGTTAAAAGCGTAAGTTCTTTACATATAAAATTACATCCGTGTTTCATGCGAGTTAAATATAAGTAATCTATTAAAACATTGGGTCTCATTCAACAAGCGTCCATGAAATCTGTGTACAAACATTTTCACGACCAAATGATGATTCACCAATAACTTTTGTACTAAAATGAATTCCAAAAAAAAAAAATGAAACAAACCACAAAATTAGACAAGGTTAGAATGAGGTTAAGAACAAAGTGATGCGCGTACGTATGTACTGTATATTTGGCAGAATTTTTTTGTGAGAATTTCTCCGGTGCGTACAAATAAAATAATGCACGCAATTATTAATGAATGAGAGCCAGTGCTTTGTTTGAGCATCCCGTCTAGCCCAAACAAGTGTGAGTTTGGGGGCGGGACTACCGTTTTTCTGACCAATGATGGATGAGGGGAAGTGTTTTGTAAACTTGTTTGAAAACGATCAATATTTTTTGAAATATTGTTTATTGCAGACGTTATTGGACCTTAAATACAGCATACAACTTTGGTTTATATATAAAAAAAAAAAAAAAAAAAAAAAAAAAAAGCAAAGGGACCTGCAAACAACAAAAAAAAGCGTTTTCTCTCTTTCATCTGTCTTTAGCTGGTCTTTTGTCTTCATGCAGGCAGGATATTTTGAGTTGAGAATACAGTGGTCGATGGGAGGAGGAACAGCGAGTCCCAGGACGTGACTTCCCTAAGTTTGAGGGGGCTTCATGGGTGTTTACTTAACATCATCAAAGAGCTTCCTTTCGTTTCATGCTCGTCTGTCAAAATTAATGTTACTAAATATGAACATATGACCGCAAGGCTTAAACCTTAGAACGCTTGGCCGTCCTTAATAAAATGATGTCAACCATTGAAATATGACGTTAACTAAGCTATCTATAAAAATATGCAACTAATCAGACAATGTCACAAACAGCATCATCCTGTTGAGACGCCACACGCTCCTCAGATCCTACAACACAAACATCAAAGCTCAATCTCCTGCTGGCCCGTTATAAACATCGGCACGGATCTGTTGGCCGAGCCGTTTGTGTTTTATCTGATGAGGATGTATAAGGCGCTCCATGAGGAAAACGGCATACTGGGATGAGAAAACTCCGCCGAGCCTCTAAAAACACCCCATCCTTCCTGTGAGCCAGGGAAAAAAAAAGCAAGGGAAAGCAGCAACAGATGAGTGCAGGGCAGGACAGAGAGAAGGCAGACGTGGGCTCCCCTGGGTACACGTTGACCTCCGTGTACTCCTCAAGCTTGGAGACTCCCGTTGCTGGGTCATGACTTGAGCTTTTCTCTCTTTTGTCTTTCTTCCCCCTCCCTCTCATCTTTCTGACTCACTGTGGACTAAATTAGCTGAGAAATGAAACATGGGGGATCAAAACAGACAGGACGAGAAAGAAAGAGAGCGAGAAAGAAAGAGTAAGAAAAAACACAGCTGGCCCTTTTGATAGTTTTGAGTTCCCATAATGCTACAGTACCTCTAATCCAAACCTCCTCTGGTGACACGCTAGCTTTTTGTGGTCCTCTGTGTGCTCGTTTTTCAGCAACTATCAGCAGACGCACAAACACACGTCTGGAAGTATTCTTAATTTTAGACTTTACGAAACTTGCGGAAACCAGATAACTCCCAAATGTGTCTAAGCTCATTAAAACCGCAGAGCGGTGTTTACCGCAGACTGTGTACCATCACACTTGGCTCATGCAAAGTCCCAACATATTTTCATTTTGATCCACTCTTCCCATAAAACCTGTCATCGATCTTCATTAATCAAACTCAACCTCCACGATCTCGGACAAGGGGAACGGCAAGCTCGGGACTCAGAATAACTGGATACGCTTTGATTTCCTATAGGCCACTGGCTTGATCCCCAAATGCAAATTAAACTATTAGTTGTAAGTGGTGGGTCCCAACATGAATATTGACTAAATGGGTCAATGTCACCTGTTAATGACATGAGAGCGGATGAGTCTACCCTCCAGCGAAGCCAACACAAGGTGAGCCCAGATGTCACGCTGCATTCTCGCATCTTTCAGGAAGATTTATTTTCTTTGCTAGCTCGAAAACAGGCATTAAAGAAAGAGACACAGATAGAACATGACGTCTAAGCGTCCCCTTATAGATTTATTTCTATAATTTGCGTCGTACGTGCAAAACAAATGGTGGCAGTCAACTCCTATCTTTTAATACAAAGACATCACAAATTGAGAAATGATAATCCAGTATATTTCACATTTCTCACCAGATATGAGAATGAATATGAAGAGCTGTTTAACAGACTACAACAAAACCTTCACATCTCTAATGCAACATAATAAATCTTTGTTAGAGAATAAAAGGTATTAACCTCATACTCGTGCTGCAAAAACACATATAAATCACAGCACTGCACATAATATAATCTGTAAATGCAGCTTGATTTGTATGTAACGCTGCACTGAGAGACTTAAGCAAAGCGAGCCGCTCAACAGCACTCAAATTCTGACAGTATTTTCAGATTTCGAGAGCGTGGTGGTGCGATTATTGTCAGCAGGAGCACGGTGTGTCGGTACACTCAGAGCTCGAACGGTAGTGCAACCAATGACACAGAACAGTGGTACGTCCATCAACACGGAGACGGAGCGATGGCGTGTTTGCAGAGCACCAGGCCCGATTGGCTAACGCAGGGGCGTTCTGATTGGCTGCCTCAAATGCTTTCTGGGCCCAGCGGTGCGGTTAAGAGCCTGGATTACTGAGGTCATTAGGCAGCATTGCCACGGTGACGTGATTAGTCAGGTAGCAAAGTCCATTTGTCACCTGCACCAGAAAATTGAGTTAATTCAGCACTACAGGCTAAAGGGACTGTATAATATCAACTTGATTACATCAAGGCAGCTGCAGACCTGACACTTCGCTGAATTTGTCAGCTTTAATCGTTAGAGCCTGTCACAAATCCATCAGGAGCTCAGATAATTAGGGTTCCTCCCTAATGAAGCCAGCAGAGGAACCTTTACCTTTATGTCGGATAATTAAGAAGCCTCTGGTGCTGAGGACAGAATGCGTTTTAATGACTCCCTGTGCTGGTTCCTCCCTGCTCGCATTTTATTTTTCTCCTTTCGAGCGTGTTTGTGTGCGCTTGTGTTTTTTTTTTTTTATTCAATCTGAATATGGTCTCAAACGTGAATCTAAATGGAATACAATTTAATAGCCACGCTTACATTTAGAAAAGAGACAGTTATCGAAGATGTAAAGTTAAAATGAAGGAAAAGTAAATGCAGCAAAAATATCGAAAACCACCTCAGGGCACTCAGTGTTTACGCCCCGGCTATCCAGAGGACGGAGTTGCGTGGAATGGATGCAAACCGAGCGTGTCTCTATCTGCGTGGGAGGTTGTGAAAACACAAAACCAAATGAAACCTGGAGCAGCGGAGAGATACCGCATTCATCGCCGAGTCCTCCCCTGGCTCCTCTCCTCTCTGCTAGAGCTCAAACTCACAGACACAGTCTGTGCTCTACGTGGGAGGCCCGTGTCTGTTTCAGAGAAAAGCCAGCAAATAAATACAAATGACTGCAGCAGCCCAACACAGAGAGGGCCACTCCGATCCCACTGCACCAAAACGACCTGAGCCCACAGCCGACGCATGTAAATCACTCAGAGCAAACAATGGCAATGATAGCAAGCAAATCGAGGCAAACTCATCCGTTAAAAGAGGTGGAGCATAACAGAGAAGTGGTGCTTTTAGTGCACAGCGCAAAATTTTAAAAATAATCAGACGGCTCGAATAATTTAGAAGAAGTTTTAGTAAAAACAAATCACCTTGTCACGCTAAGCAGCTTTTCTTTTTATTCCCTCAATCAATAATTCCTAACATTTTTATTTTGATGGAAAGGGGAAAAGTGTCAGGCTCTGGGAAAAACGGAAACAATGTGCCTGCCAACTTTTGAATGACCATTAAAGCAAATGATGAACATGCCTGTCAGAATAGAGAAAATTAAATCAATATTCAGCTGAGGTGGAGGGGGCTGATGGCTTGTTTTTGTGGAGGAGCTGCCAGGTCAGATTACCAGGCGCCATCTCACCTCTGTGAGCTTTCGAACTCCCCACGTCAGTCTCGCCATACAGCCAGGGAGATGAAATAATCCCTTAAAAATACCCTTTCCCTACACTGAGCAGAAAGGTAAACGTAAAAACCAAATGAAACGAAAGAAACGTCAACTACGTATCGCACTTGTTAGCCCTTATAAAGTCGACCTCGGTTACAGCAGTGTTTCTGGTATGTCGGCTGTTCCCTCATCAGTCAAATATCAGGGCCTAATTCTGCAGATCAGTAACTCTGCTGATGCTTGAACTTGAAAGAGAGCCTTCATTCAGAAGAGAATGGACCTGTTAGTCACAGAGATTAAATGGGGGGGGGGGAGAGAGAGAAAAAAACGAAAGAAAAAAAAAAAAAAAGGAGAGAGAACGCCAATAGGACAAAGTGGAACTCCCTTAGTATAATACAACAAAATGGTTTTAAATATAATGGCTAGTTTGTGTTTAATCACCCCCCCAAAAAAATCCAACAGCGTTCATCGCAAATCAGAGATCCGCTCTCTTGATCTTCATAGAAGATTTGTTAAAAACAGAAATCAGCTCTGTCTTGTAACATCAAAGAGCACAGGTACATTTCACATGAATAAATTGAGCTAAGAGGAAAACAGATCTCAGTACCGAGGCCTTGCTCAGTGACATCTATCAGGGAAGAAATGTTCTCTCTGCTACATTTTGTGCTCTCGACACGCCCCAGCAATCCCTTATCCCCTTTTCTCTCCCTCTCTTTGAATGACGAAAAAAAAAGTAGTGTATAACCCTGCCGAAAACTTCTTTCCTTTCTCTATTTTCCCGCACGACGGGGGCAAAAGTTGTCCTTTGAGTGGCTGCGGCCGCACGGCGCATGCGTGTTTCCATGGTGAATGATTTACTGATGTTTATCAGGAATGAATAGATCAAAGGAGGCCACATGACAGGCGATCAATCAAGCATCAAATCAAGGATGGCAATCCGCATCTAAATAGACGAACTGGAGCACTTTAAACTACATTTTCACTCGACTACATAGGCCACGGTGGAGTGTGAAGTTTTCATTTTGGCACAATTTAAAAAAAACTCAACCTTTTTTTTTTTTTTAATTAAATCTAATGCATTCTGCTTAATCAATACATGTATTATGATGAAATTACTTTGTTTTTGGTATTCTTTAAAAGTTAATAAGACAAACAGAAAACAAATTAAAAAGTCAAAAATTGCAGTCAATATTTGGATTAAGCGCTAAACCCACATAATAATTAAGTGTGATTGATTTTATGGTTTTTTTTTTAACCTACGTACTAATATATTAGTAAACAAAACATGCATGCACCGCTTACCTGAAGATCGCCTCGGCGCTTGCTGCTTTCTCCGCGGCATGCTGTCGTCCCACCCTCCACTTGACTTCTCATACAGAATCAAAATGCCAGTGACGGGGGACAAGAATTAATTTCAAAAATGTAATACAAAGCATGTATTAACACGTTCCTCTTCTCTTCGGAATCTGTTTTTTTTATTCCACCTCTTTAAAAAGTCACTTTGATGCTGCCGATGCAAAGTCTAAGAGGGGTCAATAGGTCTTGAGAGGTTGTAGATATTTTTACAGACTAAAATGTCTGTAAATAAAAAATGAAGGTGTATCTGGCAGAGACGTTTAATAATTATAAGTCATAGCATGATTGCCAAGAGCTCAAGATATATCTCCCGTCCATGTCTAACGGCGCACAAACAGAAAAAAAAACCGCTTCCTTAGGTTTTCCTTAGATTATGGCAATAGTTTGTAGCAAAACGGAAGAAACTTCCAGTTATGGAGAGCCCGTCCAACTGTATTTCCGTCCTCTCGCTCGGTGGAAAGCCTAAAACCGGGACAAAACCAAGGGAAAAGACAGGCAGACAGGAGACAGTTAATGTCAGTCACAAATGGGGCTTGAGCTCAGTGCGCATTTTCAACGGACTAAATTCCCCACGCGCGCAGTGGAGAGTCTCTGCTCGTGCTCCTCCCGATATTCACCAAACACACTGTCCGTCCATGCTCAGGGAAACATGTGGACAGTTGATTCGGGCGAGCGTGACGCGTTTACTACAGAGCGATATATAAACAAAAAACACACTCTCTCGCAGCGAACGTAAACTAATTACTCTTTTAAAAAAACAAAAACTCCAGGGAGCGAAACGGCGTTCTTGGTCTCGCGGCTCTTCGCTGAAATATGTATCGCGCGTTCAGGATGCGTGAGCGGTTCAGACAGTCTCAACTGATAGACAGACACATCGAGTTGCCTTTCCTGCCTCTCTCTCTTTACTCCACCCCTCCGGAGCGTCACTCTGACAGTGAAAACCCACCTGTCAATCTTTTTAATTGTTCTGTTTTTTCCCTCCCCACAAAACAGGATCGTTTGAAAGACAACGAACTGCCTTTTTGGAGAAGACATCACTTGTTTGTATATTGTCCATTCAAACTAATATACACAGTATACGGTTTTATATAAAACTAAATAGTGCTATTTAAAATTAAACTATGATTTTGTACTCGTGAAAAATAAGTTTCACGTCACGCGCAAACATTCAAACGCATAAAGGAGGGGTGTCCGCTGTAAACATGTCATTTTATATTGTCTGATATTTTAGAACAGTTTTTCATGCACATAAAGACATTTCTTTGATCCTTTCACTGTCTTTTATTCTTTTTGCCAGTTTTGTTTATCTGTCTCGTTCACGTTTGCCGCGGCGAACAACACAACACGAACTACTCCAGGCGTTCATGCGCTAAAAGCAAATTATTTGCGACCTTTTTCCATCCCCGAAAAAAAGGACAGTTGGAAGTTACAGATTGATTCGTTACACCTTACTAGGAAGTGAACACTTTGCACGGGAAGGGGAGGGACTCCTGGAACAAGTTGAGTATGACCGTAACAAGCCTCTCTACAACGCTTACACATTACTTATTCATCAATTGCAAAACATCCACAAATTAAATAACGAGTCCGCGGTGTTAGACATTTCGGATCCTATTAGGTTAAGAAGCGTAATAAATCCACATCATATCTGCTCTTCAGTACTTTGTTGACACGGTGTACCTGGCACCCCCCAAAAATCACACTTAAATCTCAACTTTGTTTTTGTCTTTAAACCAGCGTTGACGCAATGTCCACTCTTTCTGTAAGTTGGCGAGTGGGTGGGTGTGTTTTTAAATCGCTCGGAAGGGGAACGCCAGAAACCCGAGTGAATTTTTTGAGGTGGCCTTGGCTCGCTCCGGTCGCCTGATGTTTTCTAACGGATTTTAAGGTTCTTCGACGCGCGGTGGTTCGGCACGCGGGGATTCTGCTGTGATTTCAGCGGATAATTCAGCCTGTGGACCGACGCGAGAGGTTCGCCTTGCATACCGCATCCCGGTGAGTGTACACATTTGTTAGTATAGTGTAAATGTATGAATAAGCCAGGCTAGGATATTATACATCACCACCACCGAAGCGTTGATATCTCTGTACGCGACGTTTAAATCATGTTCTTACCTTTGACGGTGCTGCGCATCCTTGAGCTATTGCCAGTTGCAATCTAACTGATCGTTTATGCTGTACGCCTGTCGGTAGGGGCTAATAATGTGGAAATATGTCCAAGTTCCGCCCCAACATCTGTCCATCTATCCATCCTCGCGACTACCTCGATCAGCCTGTCGCTGTTGATGGCTCTTACGTCACCAATCTCCCATCAGAAACTCATCGGGCTCAAAGAAGCCAAGATTTCTCCCGCTGTAGGGCAGGAGTATATCGCTGGGCAAAAATGCTACGGTTTTCCGAGATTATTGCGTGTTAACAACAGTTATATCTCTGTCTCCGTGCAAGGCGACGGTACAATGATTATTAGCTTGTCATATTCAAATAAACATGCGTTAGAAAGAGATTTCTGCGTATTTTCGAACAGTTGACCTCTTTTCAACTTTTATAAAACTGGTTTTATAAAAGTAATATTTATTCCTATTGATTTATCTGATTCTTATTATTACTGCCGTGAAAATCACATTCATGTCCTAGCTCTCATTTTAACTGTTCTTCCACTTTTCTTTAACAGTTTCTTCGACTGAGATTCACTTGCATTCACCGCAATGCTTTTGCTGTTTTGTCGTGGTATTTATATCATTGTGCATTATTAGCTAAGATACTTACAAATCAGTGATTTTTTTAATTTTCTTTCTTTTTTGTTTGTAGCAGTACTTGCGGCATTGTCCTCCAGAATTATTAATGTTTGCTATTCAGCATAGTGATGAAGTTCCCTTCAAAGTGTTGTTAGTGTGCACTTAAAAGGGATTTAACGCTTTATATTACGGTGCCTGTGCTAAACATATATTAATATACGTGATTATATAAGTGTCTATATTAATATAAGTGATTACAAGCAACAAAAATAACAATGTGTATTTACAAGTTAATAAAGGCGCAACTAAATCCACTAAATAATTAGTACATATTAGATATATGTTGTTCATAGGTATCAGTAATTTCACTGTAACATTAACACTGTAATGTAAAGTGTAAACAAAAAATATAATCTAGCAGAAAAAAATATCCATGCTGATCATGCTGGGTTTCTCCAAACCCAGACTAGAGTGTGTCTTGGCATGGTGAATTACCCAGCTGTGCTCATTCTATGCTAATGAACTGAAATAATTTTAGATGAATAGATATACAAACAGTTACAGTGTTTTCAATTGATGTGTTAGAGAAATGCATCTTACCCAGTGAAAAATAAGTAAAACTATTTATTTACGCACTTTGTATTTTATTAACGTGCCAGAACACATCATTGGCAAGGCAAATTTTGGTAGTAAACATTAGTTAGTGTTGACAGGTCGGCGTATGCTTGTGTGTATGGGTGTGTGTTTTATGCATGTTATTGTGCGTTTTAGGAATAGTTATTTATATTTAATGTATAAATGTTTGTGTGTACCTATCATCCTATTCAGTGTAGGACATCTTATTCTTTCGTAAAAGGCCATGCTTGAAGGTATGCCACGCAAGCACGAGCGTAAAGCTCAAGATGCAATGCCAACGCACTTTGAACGGTTCGTGTGGAGTCTGAACTGTGCCATTTTCAGTCCTGGTTAAAGCTCTTTCAATAGAAGAAATGTTCATGTTTGCCTTTCCTACTCAAGTTCAGTGGTTCTCTTATTAAATAAATGACTGAAGATGATTGGAAAATATGAGCTGTGTAAAAAATATAATAATAGTGTCCTTGAATGTATGTCCTCACCCACTACATGCAGTGATAAGAAAAATATATTTACATTTTTAGTTTATTAACTTAATGTATTTTAAGAGAGCAGCATCAGACTGAGTGATTATAGATTTTATGCCTTTTATGGTGTTTTAAACTGATTCTCTATCACTGCTTTTATGTGTTGATACTTTATAGTAACTGAAGCAAATGGATTTGGTTCATCTCTCTTATATGTTATGAAAAATAACCTCAGATTTATCCGCATTTTTAGTCTAATCTGCTATTTACTGTAGTTGTTACGATAGCCCTATTTGCATTAAAATGCCTGGACATGCTATAATGCACATTATATGTTGTAGAAATTCCTCATGTCTCAATATTACGCTGTCTGCTTAAGGGATCGCAGACGGATGGTACAAGACTGGAACTGAAAAACCGAGGGAGATTCGAGGTGATGGTCTTTGAAGTAGTTTTTTTATATGTAGCATGTCACATCACATCAACAAATTATGATCCAAATTGCCCGCGCGCTACACGAGGCGGGATGCCGTCATATGTGTCCGCAGATATGTATGGTGAGATCTGAAGGTTTATAAACAAAAACATAGCTAGCTGTCACTGATGTATTTTTGAGTAGATGAACTCTATAGACAGTTACATTGACAATGTTTTTCTTTTTTTAACAACAAAAAAAGGTATGTTTTCTTATTTAAAAAAGACTTGATCATACAGTTGTCATGTGTGTTGGAAAAACACATACTAGTTCTGAACTATGGGTTTTAACGGTGATGTAAATAGTCTGTGGAGCAACATAAGAGAACACTTACAAGCAATCATACCTAGAAATCCTAAAAATTCAACGTACTAACACGTTATGCAAATATGTGTGTCAAGTGATCTTTTTTTAATAATCATGCATTTCACCAAATCAGCAGGCAAGATCAATACCAATTACAGGATACAGCATTATTTTTCAGCAGCATATCTTCCCCATGGGGTTACAGAAATAGCTTTGTTTTGTGAATCTTGCGAGAAAGTACCCTAACCTCGCATGTGACTCAGATGTATTGATTATGCTTCCAAAATGTTGTTCTTGTCTTGTAGGTGATGTTGCCGTTCTTCAAAAAGGACAATCTTGCAATCCACAGGTCAGAGGTCAGCAACACTCGCATTTAGAATAAATGAATGTTTCTGTCCATTTTTTTAAATAATTAAATTTTTTTGTAAAACTGTACACTGTTTACAATTGCACATGAAGCCATCCAGCGATGATCGCTTGGGTATTAACGTCAGTACTGCTAAAAATAATAACTCTGCACTTAAACACGGCAACTTAAATAGTGGTAATAATACTCCAGAACGGCTCTGTGGCGTAACCTTACGTCTGTGATCATGATCACAGCCATTTTACATGCCAACACCACTGCAATTATGTTTATTAAAACTAATGTTGCTACATCTCTACAATCACCTTTATGTTTTGAAATATATACAGTATTACAATTACAGTTCTGGATCGTTGGAACAGCCAACGATTCTTATGCTTTTGTGGTACTGCTAATTATTATTTATTTTTTACATTTTAATATATTACGCCAGTACATATATGTGTGTTTTTCACTGTTTAAGTAATAACTGTTTATTAAGCTAATTCTTATTCTATTGTTTGAAATAAAATAGAAACAATTTGCTGATTCATTTATTTGCTGTTCTTATATAATCATGCAAATAAAGGACAATGGACAAAGTTATGGTGTCTTTTGTTATCATTTGAAATTATATAAAATGTTTTTGAAATTATTAATTGGATGATGGAAGTAACAGTAAAAAAAAAAAAGTGAGTGAGCAAGTTTTATATTACTCAAGTCAGAAATCTATTTTATCACAATTATTCCTTCATAGGGATTTTTTCTTTTGTCATAAAAGCAGGAGACACTTCTCACACTGAAGAGATTTTTGATAAAACTATTTTATACAATATAAAAACTTCCCAGCTTCAATCAACGACTGGGTCAAATGAATTTTGTACAGTCATTGACAGGCGAAAGCTAAGAATATATAATACAAAAATAATAAAGAGAAGGCTTTTACTGGGAAGAATATCTTGAAACCCATCAGATAAGGCAGGGTAATTAAAATGTCACCTTTCTCTGGAGGAAGGAAGCCCATCACACAGCTTTACGTAACTCATTACTTTTGTACTTTCAACTAAATGCTGATCACAAAACTTATTTGACTTGAGAATCTGACATGAGGTGGAATCCCTTTTTTTTATTTTATCCCCTTCAAATAATAGAGTAACGGTTGTTTTATTGCATGATTGTTAATTCATTACAAATAATGACTTGCAACACACAAGATGTGATTTCGAGAAATGTTTTTTTGTTGTTATTGTTTGATTCATTGTAAACAACGAGAGTGAAATATAGCTAAAGTGCTTTAAAGTTCAGATTAGTTGCACAATAGACATCTTCAATTAAAACAATCCTAAATACTGGTAGATTTATTTAGATATTTGTACGTATGCAACAAGTCATGCATATGGAAATCAGTGACGAGACGTTTTAGGAATCAGTATGTAGTTGCCTATCAGGATCTTCATCCAGATTTTCATTCTCTGTGTGACTGTATCTGGTTATTACCTCATAAACGTCTCTTCCTGCTCCGCTGCACCTCCACGTTCAGGAGGGGCTTCCGTTCCTCGATCCTCCCCTTCAAACCCTGTGCGTTTCAGCAGGAGTTAAGTGACACATTTCACATTTCAAAATACCATCCTCCAACATGAGTCCCGCTGCCTGCCATACCACCTCTTTTGTTTTCTTTGACACATGCGGTCTTCTTCCAATTAGCATTTTTCAGCCATTAAAGAGGAGAGAGGAGTGCTGAAATGTTTTCCTGTTTCATTACCACTGACTGTACCTCTTTGATTGGTTGCAAAGGGAAATGTTCTGTAAAAACATCATTTTCCGCAGAAGCTCGGAAAGAGAGTGGCCAGAAAACGCGGTGTAGATAAACTCCTGGAGTCATATTTAAGCATATAGGATTACTGGAAACGTCTCTCTCTCAGCATTTTATTGACTGGATAAATATATAAAAAGTGAAAGAAACAGTGCAAAGATCGAGATGAGACACGAAAGCTATACACCGTGCTTTATATTCCGTTTTTAAATAGGATATTTCCCCTCTTTCTAGATCTTGTCATTAAATAATATAGCAGCGCAGTTCTGTCAGTTTTTATTTATTTATTAGTTTGTTTGTTTGCTCCCCAGGTCTTCTTTTCACGCTGGAAAAAGCGAAGATGGTGAACAATTTCGAACACTACCGGAATGGAAAAAAGAAACATTTGATTCTTTCATATTTCTGAACCATAATTATTAAGATGTAACCATTTTAGATCAAAGATATGCATGAGACGCCTTTGATAATGTATGGTTTTTAAGAGAAACAGAATAGGATGGGTTTTTTTTTCCGCTTCAGTCAAACTTATAGCCTGAGGGTTTCAGTTAGAGAGAGATCTCTCCTCGATACTGATGCAACAAAGAGAAAAACAGCCCCCTAAAGCTGCTCGGAGTGCTCTACTTCTGACGCTTAGTGGAAATGTGTTTGTTTTTATAAAAGATCTAAAAGCATTAATAAGAACAACAAGAAATGTTTTCCTCTTTTCTCCATTGACCAGCTAAAATATCCTGCATGATGCCAAACTGTTATGATTACATAGCGCATTCGAGACCATTCAAATAAATGTGTTTCCCCCCCCCCCTCATTTTTTCACTAAAAAGACATGGGGGAAACTATCCTCAGAGTCTTAGTAAAATGATATGATAAATATAACCAGAAAAATCTTGACTAGCCAACGCAGGTCACATCTCACAGCCCAAACCTGCCATTTCTGTTTATTTTAGCAGATATGGCTGCCTATCAAAACACAATTCAGTAGTCAGGAGGTGTTTATATAGGGGTTTTGGTTTATGTAAGACTGAGGAGGCTCCGTACGCACCATTTCAGTCCACCCGTCTGCCACACTGAACGTCCCTTCACTCTCTTTGCCAGAAATGGGTTGATTCAAACAAACGGCCCTATAGAGTCTAGCTGCCTTTGATCCGGGTGTTGAACCAGGCCAGGTTTTCCGGCCCTACGTTTGTTGCTTCACACCCTGGCAGAAGCCTGAACGGCGTCCCTGTCTTTGCAAATGCCTCGGCTAGCTCTGGCTGGCCTCTGCAGCGGGAGCGACTGATGACGCCAGCCTCAAGGCTATATCAGCAAATCAGACGTATACGGCCCTGCTCCACCCCGAACTACCCTGCAAACGTTCACGCGTACCACTTCGTTCTAAATGAGAGCTTTTTTTTTTCTTTCCTCAAATACTGGCCAGGTCACTTACTGGAGTTTTCCTGCTTTTTTCTCTTTGAGCTCTCATCAGCTGAATTTTTCCTTCATTCATTCCTGCTTTAATACAAATACACATATAATCTACTGTACTTCTCTATACTGTAAATGCAATACATATATATTAACATTTTATATATAAAACATTTTTATATATACATATACACACACACACAATTTCTCTAACTTTATATATATATATATATATATATATATTTATTTATACATACATATATACATACATATACTGTATATACATATATATATATATATATATATATATATATATATATATATATATAAATATATTATTAATTATGTAATATTTGTTATAATATATATATTAAAATAAATTAATAAATTATAAGTAAATCAAAAATTAAAACTAATTAATCACATTATATATATATATACACACACACACAATTTCTCTAACTTTATATATGTATATATATACATATATATATATATATATATATATATATGTATGTATGTATGTATGTATGTATGTATGTATGTGTGTGTGTGTGTGTGTGTGTGTGTGTGTGTGCGTGCGTGTTTATATGTTACATTATGAAATAAATGTTTGCCGCAATTATTAGCACCGCTAGAAATTCTTTTGAGTACAATAGCTCTGAAGTATATTCCCATTCATATTTCCATTTATTTATTTATTTTATTTTTTAGCACATCAGGGTAACTAGGACCGTCCATGACTTCCTGTTTCAGGCTTCCTGTACATTTTATACATTATATATATATATATATATATATAAATAAAATTTACATTTTTATATTGTATTGTTCATTTGCATTTATAATCCAATTTATACATTTATTGATTGATTGTTTGATATTGGTTGATTGAATGATTTCAATTTACTATATATTAGGTTGGGATTTTGGGTTGGGAAGTAGTTAAAAAGAAAAAAAAAAGCACATATACACTCTTCTGACCTAAATGCTCAATCTTACTAAACTAATTAATCACAGTAGCCTAATCACAGTGACAAGGTTGGCTGGGTGACATTCTCCAAAATCTCCACTTTGATTTTTTTTTTTTTTTTTTTCAGTCAGTCCCACATGATCTCCTTCGCTCTCTGTTGCCCCACTCATTCCAATATTTTCTCAAGGTTAACAGGTAGAAAATGTTTTAAGTGTGTTGGGCTGCTTTAAGTCGAGGGTGTGGTGGGCAACGGAGGAGGCGTCTCTCTGGGCTGCATTAATCAGAGAGAATGACAAAACCATATCTGTGACGACAACGACGGCTCAGCTGCCCGACATCGGCTGTAACGGAGGAGGAGGAGGAGGAGGAGGATAACTTTATTAATCAACATCTCTTGATTAATTGTTATAAAGTGTCATCCATAAATTTTCCTTCGATTTAATAATTCTTGAGGAAGACTTAACAATCTCCCTCGTGATTTGAGTTTTATTGAGGGCTGTACCGAGCGAGGTGCGCTGACATAAATAGCATCTCAGTGGCCAGTCTCCTCGTCACTGACAGATATGAAATACAATTATCAGTGTGATCTGTTTAAAAATTCATCATCAGCCTACTGTCTACAGAGGAAACACACTCACTCGCTCTCAATCTCCTGCTTTCTCTCTGTCTCTTATTCATGTACACATACGCACACACGCAGAGTGTATATGTAGAGGGGTCATAACTGATAAGCTGTTCTATCCATTTCAGATTTCATTGTTTTTTCTCTCCCTCCAGCTCGTTAAGTTATTTTAACTGTGGATATTGTATTATGTGCTCTGCAACGGCCCCCCCTTTATATTAAAACATAAATCACGGGATAATCAATCAGTAAATGACAATGCTGAGGCAAATCGCTGCTATCATTGTTCCCACACAGAATATCATTAATATAACTCTTATCAGAGATGAAACAGCCAAACACACTCGAAACGACTCCACATATGCCGCACAATCCATTTTTTAAAGTGACCTCATCCTAACCATACGTTTTTTAAATCTTTTCATGTCAAGCTTCAAATACATAGTTAGGGGCTGTTCAACAGGACATGTTCTGCAGAAGAACACGTTGACATACGTTTATTTTATTTAAGTTGAACTCTTTTTAACTTGGGACGTGTCATAAAAACAACACAAAATACTGCTGGGGAAAAAAAAAAACCATGGTGAAATGGTAAAGAATGAGAATGTAATGCATGTTTCAATAAAAAATGAATTAAAAATAATGAATATTTTACAGCTAGTTGTTTAGATGTACAGATTTCTTGATTCGATTTGGTTGTGATTCACAAGCTCTCAATTCCAATCCAAACCATTTGGACATATTTCAATAATGTCACTTCTGCTTACATATGAAACAAATTCAGGGAACCTTTTAATGTAGTACATAACAAAATATTAACAATAACAATATTAACATTATTTACAAATATTTAACAATGGTTAGGCAAATTTGGATTTTGATGGTTATATTTATATAAAGAAATATAACAAATTACATATAAAATTTTAATACAATTATTATAAAATATATCATTCTAATGCATTTTATTAAAATATTTACAATTATACATATTTAAGTTTTTTTTAGAATGATAAATAAATATAGTGCCTTATAAAAATATTAATTTGAAGAATTAACATATGTTAAGAGTTCAGATGTGAATTATGTATCAATATAATAAATAGAATATTAATAATAAATAAATTGAATATTATTCTATTTATTATTATTTAATAAATATTATTTATTTTTATTTTATATATAATATTATTTCTAGTGTCTTTTATTAAAATACTACACTGTAAAAAATTATTTTCCTGATGTTATCACAACCTTTTTTCTTTTGTCAAATCAACTTAATTAATGTAGTTCAGATTACATAATATTTTGAGTTTCTGTTGATTAAATCAGTCACCTTCATTGTACTAACTCAAATTTTTTATTTCAATGAACTCAAAATTTTAAGACAACCAGGTAACTTTTTTAAGTTAAACCAACAATTATTTATTACAGTGTACAATTTTATAAATTTAAGAAGCATTTTTGGATGATTCATTAAAATAACCAGCTCTTAAGACTTATTTGTTCCTGAATCGGACTATGCTGGTCACGCTTTATGGTTTTGATTCACTAAAAAGAACCGGTTCATAAGAGTCATTTGTTCCTGAATCAGATTACACTGTCTGTTAAACACAGTATACAGTGTAAGGCAGGGCTGTAACCACCGCAGACATTGAGGGGGACAAGTCCGGCCTAACATTAAGAAATGGCCAAATTCCCCCAAATTAAATATTCAGGAACCGACAATAATATTCAGTGATGCAAACTACTCAACATTTTTATGAAATTTCGCCGTTTTGAATTGAAAACACGCTATAATTTGATCAATATGATATGATTAATATAACTTATAACTGAATGTGATGAGACAAGAAACGTTTTGCATTTTTGACATAGACATAAAATAAAATATTATTTGCAAATAGTTTAAATTGATTACTTAAAGGGTTAGTTCACCCAAAAATTAAAACAATGTTATTTATTACTCACCCTCATGTCGTTCTTAAGGTCCGTAAGACCTTTGTTCATCTTCGGAACACAAATTAAGATATTTTTGATTAATTCCGATGGCTCAGTGAGGCCTCTATAGACAGCAATGCCACTGTAAATATCAAGATCCATAAAGCTACTAAAAACATATTTAAATCAGTTCATGTGAGTTCGGTGGTTCTACCTTAATATTACAAAGCGACGAGAATACATTTTGTGTGGCAAAAAAAACAAAATAACGACTTTTCAACTATCTCGTGATGGCCGATTTCAAAACACTGCTTTGGAGCTTTACGAATCGAATCAGCGGTTCGGAGCGCCAAAGTCACATGATTTCAGCAGTTTAGCCGTTTGATAGGAGATCCAAATCACTGATTCGATTCGTAAAGCTCCGAAGCAGTGTTTTGAAATCACCCAACACGAGATATTGTTGAAAAGTCGTTATTTTGTTTTTTTGGTGCACAAAAAGTATTCTCGTCGCTTTATAATATTAAGGTAGAACCACTGAATTCACATGAACGGTTTTAAATATGATTTTAGTAGCTTTATGGATCTTGAGATTCACAATGGCATTGCTGTCTAGGCCTCACTGAGCCATCGGATTTAATTAAATATATCTTAATTTGTGTTCTGAAGATGAACAAAGGTCTTACAGGTGTAGAATGACATGAAGGTGAGTTATAAATGACATTATTTTCATTTTTGGGTGAACTAACCCTTTAATAACTACAATAGACCTTTTAACTTTCTTATTTCTTTTTCGTTATTCCCTTAAATACCTTTTAATCTTTTAATTATTTAATTCCTTTTTTTAATTACCCAATAACACCCCTGGAAAACAATATCATGGTCCCCCCCAATGTTCAAGACATGGTTACAGCCTTGGTGTAAGGTAATTGATGGAATTTTAAGAATCAATATGGTTTAAATGAAATCTGTACTCAGTCTTGCTATTTACATCTGTACTTTAAACAAAAACAACTTCTGCAGATGTTTGCAAAATACAGAAGTGCAGCAGAGACACCCAACTTATGTGTTTAATTAAAGCTTGGCCCGTTACATCTCCATTGTCCCGCGGACTCCTTCAACACAGCTGTACGGCAAAGACGGCGCCGTCCTCAGCAGACTGCTGGTTGCCAATTAAGCAGTGAAAGGGACTCGGCATCCACACCCACCTCAGCTGGCAGCGGCCCAATTTACAACCGGCGTGTCACCGCGTGTCTGTAAGTGGGCTGATCTACACGTGTCACGGCTGAAGTTTGCAGTCTGCCGAGACCGCGGATGGACAGGTAGTGCCAACCCCACCTCAGCCAGCCCCCCTCCTCCCCTCTCTCCCTCGCTCTCTTCCTTTGCTGATCAAGGACACTCCTATCAGCATGAGCGCAGAGAGGGGCCATCCATCAGGGCAGATGGGTAATAGAAACACTGTGTGACAATGGTCATCAGCGTCGAAAACAACAGCCTATAAACATCCGGTGACACGCGCTCCGGAGTAGGAGGTGGTGGAGCGGGGGTGGTAAAACCAGGAATTGAGACAGGGAGAGAGACAGCATGAAAGATTATGGAGGGAGAGACGGAGAAATGATTTAGAAACAGAGAGAAGGTAACAGAAACGCATTTGTGTGTGCCAGCGCATCTCAAAGTCCAACGCAAACAAAGCCAAGGTCCGTCGTCATGCCGTGACTGTTTATTTCGCAAACGAGACAGAGAGTAACAAATTGACAGAAGTGATTAAATGGCGAGCAAGATGATGAAGAGAAGCAGGGAGGTGATCACACGGCAGATCTGAGGCCTTCGCTAAAACAACCCCGTTTTGTCCTCTTTCAAAGGTCTCGGCGCAAAACGCCACAAAATCGTTCTGACTTTTGCCGCTCAAACGCTTTTATTTATTTACCTCGGCATATATTTATTTCATTCTCCCGTTTGCCAAATAAAGACTAATTAGAGGAGCTAACGTTTCAAAATGGGAAGCTTGCCTCACATGGTGGGATTTTTTTCTTCCTCTTTTCTAATTTTTTGTCAGTTTTTTTCTCTCCCCCATCAGTTTAATTAGCCAACATTTGTCTCAGTTTTCCTGAGCAGCGTTTGTTTATCCTAGTGTCACGCCTGACATTGGCCAATTAGTGCAGTGAAATTGTTTAGCCTCAATAGCACAAGCAGTGGAAAACACTCCCGAGATGTTTGCTGCGAGCTCACGGGGAGATTCAGAGAGAAATTTGGGGAAAGCGAAAAAGGGATGTCAGAGTATTTCGGTTGATTATGAAGAATCATGACCGCATGAGGGTTTTGATTATGGGCAATGCTTAGGAAGATGTTATTGGTCGCTTGACAGCAGTGAAATATGAATAGAGTTTAGGCAGAAAGTCCATTCTTAATATAATAATTCAAGGATTTTTAAAAAGGCTAAATATTTTAACAATTATTTGTTCATTAACTCATGACGGTCAGTCACTTATGCCTTACAATTACAAAAAAGTAGCATGTTAAAGTCAAATCTATTTCGGTGTCATACAGTGAGACTTTTTACAATCTAGCATTATCCAACATCCCGTTTTCCTCTGAAATATGCCACATTTCTGAAGTATAATGGTCATGCCAAAATATCCATTTTTTTTTTTACAGTCGCTACTACTGTAAATTCATATTAAATTCATATGGGATCCCATTTAAGTAGTAGTCTTTCTGTAAATGAAATTTCTTTTTGCGATATCAGTAGTGGCTAATATCGACATACCACAGTTTTAATGTAAAAACACTGACTGTAGTAATGGTAACTATGATATTTTTATGGAAACTATGGTTACCATGGTGACTTTTTGTAAGCGTAGGCTGTACTTGGCTATACTGAAACTTACAAATTGCCTTATGTACTACATAAAGAGAAAACAAAGCATCAAACATACAGACATTCTTTGTTCCATTCAGTCCTACAATTCAAGGGTTTCAGATGCTCTCCAGGAAGACATCGCAAACACAAAGACACGCAGAAGCTGTAGGGTACTTAATATGATATGCCTTCACTATTAATACTCTCTTTAGGTCTTTCAAAGCCATTTTGGTCCTGAAATTGGAATATTTATTTTGTGTTGGTGCTCCATTCTGACTGATGTGCTCGACATGACATGCTGCAGGTTTGAGTTTATGGATATGAAGTGTTAATACATCCCCCGCTGGATAAGTCATTTTGACTCATTCTTGCATGCACACGCGTGTCGGAAAGAGTGAATCTATGTGCCTGTAAGAGAGAGAGTGAGAAAGAGAGAGAGAGCGATTGACTCGGCACACCGCCTGCCCTCACACAACAATTACCGCAGTCAAGGCCCACTGCAAAGATAAATTAATGCCTCCTCACAAGACAAAAGATTTTCTGTTCACTAAAATACAAAAAACTATCATGTACCAGTACGTGTTTAGAGCATGTTTTACAATTAAAACGACTCTTGGAACTAAAGTAAACACCTTGTTTTACCTAAGAAGCTTGGGTGAGACTAAATAAAAAGACGTTCTTGTGCCTTTTTGAGGGGGCAACAGTGGTGGTCCTGGCTCACCCTGTACACTTGAAGAGATAAGACCTAATCAGAGGAAAATCAAAACTTTTAATGACTAAGTGGTTTTTCATACAGATGTGGTCAGAATTATTGGCACCCTTGGTAAATATGATCAAAGATGACTATAAAAATAAATCTGCATTGTTTATCCTTTTGATATTTAATTCATAAATTAGCAAAAATCTAACCTTTCATTGAAGAAAAAGAATTGAAAGTGTGTGTGTGTGGGGGTGGGGGGGTGGGGGTGGAATCACATTATGAAATAATTGTTTTTCTCCAAAACACGTTGGCCACAATTATTGGCACCCCTAGATTTTTTTATGAGTAAAATATCTCTGAAGTATATTCCCATTCAAATTTACATTTTTTAGCACACCAGGATGATCTTGAACATGAAATTGTCCAGACATGACTTCCTGTTCCACAGGAGTATAAACATGAGGAAACACAAAGGCCAAATTCCCTTAATCATTCATCACAATGAGTAAAACCAAAGAATATAGTTCTGATGTACAGCAAAAGATTGTTGAGCATCACAAAATAGAAAGTGGCTGTAAGAAAATAGCTAAAGCATTGAAAATCCCCATTTCCACTATCAGGGCAATAATTAAGAAGTTCCAATCAACTAAAGATGTTACAAATCTGCCTGGAAGAGGACGTGTGTCTAAATCGTCCTAATGTGAAGTGAGGAGGAAAGTTTGAGTGGCCAAAGACTCTCCAAGGATCACAGCTGGAGAATTGCAGAGATTAGTTGAGTCTTGAGTCTAAGAAAGCCTAAAAAAATGATCAAACAGCACCTACATCTGCACAAGTTGTTCGAGAGGGTTTCAAGAAAAATCCTCTGCTCTCATCTAGAAGCAATCTCCAGCATATTCAGTTGTCAGATAAGACTGGAACTTCAAACGGGACCGGCTTCTATGGTCAGATGAAACTAAAAAAAGAGCTTTTTGGCAGCAAACCCACCAGATGGGTTTGGTGCACATATAAAAAGTACCCCATGCCCACGGTTAAATATACTGCTGGATCTTTAATGTTGTGGGCCTATTTTTCTACTGGAGGTCCTGGATATATGGTATCATGGATGCTATCAAATACCAAAAGATAAAAAATCAAAACCTGACCGCTTCTGCTAGAAATCCAATAATGGGCCGTGGTTGGATCTTCCATCAGGTGGAAGATGATCCAAATGATCCAAAACAAACATCAAAACCAACACAAAAATGTGTCACTGAGCACTAAATGAAGCTTCTGCCATGGCCATCCCAGTCCCCTGACCTGAACCCTAAAGAAAATGAGTGGAGTGAACTGAAGAGAAGAAGCACCAACATGGAGCTAAGAATCTGAAGGATCTGTAGAGATTCTGCATGAAGGAATGTTCTCTGATCTCTTGTCAGGTGTCTCAAACACTTAGACTCATCAGGCATCATAGGTGAAGACTCAGAGCTGTTGTCTTGGCAAAAGGAGGTTGCAAAAAGTATTGAATAATAGGGTGCCAATAATTGTGGCAAACGTGTTTTGGAGAATAACATTTATTTCATAATGTAATTTTTCCCCCACTTTCAATTCTTTTCCTTCAATGAAAGGTTAGATTTATTTTTACAGTCATCTTTGATCATATTTATCAAGGGTGCCAATAATTCTGACCACAACTGAATATGTGTCTATAGGTCAATAAATATAATAAATAAATTTATTGAAAATATATTTAAATAAATTTGTGTAATATCATCAGCCACTTTATTAGGGACACATGTTAAATATCTAATCACATGGCAGCAACTCAGACATGATCAAGACAAAGTTCAAACTGAGCATCAGAATGGGGAAGAAAGGTGATTTAAAGGATTAGTTGACTTTAAAATGAAAATAACCCCAAGCTTTACTCACCCTCAAGCCATCCTAGGTGTATATGACTTTCTTCTTTCTGATGAACACAATCTGAGTTATATTAATAAATATCCTGATGCATCTAAACTTTATAATGTTAAAGAACGGGGGCAACGAGTATGAAGCTGAAGAAAGTGCTCCATCTAAAGCAAAACGTATTCCACACACCTCCGGATGTCGCGTCAGTAAACCTTTTTTCGTAAGTTGTATAGGGAAGGCGTAGGACGTAGCTTATGTGTTTGAACTGCAAGACTTTTACACTTTCTTAGTAAGTTGAATACAGAAGGCAGTCTGGCAGAAGCTAGATATTTTACTTTATAACTTGTTAAATATTGATATTTTTCTTACACAATTGCATTGCTTTGCTTCAGAAGGACTTTATTAACCCCCTGGAGCCGTGTGGAGTACGTTTTGCTTTGGATGGAGGCACTTTCTCGAGCTTTATACTCGTTGGTCCCGTTCACTGCCATTATAAAGCTTAGATGCGTCAGGATATTTATAAATATAACTGATTGTGTTCACCTGCAAGAAGAAATTCAAATACACCAACTGTAGGAATGCTTGAGGTGAGTAAAGTTTGGGTTAATTTTCATTTTAAAGTGAACTAATCCTTTAAGTGGCTTTGAATGTGACATGGTTGTTGGTACCAGACGGGCTGGTCTGAGCATTTCAGAAACTGCTAATTTACTGGGATTTTCACACACAACCATCTCTAGGGTTTACAAAGAATGGTCTGAAAAAGAGAAAATATCCAGTGAGCAGCAGTTCTGTGGGTGAAAATACCTTGTTCATGCCAGAGGTCAGAGGAGAATATTCTATCATCTGGTTTGAGATGATAGAAAGGCAACAGTAACTCAAATAACCACTTGTTACAACCGAAGTATGCATAATAACATCTCTGAATGCACAACACCCGAACTTTGAAGTAGATGAGCTATATCAGCAAAAGACCACACCGGGTGACACTCCTGTGAGCTAAGAAAAGGAAACTGAGACTACAATTTGCACAGGCTCACCAAAACTGGACAATAGAAGATTGGAAAAACATTGCCTGGTCTTGATTTCTGCTGCAACATTCAGATGGTAGGGTCAGAATTTGGTGTAAACAACATGAAAGCATGGATCCATCCTGCCTTGTATCAACGGTTCAGGATGGTGGTGGTGTAATGTGTGGGGGATATTTTCATGGCACACTTTGGCCCCTTTGTACCAATAGAGCAGCCTTTAAATGCAACAACCTACCTGAGCATTGTTGCTGACCATGTCCATCCCTTTATGACCACAGAGTATCATCTTCTGATGGCTACGTCCAGCAGGATAACGCGCCATGTCACAAAGCTCAAATCATCTCAAACTGGTTTCTTGAGCATGATGGTGAGTTCACAAAAGATCTCCAGTGATAAAGTCACCAGATCTCAATCCAATAGAGCACATTTGGGATGAGGTGGAACAGGAGATTTGCATTATGCATCAGCAGCAATTGCGTGATGCTATCATGTCAATATGGACCAAAATCTCTGAGGACCTTGATTCTATGCCATGAAGAATTAAGGCAGTTCTGAAGGCAAAACAGGGTCCAACCCGGTACTAGCAAGGTGTACCTAATAAAGTGGCCAGTGAGTGTACACACATGGACATATATAAATTTCAGTTCATCTTTATGAAACATATAAATAATGTATATGAAAAAGAGCCCTTATCCCTAATGTGTCCAGTCGATTTTTTCCTGCATGATTCTGACTGTTTTTCTTTGCATGTGACCAAGATATACTCAGATTCAATTTATGCAGCCTTCTCTTTGGTCTATTATTATATTTGTTATTATTGCATCTAACCGTCGCTGTACTACACCACTTCTGATTGTGTATATATAGGGCCCTTCCTTTTACCTCAGCCTGAAATAGTTTTATAATGCAAGAGGTGAGGACGTCTTTGATGTGTCGAGTTGGCAAGAGGGCGTCGAGTTAAGACGTTAAGATACGTCAAGTAGTTCACACTACACAGAGCACAGATTCAATTTAGCACTTCCTCCGCGCCACCAGAAACCATGCGCGAGGCGTTTCAAGCCACAGACTCCCAAACAGCGGCCGACACTTCCTCTCCAGCCTGCAGTCTATCTTATCTATCTTCTCATCTGTATCATCCTCGTCTGAGTGGAACAAAGACAAGCGGCATCGCTGAAGTGGCACTGACAGCTTTGCAGGGGAAGAGTGAGGCTGCTCTGTGGGGAGAACTGGGAAAGTGTGCAGCCTGTGGCGGAAGGGAGACGCCAGCGTATCTTTCATGCCGCCCTCAGCCTTTAGCTCCGGGCTCCCACTCAGAATCACACACGCTCATGTCACCCTAAGGCAGCAGTCTCAAACACTTAGACTCAAACCCAGAGGTGTTTATGGAACTCTACTGCTCAGCCCAGTGTCTTGCTCATTCAATCCCAGCAACTGGCAGTCTGACTGCTGGTTTGGTTGGTGAGGTCTAATTATGTGTAGACACACTGATATGTTATATGTAGCGCTCACACACATAGCCACAAATAGACAAACACATAAGGTGCACATGTTCCTAGAGCTAGTGAGCTGTCATGCTGCATACTAGTACCTACATAGGCAGCCGCCTTCTAAGACAGCATCCTGACTAATTAGGAACACTATACAAATAATAGCAATCCCCATAACCATTTTCAATGGAGTTCTCCATTAGCATTAGCATTCTGTTAACACAAATATTAGATCATAGCACTAGCAACACCAAGGTCATGGTTTAGATCCCAAGGGAATGTATGAAGTGATATCAACATGTTCTCCAACCAACACTCCTATATAGGTCGTTTGTCACTTCCCTGAAATACGACCCATAGGAGCGTTTACTAAAGTTGCGCCCCTATCGACAACAGGACACTTTCATTTTAATTCATGAAATACGACCCATAGGAGCGTTTGCTAAAGTTGTGCCCCTATCGACAACAGGACACTTTCATTTTATTGCATTGTTCCCTTTTACCTGCGTCATATTTTGGGTTTCGCGTAGCTCAATTGGCAGAGCATTGCAATATCAATATGCAATCATGTGATCATGCGGATCGTGGGTTCGATCCCAGGGAACGCATGTGCTCATAAAGTGTATATGCACTATAAATCAATAAGGGTAGGTTATGGGATGGGATGGGGTAGGGTGGGTGTAGTTGTTATTAAAAAAAAATGAATTTTGCTAAATGGAAATACGACAAATGGTGTAAAAGGTCCACACATTGCATTTAAATGAACACACATTTTGATTGGTAACGACAGTCATACGTCATTTCATGACAACAGATGTAACACGACACTGTCATTATTTTTATGCCAGCTAGAGGGCGCATGACTTAAATATAGGTCATAAGAAGGTGCTTGAAAAACAACCTATAAGGTCATTTTTTTGTTTTGTTTTTTGGAGGACAGTCTGAGTGATATATAGCGTATACTTTTAAAGCAAGTCACTTTATAAATTAGGGGGCATTTACACAACACCATTTTCAACTAAAAATGGAAACATTTTATGCATTTTGGCCACTTGTTTACACGACAACGGCATTTTAGGGGCCTAAAAATGCAAACATTTGAAAACAGGATTCAAAGTGTAAGTTTGAAAATGATACCATTATCGTCTCCATGTAAACTACAAAACCGCAAATTAGGTGTGTAGTGTTCCTTTATAAAGTGACATTGCCAACTACTGGCCTGGCATGCATAATACAACGTTTTTAGTAATTTTCGCTGCCGCTTGTGAACAAGGATCAGTTTGACAATATTGTCGTCTGTATGCGATAAACACAAAGGAAAAACTTTTCTGTTTTTAGTACATCATTGTTGTGTAAATGTATCCTAAATGTCAATTAGCATGATGCTAAGCTAACAGTATGATACTCGTACACAAATATTGGGTAAAATAACCCTTTTTTATTTATAAAACTGTATTTTTTAAAATAAAAATCTAAGTATTAAGTGTTAACTAAGGCCCCATTTACACTAGTGTGTTTTCTTTTTAAAACGGCGTATTAAAATGAAAACGATCCTCGTCTACACTGGCGTTTCCACAGCATTTCAGAAACGATCTCCGTCTACACTACACAACCGAAAACGCATGTCACATTACTGTTCATGCACACTGGGCATGTCCGTCCAAGTGTAAACAGTTGAGTCTTGCGCATATATGTAGATGCAGTATTAAAAAAAAAACATAGTTTAACTGCACAATGGTTGCTAAAAATTACAACAAAGCCAGCAAAGATTGCAGTTCAGTCTCCATGTTATTGCTTACACGGTCGTCAAGGATACGCAGAGTGAACGTGGGCAGCCACGCCATCGTTTTCAAAAGTCTGCATTTTGGTCCGTTTACACTGAAACGCAATCCTGCTGTTTTCAAACTAAAATGGGCTATGCAGCGTTTTTGAAAGTCTCAGTTTTCGAGGTTTGAAAAAAACAGAGTAGTGTAAACAACAGGCGTAGCAAAACTTATGCGTTTTAAAACCTAAACACACTAGTGTAAACAGGGCCTAAAACTATTCAAAGTTCTCAGTAATTGAAACAAAGATTTAATAAAATAAAATGTAAATATTACATGAAATCAAAGAATTTTTGCCTGGTAATAAGTTTAAGTACAAACTTGCTAAAAACTTATTAAAAGTAAAGGTGGAATAAAATAAATTAAAGTTAAATAGAAATATATAAAAAACTTAAAAATGACAAAAGCACATGATAAAATTAAAATAAATTTTAAATGAAAACATGAAAACTGAAAATATAAACATGAAAGCTATTTCAAAATATTAATAATACTATAGTAGTATAAAAATAATGCTAAAGAAACACTGAGAAATGTAGATTTTTTTAAACTAAGTTCATCGCAATGTATTCTGGGATTGTCTTCTTTTTGAAAGATACATAGAACTTGTCCAAAATAAGGTATCCTAAGCAGCTCACAAGGTAGTATATTGGACCACATGCACGAATCTTGAAATTCCCCCAGAAATGCACATGTATATATATTTACAGAAACAAGAGCGCACACACACCCACTCAGACAGACACCGTAGAAGAGCGGATTTCACAGCCAGGCAGCAGATGCTGCTGCACATGTGTCAATGTGCACAAATGTCAGATATTAAAATCTTGTGACTCTCAGGGGGATCGGAGGGTATAATTTTGTCACCGTTTCATTATGACTGTGAGATTGTAATTGTTGTGGTTTACCTGACATGAGTTTGGTGGCATATGTGTGTATTTGTGTGTTCTCATGTTCACACAATTGCGGCTTTGAAGGGGGGCGACGATGGCAGGCTGGCGGAGGAAGGGGGGGGGGGGGGTCGCTGGGAACAGGGTTCAGACGGATCACCGCGCCCGTGCCGGGGTTTGAGTCGGCAGCGGGCAGATGGACCGCTGACACTGGCACAAGGAGAAAGTATAAAGTCGAGTAGACAGGAGGAAAAAACGAGGGAGTCAAAAAATACATCATCATCATCCTCGCTGACACTCTGTTGGTCTTGACCTTAACAGGCTGGAGTGTTGTCAGACGCAGGCAGCAAGGCCTGATGGGAGAGTCAGGCATGTCTGTGGGCGCAGGGCTTCATTCGGCTGTAGGGGCTGCGCTGCATCTAAACTGCTCTGTGCTAAACACGTCTCTGCTCATGCACAAATAACAATCCAACCTCAGCCGAGCCATGTTATTAAATATTTTAGAGGAGTGTGATCGCAATGTCTCCACATTCATTGAGTTTTCATTGAATATTTGACACTTTCTAATGCTTTTCACCTGTAGCATCCCAGTTTTATGAGGTAAAATATTTTTCCTCCACACAGTAAAAATGTTTTCTCAGCCAACCTGAAATTGTGCTGCACGACAATACGTATTTCAACAACAATACATAAATAACCGAAATAGAAACAAATAAAAATATGCATATTCCAAATTTGCATATTCTGAATCAACACTGAACTTTCAACTGATTAAAGACTGATTACTATTGTCTTGTTCACATCATTGAATCATTATTTTCACTGTAAAGCTGCTTTGAAATAATCTGTATTGTATAAAGCGCTATATAAATAAAGGTGACTTGACTATTCATATTCATGAAAGAACAATAAAAATAAGACTCAATACACATGGCATTTGGTATAGAAATGTTTCAGTGTCATTCACACTTTTGGGTTGGTAGGTTTTTTCAATGCAATTAAAAGAAGTATCTTATGCTCCACAATGCGGCATTTTAAAAATGCAATAAAAGCTAAAAAAAATTTCAAATAACTGTTTTCCATTTTTATGTATTTTAAAACATAATTTATTCCTGTGATGGCAAAGCTGAATTTTCAGCATCATTACTCCAGTCTTTTGTGTCACATGATTCTTCAGAAATCATTCTAATATGCTGATTTGCTGCTCAAGAAACATTTCTTATTATTATAAATTTTCAAAACAGTTGTGCTGCTTAATATTTTTGTGGAAACTAATACTTTTTTTCAGGATTCTATGAAAAATAGAATGATCAAAAAACAGCATTTATTTTAAATAACTTTAATAACTCACTTTTAACTAGTTGCTTATTAGCTTGCATATTGGCTGTTTATTAGTACTTATAAAGCACATATTAATGCCTCATTCTGCACGACCATATTCTACATCCCTAAATCCATACCTAAACTTAAACGCAACAACTACCTTACTAACTATTAATAAGCAGTAAATTAAGAGTTTATTGAGGCAGAAGTCATAGTTAATAGTGAATATGTGTTGTGCAAAGTGTTACCAAAAAATCTTACTGACCGCAAACTTTTAAACAGTAATGTACACATATTCCAACTCAGGTTATGAGATATTTTACATCATTGGCATTAAACCTGGCACGACATGTCTCCACACATCGAGTCTGCACAGTTTTAAAGTGCGAATGAGATTTGAGAGCTACAGCGGATGGAAACATTTTCACAGAATTACAACAATTTGGCTTCAGAAGAATATATAATGTAAGGCGTATGGACCACTTTTATGGACACTGACAGCGTCTGCTCACTATATGCTTTTGTTCTATGAATATTGTTCAAAATATCACTTTTTTTTCCATGGAAGAGAGTTAGTTGTTTGGAACGACAAGTGTAAATGATGACAGAATTTTACATTTTGGACTATCCCTTTAAGCTTAAAACTAATTCAGAGTTTGCAAAACCTACACTCTAAAAATGCTGGGTTAAAAACAATCCAAGTTGGGTTAAATGTTTGACCAATGTGCAGGGCAGTTTTATTTAACCCAACTACTGTTTAAAAATGACTATATGGCTGGCTTAAAATGAACACAAAATAGGTTGGAAATTAAAAATCACACACATTATAACTAGAGGAAACAACTTATATTTTATTCACAATAGAATATAGATAACATATCAAATGTTGAAAGTATTATTAGGTCAATTGGCAACATGATTGGGTATAAAAAGAGCCTCTCAGAGTGGCAGTGTCTCTCAGAAGTCAAGATGGGCAGAGGATCACCAATTCCCCCAATGCTGTGGCGAAAAATAGTGGAGCAATATCAGAAAGGAGTTTCTCAGAGAAAAATTGCAAAGAGTTTGAAGTTATCATCATCTACAGTGCATAATATCATCCAAAGATTCAGAGAAGCTGGAACAATCTCTGTGCGTAAGGGTCAAGGCCGGAAAACCATACTGGATGCCCGTGATATTCGGGCCCTTAGACGGCACTGCATCACATACAGGAATGCTACTGTAATGGAAATCACAACATGGGCTCAGGAATACTTCATTGTGTTGGTGAACACAATCCACCGTGCCATTTGCCGTTGCCGGCTAAAACTCTATAGGTCAAAAAAGAAGCCATATCTAAACATGATCCAGAAGCACAGGCATTTTCTCTGGGACAAGGCTCATTTAAAATGGATTGTGACAAAGTGGAAAACTGTTCTGTGGTCAGACGAATCAAAATTTGAAGTTCTTTTTGGAAAACTGGGACGCATGTCATCCGGACTAAAGAGGACAAGGACAACTCAAGTTGTTATCAGCGCTCAGTTCAGAAGCCTGCATCTCTGATGGTATGGGGTTGCATGAGTGGGTGTGGCATGGGCAGCTTACAAATCTGGAAAGGCACCATCAATGCTGAAAGGTATATCCAAGTTCTAGAACAACATATGCTCCCATCCAGACGTCGTCTCTTTCAGGGAAGACCTTGCATTTTCCCACATGACAATGCCAGACCACATACTGAATCAATCACAACATCATGGCTGCGTAGAAGAAGGATCCGGGTTCTGAAATGGCCAGCATGCAGTCCAGATCTTTCACCCATAGAAAACATTTGGTGCATCATAAAGAGGAAGATGCGACAAAGAAGACCTAAGACAGTTGAGCACTAGAAGCCTGTATTAGACAAGAATGGGACAACGTTCCTATTCCTAAACTTGAGCAACTTGTCTCCTCAGTCCCCAGACATTTGCAGACTGTTATAAAAAGAAGAGGGGATGCCACACAGTGGTAAACATGGCCTTGTCTCAACTTTTTTGAGATGTGTTGATGCCATGAAATTTAAAATCAACTTATTTTTCCCTTAAAATGATAGATTTTCTCAGTTTAAACATTTGATATGTCATCTATGTTGTATTCTGAATAAAATATTGAAATTTGAAACTTCCACATCATTGCATTCTGTTTTTATTCACAATTTGTACAGTGTCCCAACTTTTTTGGAATCGGGTTTGTAATACATGTTTATTGTTTAACTATTATTCATAAATGTGAATTTATTAAACATATTTTTGGTTCATTTTAAGCAAGCAATACAGTAATTTTTAAACAATATTAAAACTACCCAGCAGGTTGGGCAAACATTTAACCCAACTGCTGGGTTAAAACAATCCATTCGCTGGGTTTGTCCATTTTCAACCCAAATTGTTTTTTTTTTAACCCAGCATTTTTAAGAGTGTAGATTTAGAGTTACAAAACCTAGATTGTGCTTTGCCAAAGAGCACATTTTCAACCAGTTTGTACACTGTACAATACAGACATAGATTAAACAACATGTAAACAGTCTCTGATGCTGTGATCTCATATGGCATACAGAGGATTTCCCAATCTTGCATCTTATTGAGTCACCCAACAACAAGTGTAGTTTGTACTCGTTCCTCAGATGACACTAGGACGCTCAAATCCCACAGGACACGGGTCGAGCTCTGATCTACACCAAACCTCATCTCATCACAATACAGACCTTCCATTCCTTTGCTAGACATCATAATTTCACACATACACACACACCACGTTGTATATTACTTTGAGCACTGCCATATTATATCTGGGTCATATTTTACACTTTCCTCATTTCGAAGATCATTTAACGATTGTACTTTTCATTTCTGTGCCCTACTCTGCATCCTGAGGAAGTCCCTGACAAGAAGAAGAGAAACCATTAAAGGTGTATTATAAAAATATTATTGACCTTTGAAAAGCGACACTAGACCAGCCTCAGACTGCGTTTTAAGACTTGATGCCTGCTCCTTAGATTATCAACATATGCCAGTCTTAATAAATGTTCTGTCACTTTATTAAAAAAATTAAGTACAACAGTATAATTTTTACGATCCCATAAAGGTGAAGGTAGCACATAGTAATTTTTTCATGCACAGTGAACTTTTGAAGCACTCTGCAATAGGTTACGTAATTAATTTCTGCTTAGAGTGAACTACTGGCCATATATTTTAGCTTTTTACCTGCACTCTTTGTAGTACAACCTTTTATCAGACCTTTCTTTAGTCTTCTGAGTGCCACTCTCTCTCTCTGTGTGTGTGTGTGTGTACATGAATAGAGCTTTATTTAACTACAGTTTGGAGACAAAATTGTTCCCAGAAGTTAGACATTGTCAGAGAAGCTAAGACTAAAAATGCTACAAGCTGAAGTAGTTTTTGTTTGTTTGTTTGTTTGTTTGAAAAAGTAGTTTGCAACCCAACAAGCTACAAACTAGCAAGCCACACTGACGCTATAAAGGACAGCAATATGTTTTTTGAATATATATCCTACTGTTCAAAATTTTGGGGTCAGTAAAGTTTTTTTTTTGTGAAGAAATTAATACTTCTCTTCGGTAAGGATGCATTCCATTTCTATTTAAAATAAATTCAGTTTTTACCTTCTATTCATCAAAGTATCCTGACAATACCACAATAATATTAGAAACACAATTGTTTTCAACATTGATAATAATAAGAAATGTTTCTTGACCAAATCAGCATATTAGAATTATTTCTGAAGGATCATGTGACACTGTAATGATGCTGAAAATTCAGCTTTGTCATTACAGTGATGAAATTTTCAAATTAATTAAAATGGAAAACATTTGAAATTGTACTAATATTTTAACATGATTACTGTTTTTGCTGTAGTATGATCAAATGATTGCAGTCTTGGTGAGCATAAGAAATATCTATCAAAAACATTTAAAATATTTTAAAATATTACCCCAAACTTTTGAACGGTATTGTAACCTTTTCTGTAATTAGAGCAGTTATTATCTGGTATAAATAAATAAATAAATAAATAAATAAATAAATAAATAAATGAATGAATGAATGAATGAATGAATGAATGAATGAATGAATGAATGATAATTCACCCGAAAATGAAAATTCTGCCGTTCTTTTGTGGAACATAAAAGAAGATATTTTGATGCAAGACAATATGACTGACAAAAAAGAGCCATGATCCATTTTGTCACACAATACCATTTCTACCAAACTAATGTCACACTACTGAAAAAAACAGTCTAGTTAGTCAATTTTTAACTACAGGTACAGTAGTTACTCCCAACACTGGTCCTGGAGCACACATTTTCATACAATCACAGGCTAAACCTTATCAAAACTTTAGGAAAATGATATCTGATCGCAAATGTTGAATTGCACAAAGGCTATTTTCCTATATGCCAACCATTTATTTGTTTTGCAAATATCATATGTGTGAACTGATTGGCATGACTTTGCATTTGACGGATTGCATTAAAAGCTGCTTAAGATGGCTTAAAGACACTAAATCAAATAACTTTATAGGTGTTAAAACATGCTCTCAAAGCTTGTAATCTCATTAAAATACTCAAACAATGGCTGTGTCTGAAAACTTAGGCAGATGACTTGTTGCGTCGCTGCCTTATCAGGCAATGACTTTGTTTTTGCACATGAAGGTACCTCACAAAACTGATTTTTGACTGCCTTTTGAGGCAGCCTAATGGTTTAATGATCTACAGCAAAATAGCAACACACACAAACTGACCACCAACCACAACTTTCAGATGCCATCTTTATGTTTTAGCTCAACTGTCACAGAATGTCAAGCACAGGATTGTGGGATATCAAAGGCAGCAAAGGATACATCTATGCGGCCTTCAAAAATCCATCAGATGAAGGCTTTCTCAGAAGACAGGAAGTGAAGCTAACATTGGATTCGGACAAGCCTTGATGCCTTCCTACCTTGGAATGTATCCTTCCAAAGCAGCTTTTTGTTTAAGCTTTTAAATGCATCAAATTATTGGCGCAAGAACCAGCACAAATGTAAAACAGTAAAACAGATTTCATAGGGCCCTACAGGCTTTTGGTGGTAGAGGGCTATTAGAGGAGTGCTCCTTTACATTTACTGTAAATCACTTTGGACAACAAGCATCTGCTAAATGACGAATAACCAAATCCATTGGCTTTCTCAGTCCCTGCCCAGGTTCATATAGTTCTGTAATGATGTTTCAGATCCTCCCTCTTTTTATCATCTCGTCTCCCCACACACAATATGCAAAACACGGCCTTAAACAAACACATTTAACGGTCATGCTCCCCCATGTAGTTCAGCTGAGCATCTGTATCTAATCATTTGTCCACACGGAGCCTAAACGAGAGAGAAACAGTGGGGCGATCAAAGGCTGTCACCGCACGACAGTGTGAGATCAGGTCGATTTTTTTTTTACCAATAGGAGACGGGGAGCCCAGGGCGCGGTTGCTTTTATGGCCCCACTCTATAGTGCAAAAAAAGAGAGTGAATATAAGAGAGAGAGAGAGAGGGGTAAGTGTGGTATGAGTTAGATCCTATTCTCCATGGCAACGTGTGGAGAGAGATAGTAAGTGGACGCAAGAGAGGGTGTAATGAGAGGTCATCCACAGGCCAGAATCAGGCCATGGGGACAAGAGGATGAGGATTTCCCCTCCCAGCCATGTCTCCCCATCCTCCCCACATTTTTCATACACTTTTTCTCCATCTCTTTGATCCCACTTCTAACAGTTGGTGGCTATCTCTAGCTCTGATATTCCTGGCCTTTTCTGCTTCTGTGTTGAATGGAGGGATCTGAATTATCTCATTTTTCCCCTTTAAAAATGACAAGGAAGTTACTGACTCCTAAAATGAAACATTAGGAGTCAAATGACTATGATAGTTGACAAAATCGCTCGATAAAGAAAGTTGTTTAGAAGTGTTTCAGTTAATTGGCTGCATAGCTTCTTACTTTAGCTTTTAACAATTTAGTATATAAACTACATGATTTGAATTACACTACCGTTCAAAAGTTTTTACTGTGATGGAATAAATTACAATTGTCTTTACTGTCCCTTTTAATTGATTTAATGACTCCTTGGTGAATAAAAACAAATTCTTTACAAAAACTTCTTATAAACTAGGATGTTTTCCTACATGTATTATGTATAGGCTTTGTTCCAATTTGATGCTGTCACTCTTTTTTTGTAATAATATTACGCTTATTTAAATAAAAACAGTAAAATCTTGTGGAGATTATAGTTCCAGTGTTATCCAAACAAGGTTTCTGTTAAAGTTCTGTTAAAGTGTTTTTAGAATATCATTATTAAAGGTGCCATCGAACGTTTTTTTAAAAGATGTAATATAAGTCTAAAGTGTCCCCTGAATGTGTCTGTGAAGTTTCAGCTCAAAATACCCCATAGATTTTTTTTTAATTAATTTTTTTAACTGCCTATTTTGGGGCATAATTAGAAATGCACCGATTCAGGCTGCGGCCCCTTTAATTGCTCGCGCTCTCCGCCGCCTCCCGAGCTCTCGACTCTATCATTGCATAAACAAAGTTCACACAGCTAATATAACCCTCAAAATGGATCTTTACAAAGTGTTCGTCATGCAAGCTGCATGCATACATTGGATTATGTGAGTATTGTATTTATTTGGATGTTTACATTTGATTCTGAATGAGTTTGAGGCTATACTCCGTGGCTAACGGCTAATGCTACACTGTTGGAGAGATTTATAAAGAATGAAGTTGTGTTTATGAATTATACAGACTGCAAGTGTTTAATAATGAAAATAATGACGGCTCTTGTCTCTGTGAATACAGTAAGAAACGATGGTAACTTTAACCACATTTAACAGTACATTAGCAACATGCTAACGAAACATTTAGAAAGACAATTTACAAATATCACTAAAAATATCATGTTATCATGGATCATGTCAGTTATTATTGCTCCATCTGCCATTTTTCACTATTGTTCTTGCTTCCTTCCCTAGTCTGATGATTCAGCTGTGCACAGATCCAGACGTTAATACTGGCTGCCCTTATCTAATGCCTTGAACATGGGCTGGCATATGCAAATATTGGGGGAATACATATTAATGATCCCAACTGTTACGTAACAGTTGGTGTTATGTTGAGATTCACCTGTTCTTCGGAGGTATTTTAAACAAATGAGATTTATATAAGAAGGAGGAAACAATGGAGTTTGAGACTCACTGTATGTCATTTCCATGTACTGAACTCTTGTTATTTAACTATGCCAAGGTAAATTCAATTCTAGGGCACCTTTAAAGGGTTAGTTCACCCAAAAATGAAAATAATTTATTACTCACTCTCATGCCGTTACACACCCGTGAGACCTTCGTTAATCTTCGGAACGCAAATTAAGATATTTTTGTTGAAATCCGATGGCTCATTGAGGCCTGCATAGCTGGAATAAATGTAATAAAAACATATTTAAATCAGTTCATGTGAGTACAGTGGTTCAATATTAATATTATGAAGTGATGAGAATATAAAACATTGCTTCATGAAGCTTCGGAGCTTTATGAATCTTTTGTGTCGAATCAGCGGTTCGGAGCGCCAAAGTCACGTGATTTCAGCAGTATGGCGGTTTGACATGCGATCCGAATCATGATTCGACCCAAAAGATTCATAACGCTCCGATGCTTAATGAAGCAGTGTTTTGAAATCGGCCATCACTATATAAGTCGTTATTTTGTTTTTTGGGGCACCAAAAATATTCTCGTCGCTTTATGATATTAATATTGAACCACTGTACTCACATGAACTGATTTAAATATGTTTTAATGGATCTTGAGAGAGGAAGTGTCATTGCTGGCTATGCAGGCCTCACTGAGCCTCACTGTGTCTTTAATCACACTGTTGGTCATATGTCTCACACTGTTATATGACCAACCAGTCACAAACTTAAAGTAGTCTATACGATATGCAGAAACTGTTCCCACTTCATTTTGAATCAAACATAACTGAAAATGATTTGCGGTTCAGTGAGGGAGTCGATTCGATTGTGAATTAAGGAACTGACTGAGTGAACCGCTTTTTGACCGACTCATTAAAATTAACTCATTAAAAGTCGTTTGTGAATCAGTCATCATGGCTCATGCTGAGTTTGTTGTTCGGTGTGCAAGAAACATTGGCTCGAACTATGACAAGATGATATCTGATGAAGCAGTTTATATGGGCGTGTACAAAGTTGTCTCAACTAACTAGACTTTACATTATTGCCACACATTTTTTGTAGCATTTGTCACAGTCTGGAGCCCTGGATTGTACATCAAAATGAAACTTCTCTCTCGATCTCTCTCTCGCCGTAACAGTTCATCGCAACAGAAAATAGAGTCAATCTGTCACAAATTAAAAGAGGGCCCCACATTGGCACCAGCTGAGGACTTCAAAGGCAGGCCACTCAGGTAAGCACTCCAGAAAGAGTCTCCATTATTCTAGGATGCTTCTCTTAGCTGAGTATCTTGACTACATTAACTGCAAGTGCAGGTTCCCTTCAGTTTTGCTACTGTTACTTTAAATAAACAATTATTTGGTGATGAATAATAATAAAAAATAATAATGAGAGGAAGAATGTTAGCAAAGGCACTCTGGAATTCTTTATTCGGATTGGTCAATCAGACCCTTCTGAGGTCGAGTAACCAATTAGCATGTCTCTCATTTTACTCCATTCTTTCTTTATTGTCATATAATGACAGCTGCCCTTTATGAAGCAGATGTATAATCTCTATCTGGTTTATTTTACGAATATGAAATGCTAACTGTACATGTTCTAGTGGTGCACTATCATTGAGCTGTGGTTCTCATGTGGGTGATGCAGGTTCGAATCCTGCTCATCAATCCCTTTCTCACCATAAATTTTCTGCTATCTCTATACTGCTTATATAAATATGCCCCCCCCCCCAAAAAAAATGGATACAAGAAAGTGCTTATATTAGAGAGTACTGTAATGACAAATACTGCAGTAGAAGATGAAGATAAAGTAAACTGAAGACAGAGAGAGAGGAGGAGAAAACATGCAACAGAAGTGATATTTTGGCATATAATTGTTATTCATGAAAATATTTTAACATGTCGTAAGTACTTGCTAAATCTGGTTCCTCAGGTTCCACTGACAGATAGCTTTATCAGTTTCGCTGGTGTCACCACAATGTGTGATCTCTGCTGAGGCCCAGAGCCGAACTGAATAACTGCTAACAGGATCTCTCTGCCTTTAAACTGGTAGGAGGCAGATCTTGTTGGACAATCAGTGGTGAGAGAACAAATGTCGGCAGCATCTAAACGAAGAAGCTAATGAACACAAGAGGGGATTTAACAAACACGTTAACGAATGAGGAGAGAGAGACGGAAGGTGTAATCAGTAAAAAGTGACTCGCATTCTCTTTTGTGTGTGAAAATGCGAAACCGTTTTAATCTGCTTCCTGTGATAATTGGTTTCTGATGCGCCATTTATCTTTATCTCCTCTTCTCCTTCTTTTTTCTCCTTCTCTCTGTCTTGCTGACATGGTTAAGTCTCCATCCCCTAGGTATTTTAATTAGTGTAACGAGATCCAATTTGACAAATCTCAAGATGTGATGAAAACAAAAAGTGTTTAGTCTCGATAGCTTGTTACATACCTGACAATTTCCTTTGTCGTCGAGTGGTGGGGTTCTAAAAGTGACACTTTCTGTTGTATTCGGAAGAATGAGCCTCACATGTATGTTCAGTGCTTGTGTTTCCTAGAAATAAGTGAGAGTTTTGTATTCAATCATAGCAATATTTGATATACACCTAAATGTATCTGCAAAGCATGCATACCACTGAGATTTATCCAAATTTAGGATTTAATTTTTTACATAAATAACCTGCATAAAGCCGAACAAAGGAGCTCTAAAGTTTAACGCAAATAAAGATGTTGCTATCATGGTGACACGTTCTGTCATACTGTCCAATGAGAGTCCGGCTTGCATATACTTTGAGTGGCACGTCAGTGAGGAGTCAAAAGTTAGTTGCTTATGCACTGATAAAAATTATTCTGTGGTGAAGTAAATACTACAGAAAAAACAAATGGAATTTCTACATGAAAAGGTTAGTTCAGGAAAGAATTAAAAAAAACAACAAAGTAAATTCTATATTAGTACTCAATTCATGCTTATCAACGTTATAAAATTAAGTAAAACCTACTCAACTTTTCTGATACTGGTGTTCCCATCATGCACTGTGCCTTTAATAATTAATGAGGTTGATTTGTTGCTGTTTTCCAGCTGTATTTACACTGTTTTATCATTGCTTTTGTTGTTAGGCTTAGTAACTTGCCATTTTGTGACATATGGAGTTCATTTCTACTCAAAATGACACATTCATACTCAAAAACAATCCATCAAATGTTACCGTCATTGTGTATTGTACACCAAGTACTCCAATACATAATCAATGCTTCTATAGCTTGTTTCTGCTTCTTCTTCGCCTGTGTTTTGATCTGGAGATTCTGTATTCTTTCAGGATATGCGTAATAACACCATATAACAGTGAAAACATGGATTTCCGGAAAATTCCATCAATAGCGGGGTAGTCATAAATGTCGGAAAATTCTGTCAATGGCAGGGAAAGTGTTAAAACGTTAATTAAACTATTTAAAATATGTCTATTAATCTGTCAATTATTTAAAAAGTAATTTATTTATTTTTAATTCAATTACAATTAAGAAGATAATTTATTCCTACATTTTAGGTGGCACACCTACTCCTTTATAGTAGTGGATCTCAACATTATTGACTTCAAGGTCCCCCATTGTCCACAACAATCACTCACAATTTCAGATAAAATATTTTAAACTGTTTTTCCCCCCTTTGGAATAACACTCATTGTGACAAGAACAATACAATAAAAAATGTGTATTAGAAAAGTATATAGGGTAAATTTTAATTCACTTTCATTTAATTTTAACACTTAATTTTAGACACATGCTCAAATAAAGACTTCAGGAATCTGAGAGCCAGAGAAAGTGGAGATGTCTTTCAGCCTGCAGTGTCTCTTTTTGACGTGTCGCCAACAAACCGTCCCTGACAGCCCCCAGCCCCACTGGCCATTGTTCCCCCTGATTAATTGAGATGCGCAAACATTGACAGAACTCATTTACTGTTTTGGAGAGGTGTGTTCCCATCCGTATTACACAAATTGTTACAACAATACAAACACACTTGCGAACGCACACTCGCACACGCAGAAACGCAGGCCGCACTGTTTCTGCTTGATGCACTGATTGCTTTTTAAACAGAGAACCTGTTTGAGGCATTTATATGGATGCTGAAACACGATTTGGGATTGATTAGATTTAAAGAGTGTCAGGCTTTGAAAAGAGCTTCCGCCGCTTTTTAGACTGACAAGTTGTGCTTCGTGAATGGCGCCCTGAAGAACGACAGTGCAGAAATTAGATTATTACTACCTCAGACCTCAGGAAAACTGGGTTCTTAAAGGATTATTTCATACAAAATGAAAATTCTGTCATCATTTACTCATTCGCATGTTGTTTCAAACCCATATTACTTTTTTTTCTTCTGTAGAACACAATAGAAGGAACTTTGAGCAACTTGCTAGTTGTTCTATTTCTATGCAGTTACAATGACTGAGGACTGGAGCTTTCAAGTTTTAAAAAAAGACACAAGAGTATCATAAAAATAACGTAAACGTAGTCCATTGCATTTATATCTATATTCCAAGTCATCTGAAGCCATATGACACTTTTGTGCAATAAAAAATAAATAAATAAATAAAACCAGTAAGTCACTGATAGTCTTTCAATGCAGTAAGATGTTAACTCAAGAACCAGATCAGAGCAATTCGTGAATGAATTACATAATGAATCAGCTGATTCTTCGAAAAGATCTGACTGATTCACTCATGAATCGGAGATACTGACACTCTTTCATGAACTCTCATGAATGTGCAATGGGAAACAAGCGTGGCTGTTGAAATTTTTAGTGAATAATGATTGAAAGGTCTGTCTTTGCCCAAGTTATCATATTGCTTCAGAAGTTTTGAAATATGGATCACAGTTCATGTCAATCACGTTTATGATCATTGTTCTCATTTACTCATTGGACAGGATATTCTTCAAAAAAGTATTGTTTGTGCTAAAAAAGAAGCTAAAAGTGCGAAAAAGAAGAAAAAAAATCATTCAGATTTAGAAATGAGCTGAGAAAAAATGACAGTTTTCATTTTTGGATGAGCTATCCCTTCAACTGGAGAATTCAAAATGTATAAAAATGTAGGAATTTGGAAACTTTGACTGACATTAGAATCTTTAATTCCAATTCCCAGGAGGAATACAACACACTAATATTGTACCAGAAACACTGTAACCCATTATCATTAACCACTGCAATCTCTCTCTTCTTTCTATCCTCTCTCTGCCCTCTTTCTCATCCCTCGTTTCTGTGTTATGGCGGCAGCAGGTCCACAACCCCTTCAGCATATTTCTTTATAAGAAACAAAGACCTCCATGCCATTCTTTTCCATTCTACCCCTTTTCTAAGTCTCTCTCTCTCTCTCTCTCTCTCTTTCCCTCTTTTACCCCCCCCATCTCTGCTTCAGCTGCTGTCATACTCTTCTCATTAATTCCAACCTGTCATCCGGTCGCCTGGCTGTATCTCCCTGCCAGGTGACAGCTTTCCAATGACTGACAAAGGCTCTTTAGGTGATACAGAAGATCTTTTGCAGAGCGAGTTTTGTAAAGTGCCCCTCAAATGTCACTTTTTTTCCCCTCAGAGCTTGAAGCTGAGGTGAGGGCCCTCACTCGTGTGCTCAGCAGGCCAGAACAGTAAACAGAACTGAGGCCTTTTACACCGGACTGAGGGACGGAGCTCAATCAAAGCTCATCTCTGCTCTCATGGGCCACGTCTCTTTCAGGAGAGGTCTGCTGAAAGTGCTGCTTGTGATTTCAATTATGGCAATACACTGTCAATACAAATTATACAACAGTTACTTGCAATTCTCTAATCTGGTTGGACATGCAGCATTCCGAGAGTGCTGATATATATTTTCTAACATTTGGGTCTGAAGCCAAAATATCAGATATGAATATATACAGTATATACACATTAAACAATACAGTCATATGTTTTGCACCTGAATGAATCAGTGTTTTTGAATAAATCAATTGAGTAAATGATTCAAATGACTCACTCACTCATAAATACACTATGGTTCGGTTTCACAGACAGGGCTTAGCCTAAGCCAGGATTAAGCCTTAGTTCAATTAGGATATTTAAGTTGCTTTTATAAAAGCACACTAGAAAAAAAACATTACTGGTGTGCATCTTGAGACAAAACAACAGCTCTAACATATTTTAAGATTTGTCAGTGCAAGTTACTTTCAGCTGCTCAAACATGCATTTTAGTCTAGGACTATCTTAAGGTTTGTCTGTGAAACCAGGGGGTAAGTGTCTTGTACCTGAACAAAGCAGTGTTTTTGAAACAATTGGTTGATTGTATGAACCACTGTCAGGATAAACAGGTGAGATGAGTCCCAAGACCTTCTCACTCTCCTGGAACCAGTGTGTGATGGATGGAACTTCCGAAGGCTCTACTGACCAAGAGAATAGAGGGGGCTGAAAGCAGAGTACGCACTGAATTGGTGGTAAGCCGGTTGTTGGCTGGCAAGGGCAGTTTTGGGCATAGTCTGCCCAGGCAAGAAAGCAGTTCCAGGAGTTCTGGTGGCCATTGCATAAGGTTCTCAGGAAGTGAAAGATCTCTTGTAGCAGAGTCCTCTTTTAAATGGACAACAATGACTAAGATGCACGTGTGTCCATTAGAGGTCTGCACGAACCCGACCCATACCCGAGATCGTTTGACCCGACCCGACCCAAACCCGAATGGTACTGTTAAAGTTTAACCCGAACCCGACCTGAACCCAAAATCCGTCGGTATAGAGATGTACCATTCTTGCTATCATAAGCCAAGACAGCTTTGTAAGACCTACACTGCACGTAACTGCTGAGATATTTATTGGTGGAATGATAAGATCATATCGTAATACGTTTAAATAAACAGAAAAATCAGGCTAAGTAATAGAAAAGTCGCACAGAGGCCATGTGACATGCTATCGTGCTTCATTTTTATTCATATAGTTTGCACTCAGTCATGTAGCCTATCATTTCATATGATGTTTTAAACATTTAAATACACATATCTAATAAAATAATACAAAATGTGAATGATGTAATGTTTTAGGTGATAGTAGCCTGCTCTTGACAAAGCTGATTTCTGAGAGACGCAAGAGAAACGCGGCTATTTGATTTACAAATGGACTTGGCTCATTTCATGATGTTTTATTAACAAAATTCGGGAGGAGCAACGTTCAAATAATCTGACTAATCATCACGTCATTTCAGCCAGCTGTTAGCAATCAGTAATCAACATGTCTACCCCATCATTATGAGTGAAAGCATATATATATAGACACATCCATATTCCTCGACAGTTTTACAGCATCCCTCCACCACCCCGTCTCCTCACACTCGCCTGGTTACTTTCCTAACCAGAATACATGGGGAGTACTTTGGGTTCAGGCCAAAATACCGAGCTCGGAGCCCTCTCCTCGGACAGCACGCCAAATATGCATACTACTACGCATACTACTTACTATCTGATTTGTAAGTGTGAACTCGTGAAGTGGCTTGTGTATAATTGTGCTATCCCTTGGCTCACCTGTTATTCGGTAGAATTCGTTGTGCTGCTTTCCCTGCATCATTTGGCACAAGTTTTCCCTCAGTAATTGTTTGCCTTATCACACTCATAGTCAGAGGTTTGAGTGTTGTGTGCCGAAAGAGTGTGTGAGAGCAGAATCACATGCGCAAAACAATTAATACGTGAATTATAAATGTGCTCCCACTCTCGCCCGCTCTTTCGAGCACAACGCAGAAGACGGCATGCAAGACTTATATAACAGCCTATATATTTTTTCTCAGTTACAGACCCGAACCTGACACAAACCCAAAGCTATTCAAGAAACCTTAACCCGAACCCGACCGAGCCCAACGGGCCCCGAAGAACTTGCGGGTTTCGGGTCAGGTTCGGGTTTCAGACCTCTAGTGTCCATCCAATGGGGGCAGATCAGTTATGAAGTCCACTCCTAGGTGTGACCAGGGTCGATTGGGGACAGGAAGTGGGAGAAGTTTGCCTGATGGTAAGTGGTGAGGGGTCTTTGACATGGCACACTCCTAACAACCTTCAATGAACCTTTTGATATCCTGTGCCATCCCTGGCCACCAGAATAGAGACAAGCTACCTCCATCCAGTGACTCTATTCTTCAAGAGCCAATTTTATGGCCAACAGATTCCTAATAAAATTCTGCTCTGCCAGAATAAGTTTCTTGAAGAAAAAGGCACATGGTTGGAGACGGGAAGGCTTCCTCTGCTGCTGGGATAATACGGCTCCCACTCTGATGGTTGAGGTGTCAACTTCCACTACAAAAGGTTTCTTGGGATCTGGATGAGTGAGGAAGGGAGGTGTGGTAAAGGCATGTTTGAGGAGTTAAAAAGACTGGTTGGCTTCGGGACTCCAGGACAGAGACCTGTGCTTGCCTTTCAGGAGGGATTTGAGAGGAGCGCGATGGTGCTGTAATTCTTTATGAATTGTCGGTAGACGGTATTGGATCACTGGAGACACGAACTGGGACGGCTGGGAAAACAGTCAAGGAAGCAAAGGTAACCCCACTTCAAGATGTCTCTCTTCTTTCAGGAAAGGATGGGATCATGCTTTTCAAGCCCTGGGCACCCTAACAAAATGCCGGCGGTGGATTTCTCCAGAAACCAGGAGTTTGATGTTTTCTATGTGGGGGCACCCAACTTGCAGCTTGACAGGACCCACACAATGATAGATGGCTTTTCAGCTTGGTAGGTGGTTTGAATTGTCCTCTTCTCAAGTTTGAGTTGGCGATAGAGTTCCTCGGAGATAAAGTCCAAGAGAGCCATGATTTAAACAGATACATATGAAGCAGTAAGTAGTGACGAAATAGCTTTGGAACAGGTAATGTAACTCACCAAGGGATATGGAGGTCGAACTGGACACGAGTCAATAACGTTTCCACTGGCACCACAATATAAGCACAATCAGTGGGTCAGCTGACAATGCCACTCAGCTGGGGTAATTTGCATATTTTCCACTTGCATGGGTTCCTCTCCTGGTTCTGGAGTGCAAGATTGTACTGGATGGCAGATGTTAAAAGAGGGCAGATTGATCTTCAATACAATTCCTCATACATCGAGTGACACGCAGAGATAACTGAATGAAACGCTCCAGCACCATTGTGTCATTGTAGACAGAGAGATGCAGCCGTAGTGATGGTTCGAGACCTTGCCAGTTGGTGGTAAGCAGCGCTTCCTCATTCCATCCACTGGAGGCTGCCAGGGTACGAAACTTGAGAGCATAAAGAGTTCACCATATGAAGTGGCAATGTGCTAACCAAACTGACTTGAAACCAGCAAATGTGACAAAATGAATAAAGCAGATAAATCTAACTCAACATGCCCAAAACTAATTAATAAATAGGGCAGTAAAAGTGAAATGTGGAATTATTTTGCTTATAAAACTAATGAAAAAGGCAAACCAACAGACCTCTGCAAACGTTGCTTTAAATCATGTAGGAGGCAACACATCAAACCTTGCCAAGCATCTGTCGCTTGACCATCCTGACTTGTACAATGAATTAAGAGTTTGACAGGTGAGTGCATCATTCAAATGATCTAATTTAGACTTTTATTTACTTCTAACACTGATCAACGCACATACATATAGTCGTATCATTTAAATAACTCGAAAGCTCCAGTGTGCATTTGACACACTAGAACCAATGATGTTTAGATCTCACAATGTTTGTACTTGAGTTTAGTTTGGTCTAACAGTAGCATTCATATACAAAAATATTACAGAAATTGAATACAGTAATCAAATGTAAAATAACACCGGATAGTCTCCTCTGTATAAATGAAACAGATAAATCCTTACAATTAAAGTTATAAAAGATATTTAGTCAAGTTATTTAGTGACAGACAGGCTATGCTGTCACAGATCTGATATACTGTTACACATGTGTTTTCTTTCTCAACTGTTTATATTCACTTAAGACATAATGACTGTTTATGTGAATACTCACTAAGATGGAAATTTTCACAAAATTTTGTGTATATTTGAATGTTTAAGCACAATAAGCCGCGAAAAAGAACTCACTTTGGAACTCGTCTTTATGTTGCGCGCTATGGGTATGAGCGCAAAGAAAACTGTCTCAAAGAGCATGCAAGTACTACTGAATGATATAAAATTGTTTGCATGTTTAAAATGAAAAGTCGTAAAAAGACATGGGCAAGTGACATTTCCGTCAGCTGTCCCAAAACGTGAGTGAAAGTGTTGTATCACAGCTCATTGTGAGATTGTTGTATCACATCAACACATCAACCCGACGTCAAAGAACTAGCCGCAATGAAAGCCGACGGCGTTGTCGCCCTTACGAGAGAGTGAGCGCTGTGTGGTTGTAACTGGAGAGCCTGACATGACCACGACAATGATTCATATGACTTGCTCATAAAAAAGTCACTTGTTTTGTTTCTGAATGAATCGGTTGAGTGAATGATTCAAATGACTCACTCATAAATACAGTCACTTGTCAGTTGTTTTGGTGAATGATTCAATGACTGTGATTAATTTCTAAATGAATTGGTTGATTGAATGATTCAGGGATGTTCATATTCAATGATTCACTGAAGTAATGATTTAACATTTAGAAAGATTCACAGCAGCTATTTATTTACTCAGACATTATTCACATATATATGTGTTTTGTAAAAATCTTTCTCAAAACACCAAAAATATGTCTATATAAAAATGTCCACAGGTGGGAAAAAAATCAAAGCATCATTTGTGAAAATACATAATACATAATGTAAATAACTTCACAGCCTCTTTATTCTTCATATTAAATATGACATCTGGGTTGACCAAGGTCCATAGTCTCTGAGAGACAAAGCAAAGAAAAATGACCCCACACACACCGACATCACCTCAAAAACTGCCCTAATTTACATCCAGGCAAATATTAAAACAGAACAAGCAAAGACAAAACAAACTATTCAGTATGAATTCAAAAAAGGTGGAAAGGTCCTAAAAGCATTCACAGAATCATACATTAACATGTAGCCACAGGAGGGAACTATGAGAAGTTCATAAATAAAACTTCAAAGCCATTGGTAATTGTCATCCCTTGCTATGGCGTTGTGTTTTTTCATCTCTCTCATCAGCGGTGCTCCCACCAGTCTCCACTTTGTTCTGGTTGTCGGCGTGTGGAATAATGGGCGAGTCGCATGTGTACGTTTATCTAATTAACATGTGACACACACTGAGAGTCAAATGAAAGGCACGGCCGGGGATCGCCGGTGAGCTGGAGAAGAAAAGCCGCCTCCCACCGAAGTCGCAGTCGGACTAAAGTCGCAGTTTGTTAACAGATCTCTACCTTTGTTTGTGCCAGGATTCGTTTGTTATAATTGTGGAGAAAAGATGGAGGGAGGAGGAGATGACAGAATTGAAGCTTTCTGTCTGTTCTGAGTCTTTGTGGTATAGACTGTGTTCATTTGGACCTCCGTTAACAGGTTACTCTTTTTCTAGTAGATGGCCTTTTGGTCATTTTTCTCGGATGTTGTGTGGTTCAAGCTCCAATAGCTACAATGACCTTAAAGGTGAAGTGTAATTTATTCACTGTTAAAATATGTCTTCTTCATACGTATTAGGTATCCTAAGCCACTCATAGGTTATTATCCTAAGCCACTCATATGGTCAAAAAACTATATGTATGTATGTATATATGAAGAGCTCTTTTCCAAAATGCGATAAACGCCAAATTAGAAAAAAATGAGTTCGTCATGCCATTTTGCTGTGTACTGAACCTATTCTCTGCTCCATCAATGTTTCATGCCAAATCGCTATATTTCCTTGTTTAAAATATACTGCAAGATGCAGTTTCTTTCCAAACCGCTATAAGCGCCGAACCTGTTTTTAGCCTAAATGCGATATGGTCTCTCGACCAATCAGAATTCGGCGAGCGTTCGATGCAATCTAACATTGCGGTTCTTTGAAGTGAGGGAGTTTGTTTGTGCTCAGTCTTCAAAATGAGTGTTTTAAACTCTGTTAACACTTTTGATGGCCTGGATGAGCCAGTAAGACCTACACCTGGGGGCCGGAGTCCGGAGCGCCAACTCGGCTCGGTTCCCGTTTGAATATAAGGGTGTCTCGGCTCACCTCGCCTCGCCTCGTATGTGTTTGTGTGCAAAAGTGTGTGACATCGTATCAGGCGATCAAGCTGTTCAGTAAACTGTTTAAAACATATAGTCACCCTTCCAATACTAAGATTCTAGATGTTTTTATACAAAAAGGCTAAAAAAAAGGATGGATTTTGAAACAAACAAAAAAAAACCTTTGAATTTATAATCAACAAAATTGTTGTTTCATTTAACAATAATTGTTTAACATGTTCAGACTGAGGATAACAGGATAAATTGAATATTAACAAAATGTATAGGTCTAGGTAAAAAAATGTCATTTTCATGAAAACTATTAAAATGCATGTATAGCGTTTTGGAAAAGATCCTCATATGTACTTAATACTGAAAATGTATTTTCTTGCCAGTTTAACTACATTATGTAACATATTTTTTTGCATTAGAAGGCCCAAAAAAAAAAAAAAAAATCTTGAAAATATATACTGTAAAAACATGTTTTTTTGGGAACGGAAAACAAGGAAACCAGTCTGAAAACAGTCATTATTTTTATAATTCTACTTAGAGAAAATACTGGCGAAAATAAGACACGTCACCTACAAATTCAATAACACTGGTCAACCCCAATAGCCAACACTGAGGGTTTATCTTTATTAAATTTACCAAAAGTTTAACAAAATACCCTGTTATTAACAAATATTCCTTATCGCTAAACCTCAAACAACTTCCCCTTTAAAAGTCAGCATATTTAAAGAGGTGAACGCCAAAGAGGACAAGCTTCTCAAAAGTGAATGAAAGAGGAAAAATGTGGGGGGGGGAATGAGGTGAGTCAAACCCAAAGGGAGATGCTGATTTAAACAAGTAAATCTTGGCTTGTCTATTTTCAGCAGATGCAAAGAGAGAAAGAGAGGGAGAAAGAGAGAGAGAGTATCAGACGAGTGAGTTTATCAGCATGGCACCTGCTCTGGTACATTCTTGATGAAGCAAAGGTTGTCTTCATTAAGGGCATTAATATTCATGACGCATGGTAATTTTGACACAGAAAAGGTCTCCGTAACCTTTTCTTGTGTGAGAATTTTTTACTTCTCAAGGAAATTACAGTCCGGCAATGACTTAATTAATGCTTGCTTTCTGGGCTGCAGTTTGAGGGCCTGTCAGTTTGGTGCTGCCCAGGCTGTCAAGCAGGCACAAGGCTGGGGAGGAGAGACAGATTGAGAGAAGGAGGGAGAGATGCAGACTACACCCAGAACAAGACCTGGTTTTCTCTCTTTCTATGTGGGCTTTCACATTCACTGGGAGGTTTTCAGTGTTCGCATTTTACACTCACCCGTGACCTTGCGCTGTACCCGAAACAGTTAACTGCAACCTTTGTCACCTTCTATACAATCAAACTTCCTGGCCTTGCAATTTCCATTCAGCTGTTTATTCCATCAAACTTCATAATTAAAATGTTGGAGGAATGCAGGATGAGTGTGACTGTGATGCATAGAAGAGAAAATATATCTTTGAACCTAAATCTCCCTCCCTCGCTCTCTCTCTCTCAGTCGCTCGTGCCACACATGATGTTTTCGCTGGCAAATCGCAACCGTTTTCGCCCACCAACATCAGACTGTAAAAAATGTGAACATAAGGTAGCATTTCCTTTATCATGTCTCATAAAAATAGCAATTTGCTGAAGCTCTTGTAGCACAATATGGAAGGCGGTGTGGCTTGCTGATAATGTTGAGATGACAGATTGTCCTATACTGGGAGGTTTCCGTCGAATCTGTTGGCTGGCGTAATAAATTGTGTGGAATGAGAGAGGCAGAAACAGAGAAAGAAGGCTAACGAGGGGTGGGGAGAAGAAGAAAGCGCTCTTTCACGCCAAAACAACCCCTTTAGTCAACAATGAAAACTGAGCTAGCAGTGTAATTACACACAAAAAGAATCTGCTTGTAATTAGGTTGTTATGGCCTCATCACTAGTGGAACTGCTTCCTCAGACGCCGCTGCCATTCATGGCCAGACAGAGGTAAAGCAAAGGCCAAGGTGCTTCCAGCTCGGAGGGACCGCTCTCTGTAGGTCTCTAAAGAACTACTAGCACCTCTCAAACTTCTTCTCAATCACCTGTTTCTCAGAATAGCAGCGGGCTAAACAGTAGCTCTGAGAACAACAAGAAAGGCTTGATAAGAGGCTTGATTACACGCTAAGCGCTTGAAGGAGGGGGATGCTCAAATACATCTCAAGGACAGAAATAATTAGCTTTCAGGGAGACAATTTCTGACAGAACCTGACTAGAACATCCGTAAAGAACTCAACAGCACATCGCTGACACATTTTGGTAAACAAGACTCCAACTTTCCCAGTACTATGAAGCAGAACACTGCTAACATACAGTATACATAAAGACTCACCAAAACAGCTCTGCTAGCACAACGTAACAGCACATTTAAATTACTAGTATTGTTGGGTTAAAAAAAAATCAACAACACTGATTTCAATATTGGTTCTTAAAATCTTTATGAACCAATTTATTTTTAGTGAATCAAAGCCATATAGCACAACCAGTGTAGACTAATTCACAAATAAATGACTCTTTTGAACCGATTCTTTTTAGTGAATCAAAGGCATATAGTACTATATATATATTTTAGGACCGTCAAGCAAAAAAATTTTAATCTAATAATTACATGATGTGGCAGTTAATTAATCTAATTAGTCGCAATTTAATCGCAGGTCGAAATTACCCCCAAAGGATCATTTGAAGGCATTATTGTGTAAAGCATCAAATAGACATTACAGAAAGTAGCATCAGAAAGAAATATTTTATTCGATTCAATATCACATTAAATTTTGGACCATAAGGTTGAGTAAATGATGACTGAATTTTCATTTTTGGGTGAACTATACCTTTAATTTTTTTTAAAATTAGTATGTAAATAAAAAAATTTCTTATTTAGAGTCTAATTTAAATAAAATTAGACTTAAGTCGTTCATTCATTCGTTCGATTCATTCAAACGTCTGATTCATTCAGGAGTTAAGTAAATGGTTCTCTTCAGGCTTGTATTTGAAGCAGCGTTACACAGACTGATGACATGTATGACATCAAAGTAGTAAAGTACCGCAAGAGCGATTAGAGGGCAGATGGCTCTGTTTGCTTTTGAATCGCTCTGGCCGTACTTTGATATCATACACTGATCTTTCTGTGCGGGGTCGCTTCAAGTCCAACAAGTCTTTTATGAATGGTCCGCTGAATCATTGATTTCACTCAGTTCGTTCAAAATGCAAATTCGGAAATGAAACACTGCATTGCGTGGAGTTCTGCTTTGTCTTTAAATTTTCATTAGCAAAATTGAACAAAATAGACAATATTGTGTCTAAAATAACACATTATCTTCTTATTTACTGAACTGTTGTATAAAATCAGTATTGCATTTGCCCTCGATAGCCAAAAACAGCACTTATTACTCGTGTGATTGCTTAATTCATATTATCTAAATATGAGACAAACTCAAATATATTATATATATATATATATATATATATATATACATATATATCGTCGCTGTCCGATGAAAACCACGTCCATTTTGCCGATTTTGAGATTTTTCGACGGATTGAATGTCCAGGTTCATTTCCGTATACAGTATGCTTCACAAATCTAAATGGCCAATGAAAAGTTGTGAAATCATGTCATCTGATTTTCACGTATATCCATTTGGTGTCAAAGCTGTCAATCACGCCGCGTATCTCCCGCCCTGTGGAAGCATCTCGCCGGTCTCGTGAAGTTTCATCGAAGCTCAGCACTGGATAGCCGAATAACACTGTGAGGTTACATTGCCAAATAAACATAGCCTGGTGAGACAATGACTTTCCTTTATCGAGGTAAACGTTTCCCCCCGACGCCAGACGTAGGCCTACGTCTAGGAGTGACAAAATTACGGTAGGACTGTGCAAACAAAGTATCTGTCTAGCATTACCATGTCAGTGTATTGATTCATTGTCCCTTCATAGTTTGCAAGAAACATTTAATAAATTTATAATTAATATTAAATAAACTAAGCGTATTTAATAAACTAAGACGTAGGCTATTTAATAAACTGAGCGTATTCATCTGTCAATATGAAACGCGACTTGGCCATTCTAATTAATGATCGGAAGAACACGTATCGACCACCGTTACTGTAAAATATGCACGTATGTCCATTTAAACTCAATTTTGGTCAAATGTGGATTATATCATTATACTGGCAAGAATATGGTTACATGTAAAGATGCCGTACCAAGTATGACAATGCTACATTTAACTGCTTTTGAAATACGGTGTTTTTTTCACTTCCTGAAAAGTAACCGTTTTGGACACACGTGAGTTTCATCGGGCAGCGACGATAAATATATATATATATATATATTGCAAGAGCATTAAATGTGTTTTTATTTTACAATGTATATATAGTTTATATTTTTTCATTCTTTTCAATTTCATCCAAGTCTATACAGCTCATGTGAATTTGTTCTAGATCATTACACGTGATGATAGACAGCCCAGATACGATGTTGCAAGTACAACTTCAAATCAGCACTAGCACACTCATAGGATGCCTAACAGGAAGTGCTTCACCACTCTCGAAAGAACAGTCATTAGAAGAACTCCTTATACTGAACGCTGAGGATATTTTTCTGCTTTTCCTCGCAAATATGCACAGTAATAATTCTTTCCAAGCAGCAAACATTCTCTACCACAGCTCATTTCCTGTAAACACACAATGCAACGTCTCAGTGTCTTCGCAACCAGGAATTCATTACGAACAAACCTGCAGACGTTGCCAGCCTCCGCTACTGGGTGTATGTATTTATGTGTTTGAGAAAGAGAAAAAGTGAGGGAGAAAGAGAACATTGTCACACATCTCTTGTCAGAGACAAAGAAAATATAAATATGTAAATTGTATTGTCACAGACATTGCAGATGATTAGGTGTACAGTGTTCTTAAAGAGAGGAGTCCTCAGTGCCTTCTGCGGTCCTGTCACAGAGTGAAGCGCCTGCTTTGATCACTCGCATCGCTCAAAGTGAAATCTGTCTCTATGACTTACAGTGCTGAGGGAAGGATTAATGATTTCTGCAGATGGAGGGAGACTGAGTTCTGCTCTGTGTCGGTTGCGGGCTGTGATGCGGTTTAGGGGGAAAAGGATCATGGGAAGAGACCAGATGCTCTTTGGAGTAGGCCATCCCAAATGGTTCATTTGAGGTCTTGCAATGGCCGTTTGTCATTTTGGGTCTCAGAAGGGCCCTCACGAGTCCCCCACTGTTGCGGGGTCCACGGCAGATTACTACCAAATAGTCATTACGTAACAAATAGGCGGACCCAGTGTAGGAGCGCAAGGCCTTAGGCCCTGATAGCACAAATCATGTGCACTTGCGGACTTGTGGACTTACAAATTCCACAAGATCATAGTGTTTCCCAGTTGTAATTTTAGGGTTCAGAGGGGTGCTTGTGAACGCTCCCCTTTGTGGCCGATATATGCTTTCAATGCGCACTTTTGCCCCAGCCCCCAAGCCCCACAGCAGACTTCTACCTGACAGTCAAAGCGGCATTATGTCACGAAAGTGTGGACTCGGAGGAAGATCCCGAGGGCTTAGGGTTCAATTTGGGACAGAACCTTAGTCACTTTCAGATAAGTCTACGAGCCCAGAGTTAACTTTACAGGCTTCTCTAAATACTGAATTTTGATTTCATATCTTGACTTACCATCATATGACCATGGCAGGTGGTTTTAATGTGATTTAATATTGCAATAACTTGAAGGAAAATTCTCAGTTCAGTACAAGCTCAGTCCACAGCATTTGTGCCATTGCAGCTCAAATAACACACAAGTTTTAACAGAAGAATTAATGTAATTGCTTTTATAAAATTAAAAGGTTCACATTTCTAAAATTGGCCTCATTCACTTCCATTGTGATTCAGGTCTGGCCACAGTCAAACTCTCTCTCTTTCTGTCTGGACAGTCCGGTCCAGTGGCTACAGGAAGCTTTGTCCCCAGACCTCTTTATCACAGTCTGTCATGACCATCACGATAATTTCTGTTCTCACAGAACAGAAAGGCCCATTTTCTGAACAATAGTACCTCCTTCAAATTTGCACGTCATAAATGTATTCAAGCTGTAAAAAGCTGCTTGAGACAGTTCAGATCCACGGCCATGTGTCAAGAGCACCAGGATTCATCTTGCCCGATTCATTTAACGAGAAAAGAGGCCTTAATAGAAATCCGATGGATAGACAACTCTCCTAAAACTTCCTTTCTCTCTGTATTATGCAGCATTAGAAATGATTCATTTCAGTGAATTGGTTCATTCAAACAATTCATTTAAATAAACCAGTTACAGAAACACTTAACTGATTTTCTTTCTCAGAAGTCACTGCATGACATCAAAGTCTCTGTTGGCATTATTTTGCAACATATTTAGTTAAACGCTGCTGTTCACCAATATGTATTTGAGGTTTTATGAGGTTTGAGATTAGGGCTCAACGCAACTATTGACATCCATTTAAGACCTGATTCATCAAGACAGGGATTTTGACAATTTTGTGCGTATTTGTCCGTTCAAGCGCAATAAGATCCGAAAGAAATCTGTAATTTCACAGACAGAAAATGGTCTATCAGACAGAACGTGAGTACTGAATAGAGTTCTCCTTTGTATATTATTGTAATGGAATTGTTTAAACAATGCTTGGCAAGACTACACCATAATTTTTACTGATCATCTTCCACAATGACCATTTCACAATGGTGTAAATTTTAATTAAAGGACACATTTCAATGATACATATTTATGTATGTATGTATATACACATTATATCCTCTGATAGTTATATACTGTAAAATATTTTCCTTCCTTAAACAGCTTCAAAGTTTCCAAAAGATATCTTGACTATAGTTTAACCACTCTAAATAGCTCGTAGCTTGCTGAGCTAGTTTTAGATTAGCTTTGTCAACACTATCATTACATCTATCACAGACACTGACATCGCATACTCGTACAATTTCGGCCATGACCCGTTTTAGCACATTTTTCATGTACCACTGACATAAAACAAGCCGCTCCACAGACCTGAGTCAGACCTTAATATAACGTTCACTGTGAAATTGTGTCGTGAAGGATTCCCCAAGACTCTTTCTTTTTCATTCTCTCCTTTTGATTCTTTCACGATCGCTTCCTTTTGTTTCCACAGCTGGACCACTTGAACCTTTCTGGTCTCCTCCCAGCATTCTCTCTCACTCTCTGTCTTCTTTGTCTTCCTCAACCCTCTCTTTTATGTATGTATCTATCTATAGTCCGGCAGATGCAAGCCCCATTTGTACTTCCCCTGACACTCCTGCAGGGGCTTTGCTTAGGGATGCGGGAGCCACAGCCAATCCTGGGTGCAGCTCATGGATCAACCTGACACTTGGTCAGCATCAGCAGATTATGAGCTATAGGAGCCTGACAGTGCTGTATTGTTCTCCCATCTAAATATGAACAATACGGTCCGACCAGTGCGCCACTGACAGCTTATTCCCTCTTATCACTCCTGTGGTGTGGCGGGACATGATCTGCTGGGCCTCTCTCTCTCTCTACACACATACACACACACACACACACACACACATAGATGCTCACCTGTGGTTTGCTCAGGCAAGGCTAAACCAGAATATGGTACATACACCCATACGGTACCAACACCAGGTACATTCCATGTATTTTTGTATATATATATATATATATATATATATATATATATATATATATATATATATATATATATATATATATATTTTACTTTTTACATACATTATAAAAGATTTTAAAGATTATTTTTAGATTTGTGTTTAATGTTTATTGCTAGAAAACAGAAAATGAACAAATTTAAAATATACTTAGAGACAAAATATTTAAATAACGGGATTGCCAAAAAACAGTATTTTCCCTTTATAGTTTCAGCTTCTTTTTTACACCCTATTCATGAAAAGTACTCTCAAGTATCAACTGCACGTCTTAGCAAACAAAACTGAACACTTGCTAACAACACAACGAAGACACTGACATTTATATGATAAAAGAATTTCCATAATTTGCAGGAAAAAAACTATCTAGCCAAAGTGGGACACATCTATTAATCTGTTCATTATTCTTGTGAAGATTTCACATCTCCATACTGGTTTATAATGTGTGTCTACATGCACTAATCACTAGCATCAGAGATTAAAATCACATACTATGTCATCCATTTATTTAAATTCTGTTCAGAGAGAACCGTGACAAATGCGTCCATACTTCAATTATTCTTTCCTACTGTCCAGAGAGGGCGTTCCTCAGCATTCCATATCATTCACAGAGATAAGACATGAAATAACTGAAAGAAATTGTTAATTGCTAATCCCTGGTGCCATTACATCGAATTTATACATGTGCTGTCAGTTAACAGAATTTTTCAGACAGACTCAAGTAATTTGAGGACAAAAATGAGTTACAATGTATGTTCATAGTGATGGGCGATTTCAAAACACTGCTTCATAATAGCTTCGAAGCTTTATAAATCTTTTGTTTCGAATCAGTGGTTTGGATCGTGTATCAAACTGCCAAAGTCATGTGATTTCAGTAAATGAGGATTCGTTACATCATAAATGTTTTGAAATGTCAATGGTTCACCACTTGGGGGACGTGACTTTGGCAGTTTCATACACGCTCCGAACCACTGATTTGAAACAAAAGATTTGTAAAGCTTCGAAGCTTCATGAAGCAGTGTTTTGAAATTGCCATTCACTAGATATTGTTGAATAAATTCATTATTTTGTTTTTTGCCACACAAAAAGTATTCTCGTCGCTTCATAACATTAAAGCGGAACTCAGTAAGATTTGAGAAGCTCCCCCTACAGGTTCCTTCAGTGAATCACACTGTCGTAAATACTCCAAGCGCAGCTCTGGACTACAATGACCACAACGCTCACCAGCGCAGTAGTTTTGCAAATACAGTACAAGAACTCGATGGAGGTGGGTAATTCTCAAAATTGTCTTATAAAGTCATAATATATACATTGTTTTTGAATTACCGTAAATCATTTTGTCACTCTCGCGTGAACGTGAACATGAGGCGAGATTTTGTCGGCGAAGCTCAGCTTTCAAGTGCTGTTTTTTGGCGTAGACGTGCCAGAGGGGGTTAGTGCTCGCCTCAAACACACCACTACAAGTCAATTAACCATCGCAAGGACTTAGAAAACTATTTATGAAGGTAAAAAAAGTTACTTAGTTCTGCTTTAAGGTTGAACCACTGTAGTCACATGAACTGTTTTAAATATGTCTTTAGTACCTTTCTGGGCATTGAAAGTGTTAATTATCTTGCTGGCTATGGAGGCCTCACTGAGCCACTGGATTTCATCAAAAATATCTTAATTTGTGTTCCGAAGATGAGCGAAGGTCTTACGGGTGTGGCACAACATGAGGGTGAGTAATTAATGACAGAATGTTCATTTTTGGGTGAAATAACACTTTAATATTTGTGTGGAACCTTGATTTTTTTCAGAATTCTTTGATAAATAGAAAAGAACAGTATTTATATGAAACAACGCAAGTCACCGTAAGAGGTTACTGTGAGCCCCCATTTAGATGTACATCCTTTTCTCAAAACGTCCTGTCATTTCAGGGCTCAAGGTTTTGGAACAGCATCCCACTTTCAGTGAGGGAATGTACAACTTTTCTTACTTTTAAAATACAATTGAAACGGTGGATGAGAGAGACCCAAACATGCAATCATATATGAACTGCATTCTGATTAGTTGTTTGTAAGATGGGCCTGTGCAATATCCATATTTCATTATTACTTTTCTTTCTCTCTTAGACTGATGAACTGTAAATTATTTTCTTTCTTTTCCTCTAATTAACTTGTTGCTGTTCTATTGTGTATTTTAATATTGACTGTTGTATTAGTGTGTCTGTCTTTGTCTTATTGTGTTGTATATAGTTTTTCCTTTCTTTCTTTTTATTTGTAACATCTACCTGCCAGGGGGTCCGCAGATGGAAATTAGCCTAAGGCTATAATCTGGCATATTTACATTTGTCTTAATGTTCATTAATATGCATTGTTCCCCCTTTTCTTAGATAAATAAAAAAAAAATACAAACCTTTTGTAGCATTATAAATATATCTTTACTGTCAATTTTGGTCAACTGAATGCATCCTTGCTGAATACAAGTATTAATTTCTTTAAAAAAAAAACTGTAATAGGTTTGGGAATCGAGTGTCTCTCTACTCTGAACTGAACTTAAACGTCCCGCCAAGAACACAGGCCACGGTCCATCACGGCAGGCGCGTGTCTGCCATTTTGACTTACAGGCCACCATTACGCGACTCAAAATGAACGAGCAGTTGCACAGGCGCTTATGTCTGTGGCCTTCATCTCAGAGCAGTAATCCACTCCGCGCAGCCCACATGGTGTCAGGGGCGGGTGGCCCTCCTCAGAGAGGGGGAATTTGTGCACCGGGCCACTCTATGGTAGTACATTCTACCGCGATGGTTATCAGTCGCTATCTGCAGCAGTGTGTTTGTGTGCAGTAGACAGGGGAGAGGCTCTTAAGGGCTAAATGAATCCTGATTCCCCTGATATTTCTCTCCCGCTGGGGACTTCCTCTCCCAGCCTGCCACTGACGATGTGTGATGCGTTCCTCAGGGAGAGGGTGGTAATAAGCAAGGAACACACAGCTCCTTGACTGACGCCGCTACTGCTGCGCCGTCGACGCTAACGTACGCACACTCAAACACGCATATGCGCTAATAGACACCTATCAGCATGTGCACACAAACATCTGCACGTGCACAGATATGTGCTGTGATACGTATGCACCAAACTTCTGCATGGGAGTAAACTTAACTGATAGTCTTGGATGCTTCATGGATGAGAATCTACAGATCCATGAGAAATCACAATCACAAATGAGATTTCTTATAAATGTTTCTTTGAGAGTTAAAGGGTTAGTTCAACCAAAAATGAAAATTCTGTCAATCAATTACTCACTCTCGGTAAACCCATAAGACTTACGTCCATCACTGGAAAACAAATGAAGACATTTTAATATAAAATATGAGAGATTTCTGTTCCTCCGTTGAAAGTCTATTCACCCAAAAATCTGACACTTTAAAACATTCATAAAGAGATTGTAAAAGAAAGCCATATGAATCGAGCGGATAAATCCAAGTCTTCTGAAGAGACACGATCACTTTATGAGATGATTAGCCTTAGTTTAGGCTTCTATTCACATAAACATTTCATCAGCGAATGTAAATAGAACACTCAAATTTGGTAAACGGAAGCTCAAGCACGCTTAAGTGAGTAATTAATGACAGAAATTTAATTTGAGGGTGAACGATTCCCTTAAAGCGGTCATGAATTGAGAAATCAACTTTTCCTTGAACTTTTGATATATAAGAGGTCATCGTACTATAAGAATATCCTGTAAGTTTCAGAACTGAAAACTTCCTTATTAGTCCAATAAAAGCTTTTATTGACACCAGGCCCATCAGATGACTGATCCTGGAATGTGCCTATGAATGACATAGATATGTGAAACCCCGCCTCCGCAGAAGAAATCAACGCCTACTTCATCATTGCAATGTTAGCCCCGCCCACTGCGTGTTAGTGAGATGAGGAGGAGAGAAGAGCGATACAACAGAAGACAAAAATAACATTACCTTTGAAAGGATCCTTATGCTAGGAATATGTTTATTTGGTAACACTTTACTTGAAGGGGTGTGCATAAGACTGACATGACACCTTCATAATCTTGACATGACACGTGTCATGAATATGAAGAAGGTTTCATGAATGTTTATGACAACTGTCATTAAGTGTCATTCGCTCAATTATGTCATTTTTAATGCAAAGATGACATTGTTTGAGATGTCTTTGTTACGACAACTTGACATAAACCAATACATCATAACCTGTCAGTGTCTTTGTCATGACAACTTGACATTAGCAAAACATCATAACCTGTCATAAACATGACATAGCAGATTAATTATCAAACTTAAAAAACTACTTAGCTTTATGGGTTAACATTACATTACATTATTTTGGTAACACTTCAGTATAGGGAACACATATATAAACGATTAACTATGACTTTTCCCTCAATAAACTCTTAATTTACTGCTTATTATAGTTAATTGTTAAGTTTAGGTATTGGGTAGGATTAAGAATGTAGAATAAGGTCATGCAGAATAAGGCATAAGTACTAATAAGTACTAATAAATAGCCAATATTTTAGCCATATGGTTGCTAATAGTAATAAGCAACTAGTTAAAATACCCTAAAATAAAGTGTTACCATTATTTTATAACAGTGTCATCTTTTTTAAGAAATTTGAAATTGTCTATTATCTGACCTTCTGTTGGTGGAAACTTAAAAAAACAAAGAACAAAAACAAAAAAAAACATGAAATGAAAAATAGTCGTGACGCTGTTATAAAATTATTTGACAGAGTTTTGTTACTTAATGACATTTTAATGACAAGTTCAATTTGTACCACTGTACTTGTGCTCAAGATACATATTTATGACACTATTATAATGGCCTCATGACAGCCAATGTCAAAACCAACCACATGACAGTTTAATGTAATGTTAACCCATAAAGCTAAATGATGTCAAGTTGTCATGACAAAGACACTGACAGGTTATGATGTATTGGTTTATGTCAAGTTGTCATAACTCGGACATCTCAAACAATGTCATCTTTGCATTAAAAATGACATAATTGAGCGAATGACACTTAATGACAGTTGTCATAAATATTCATAAAACCTCCTTCATATTCATGACATGTGTCATGTCATGATTATGAAGGTGTCATGTCAGTCTTATGCACACCCCTTCAAGTAAAGTGTTACCGTTTATTTATTTTCAACAATGTGAATGTCTCATTTGAGCTTTATTTACCTGTATTCGCGATTTCACTGTTGATTCTTTGGTAAATCAATCGCATTTCAGCACAGGCTTTGCAAACAGCGTTTTACGCTATAACTCGACAGTAATACAACAACATATAAGTAACTGTGTTAATTCTAATGCCTGAACTGATATGTAAGGATTCATGTACAGTCAGATGTTCTTTGTCTATGTGTCAGTAAATCAAACCAGTAACTATGGCCAACTTCACATTGTTTCTCTTAGTAGGATGAAAATAATCTGTTATTTAAATTACATTTAATTTAAATTTAAATTTGATTAAATTACATAAAGAAGCTATCAAAGAAAGGTCCCTTTGCAATCGCTGGAGCTGTCAATCAAACAGTGTGAGTTTATCAGTGACTGAGTTCTAGACTCGCGCCGAAACTCCCATTTTATTCAACAAATCTCTTAGTTACAATGCGTTTGCACTATTAGTTACAATGAAAGCATTCATTAGTGTGCAGAAATTGAGTTGCAATGATGAGATCACTGCTTTCATGCTCAACATGTCTGTGATAGGCTACAATCTTCATCACTGCAGCCTTTCATGCCACAGTCTAAATATAATGCCATATATCTAAATGTAATGCAACACATTTCACGATTAGTTAACTTTGAGAGCTGTAATAGTAAAATCATGCTAAAAGTTTTCAAGAGATTTTTGTCTCTCTCATGTGTTTCCAAACATTCATTAATTTCTGTGGAACATAAAAGATGATGTGTCTCAGTGTTTTTTGGTCCATACAATGGAAGTCAATGGTAACCAAAACTGACTGGATACCAACATTCTTTATGTTCCTCAGAAGAAAGACAATCATACAGGTCTGGAACAACATAAGGTGAGAAAATGATGATTGAATTTTCATTTTTGGATGAACTATCCCTTTAATGAAGAAGAAAAAAAGGATATTATGTATCCTCCAGAATTTTAGAAGAGATCGCAATAATGTCTCAAACTGTGTTTAGAGTTGACAAAATCTGCAATCAGAGTCTCTCTCATGTGGCCTGGTTGCCTGGTTCTAATTTTCCTCTTGGTTCCAATTTTTCTTTTATGGAAGTTGAAGAGCATATCTGATAGAATATCAAGAAAAGCTGATATGAAGAATATGATTCACACTGATTAGGAATATGATACACACTGAATATGAAAAGTTGACATAAAGAATTAAATTAAACATATGCTATAGCACAGTATTTCTTCCATATAGACAAATTTACACTCTCATCTGGGAAAATGGAACACAAATATTGCTCACTCATGCTGTACTGTAAATCTTTGTCCAATCAAAAGCTCTCTAGAATAAGAATGTCCCTCCCCTTGATGCCACCTGAAGAATCATGTGACACTTGAAGACTGGAGTAATAGCTGTTGTTGAAAATATTTGATAACTTACACAAATAGTAAACGACCTAACAAAAACATGGACTATAAGCCACAAAACTCGAATTTTAATGTTTTAAAGTCTGCTAAGCTAAGCTAGAGCAATGCAATTTTCTTCTGGGTGTGCAGATATCTTTTTTTAAGTGTGTGTTTGACTGTGTTTGAAGGGAGGGCCTGCGATGTCAGAAAATAAAGTCAAATGTGCCATTTTGAGGATTACTTTAATCAGTGAGAAGAGAGAGTTGGAGTGAGTGAGAGTGCTGTCAGTCTGTAACATGAAACTGAACGTATGAACGTACAGATTTCCACAAGCTGCTCCCTACTGCCCAATTAATCATGCACATTATTCCGACGTTAAGTTAAATATGTTGATTGTAACCTTGCTGAGGAAAATGAAAGTGTTTCTCTGGAGGAGAAGGGCATGGTTTGAAGCTCAGGGAGTATGTGGTGTGAGTGGCGTGTGTGTTTTTGTGTGTGGGTGTAATCTGCAGGTTTGTGTGTCAAGGTCAGAACGGTCAAATGTGTCCTCTCCCCTCTCTCTCCTCCACTCCACACACCTGAATCAGAGCTGACACCAGAAAAAATCCTCATAGTCTGCAACACACGCGCGCACACACACTCACACTATCTCCCCCTCGCTATCTCCCACACATTCATACACACATGAGGGATGCATATCACATTGTAAACAGACTGTCTATGACAAGTTTTTCTACGTCTCAATAAATGATTTTGTATAGTGGTCATTTGTCATGTTTTCAAGCGATATCTTTAAACAAGCGTTTTCAGAGAGCTAAAGCGTTTGTCAGGGTAAATTGTTATCTATGCATTTAATACAATTTACACTAAAGCAATAAGCTATGAGAGGCTGTGCGTTACAGTGATTTTACAACGGGCTATGGGTGCTTTTAACCTACTTTACCATGGTAAAAGTAAGGTGATAAAAGATGCTAATGTTAAATAAATAGTTACATTTATGAATATTATTTAGGGATGCAAAATATATCACAGTCTAATGTGACATTTTAATGTTATCAGTATTGCTACGATAAGCAAGACAGGCCATTATAAATTTAATCTGATAAATTTCAGTCAAATAATTATGGACAACAAAATGTTTCTAATTGACCTATTGTTAAACACAAATAAAAAACAATGTTTACTTTTTAGATAAAAATATAAATAAATATAGGTTGTCTATATATATATATATATATATATATATATATATATATATATATATATATATATATATATACACAGTGCTCAGCGTAAACGAGTACACCTCCTTTGAAAAGTAACATTTTAAACAATATCTCAATGAACACAAAAACAATTTCCAAAATATTGAGAAGACTAAGTTTTATATAACATCTGTTTAACTTATAACATGAAAGTAAGGTTAATAATATAACTTAGAGAACTTCAGTTTTACTCAAATTAGGATGATTCAAAAATGAGTACACCCCACTGAAAGTCTCTGGAGCAAAGCTAAATTTTAGACTACAAATGTCTAATTTAACAAGAATTCAACCACAGGTGAGTCTAGTTATTCATTGCACAGGTGTCCAGCAGACAGCTGACTATAAAAGGGTGTTAAAACCCCTTCCCATTTCATGCTGTCAGCAATGGCACCACATGGAAGAGAAATGTCACAAGACCTGAGAAAGAAAATAATTACACCAGAAAGGTGAAGGCTATAAGAAGATCAGCAAAGCTTTACTTATCAGTCAGAATACTGTAGCAAAAGTGATACAGAAAAAGGATGGAACTGCAACCATCTCACAGAGATGTCCAGGTCGTCCATGGAAGTTAACACCTCGACAGGAGCATCTTCTGATGAGAAGGGTTGAAGAAAATCGGTATGCAAGTTCACTGCAGTTATCTAAAGGAGTAGAAAGCCAAACTGGGGTGACTATTTCTCATGACACAATATGGCGTACACTGCAGAGGAATGGCATGCATGGGTACCATCCACGAAAGAAGCCTCTCCTAAAGCCCAGGCACAAAAAAGCCCACCTAGAGTTTGCCAGGGCCCATGCTGACAAAGATGAAGACTACTGGTACTTTATACTCTGGAGTGATGAGACCAAGATAAATGTTTTTGGAACTGATGGCTTCAAAACTGTATGACATCACAAAAGTGAGGAATACAAAGAAAAATGCATGGTGCCTACATGAGTGCTGCTGGTGTCGGGGAGCTGCATTTCATTGATGGCATCATGAATTCACAGATGTACTGCTCTATACTGAAAAAGAAAATGCTACCTTCACTCCATGCCCATGGTCGTCATGCACTTTTCCAACATGACAATGATCCTAAACACACATCTAAGGCCACTGTTGGATTTCTGAAGAAGAACAGGGTGAAAGTGATTCAGTGGCCAAGTATGTCTCCTAATCTGAACCCAATCGAATACCTATGGGGAATTCTGAAGAGACAAGTTGAGCATCACTCTCCATCCTCTCTAAAAGAGGTCATTCTTGAAGAATGGAAAAAGATAGATGTTGCAAAATATCACCAACTTGTTCATTCCATGCCTAGAAGACTTGGTGCTGTCATTAAAAATCATGGAGGCCATACGAAGTACTAGATGTAGTAGTTTTTGTTGTGGGGTGTACTCATTTTTTCATCACCCTAATTTGAGTAAAACTGAAAAATGAGTAATCTAAGTTATGTTATTAACCTTACTTTCATGTAATAAGCTAAACAGATGTTATATAAAATTTAGTCTTGTCAACATTTTGGAAATTGTTTTTGTTCATAGAGATATTGTTTAAAATGTTACTTTTCAAAGGGGGTGTACTCATTTACGCTGAGAACTGTATATATAGTATTGGGACACCCCTCCAAATCATTGAATTCAGGTGTTCCAATCACTGACATGGCCACAGGTGTATAAAATGAAGCACCTAGGCATGCAGACTGCTTCTACAAACATTTGTGAAAGAATGGGTCGCTCTCAGGAGCTCAGTGAATTCAAGCGTGGTACAGTGATAGGTTGTCACCTGTGCAATAAATATTCTAAATATTCCACGGTCAACTGTTAGTGGTATCATAACAAAGTGGAAGCAACTGGGAACAACAGCAACTCAGCCACGAAGTGGTAGACCATGTAAAAAAATCACAGAACAGGGTCAGCGCATACTGAGGCGTACAGTGCGTAGAAGTCGCCAACTTAGTCAATAGCTACAGACGTCCAAACTTCGTGTGGCCTTCAGATTAGCTCAAGAACAGTGCGTAGAGAGCTTCATGGAATGGGTTTCCATGGCCGAGCAGCTGCATCCAAGCCTTACATCACCAAGTGCAATGTAAAGTGTTGAATGCAGTGGTGTAAAGCACACCGCCACTGGACTCTAGAGCAGTGGAGACGTTCTCTGGAGTGACGAATCATGCTTCTCTGTCTGGCAATCCGATGGATGAGTCTGGGCTTGGCGGTTGCCAGGACAACGGTACTTGCCTGACTGCATTGTGCCAAGAGTAAAGTTTGGTGGAGGGGGGATTATGTTGTGGGGTTGTGTGTGTGTTTTTCAGGGGTTGGGCTTGGCCCCTTAGTTCCAGTGATAGGAACTCTTAATGCTTCAACATACAAAGACATTTTGGACAATTTCATGCACCCAACTTTGTGGGAACAGTTCGGGGATGGCCCCTTCCTGTTCCAACATGACTGCGCACCAGTGCACAAAGCAAGGTCCATAAAGACATGGATGAGAGAGTTTGGTGTGGAGGAACTTGACTGGCCTGCACCTGATAGAACACCTTTGGGATGAATTAGAGGGGAGAATGTGAGCCAGGCCTTCTCGTCCAACATCAGTGCCTGACCTCACAAATGCGCCTCTAGAAGAATGGATAAATAAACACACTTCTAAACCTTGTGGAAAGCCTTCCCAGAAGAGTTGAAGCTGTTATAGCTGCAAATGGTGGGCATTAAACCCTATAGATTAAGAATGGGATGTCATTAAAGTTCATGTGCATGTAAAGGCAGGCGTCCCAAAACTTTTGGCAATATATATATATATATATATATATATATATATATATATATATATATATATATATATATTTTATAGATAACAGATAATTAATATTTTATTAATAAATGGTAATTTTATATATATGCCGCACTTGATGCTTTACCTGTAAATGAATGTCTCTGGTCGTGAGTTCACAGACTATCCAGTGCAACAACACCTCCAATCACATCTTCTCCCTCCAATTATAGCCCCCCACCCCCTATTTTCTGTCCACCCGACCGGCGACGTTCGACGTCTGAACTCCTGTAACCTCTATTCTTCCCCCATCTCTCCTCAGTCTTTCGTTTGATCCAGCAGTTTAATAACCTCAAGTGCTGTCATGGGTGGTTTTTGAAAAATGGCTCCCATAAAACATAACAGCCTCAATCAGGCAGTGGAGATTCACCCAGCTCCGACTATCTCCCAGTGTCCCCCTGTCCCCTGTCCCCGCCTTAATGAATTAGTGCTGAAATATGCAGTGGCACCCCAGTCATTAGCACAAACGCGCATCTGTGATTTAATATCATTTTCCCCAATGTTTGCGGTGGAAATGGTCGCGGCTGACTGGCATGTTGAAATATTTTAACACTATTAGACAATAGGATAAGACCAGCCTGTTGCTCCCAAGTATATCAGTGGTAAATCCCCACTGATTTACAAAGCATTAACATTTTACCGAGCCTCGGAAGAAGAAAAAAAACTCACTGATTTATATAACTACGCTCCCTCGCCTTCATTTTTCTTTATTTCTAACCGAAGAAGGGTGATGACATTTTGAAAATAAATACTACGCTAATTAAATACTCGATGACAGAGCAGCGTGTGGTTGATGGACTGGCGTAGTGTGGAGTTGAGTGGAGTGACGAGGGGCTCTGTGTTGTCGTGGAAGGCAGCTGCCACCGGTTTTTCTTTGAATGCTGGGATACATATGAATGTGAAAAGTGTCCTTTTACCCCCAGATAGAACACTACCATTCAGAAGTTTGAGGACGGTAAAAATTATTTAAAAACAACATATAATAAAAATAGCAATATTGTGAAATATAACTTTAAATAATTTTAAATGCTGAATTTTCAGCATCATTACTCCAGTCTTTAGTGTCGCATGATTCTTTAGAAATCATTTTAATATGCTGACTTGATGCTTAAGAGACATTTCTTACTATTATCAGTGCTGAAAACAGTTGTTCTGCTTAATATTTTTGAGGAAACCGGGATACTTTTTTTTTTTTCAGGAATCTTTTGTAATCTTATTAATGTCTTTACTGTGAATTTTGATCAATTTAATGCACCCTTAATTTCTTAAAAAAAAAAAAAAAAAAAAAGAACAGTATCCCATTTTCTTCACCTTAAAGATTTTGTGATGAATGATGCAAAAAAGAGGCTAGTTATTAAATGCTGTCCTCTCAGTAAAGTTAGTGTTGATGAAAAGTTTAGTAACTCTTAAGTGTTACAGATCCCTTGTTCCCCTGGACTCTAATTCCCATGATCCTCCTGTTTCGTCACCTGCACTCACTTCCCTCGTCAGCTCCTCATCATCACTCATCACCTGCACCTGGACTCTATTATCTGCACTCCCTTTATAATGCACTCACCCCCTGCACTCCTTGTCCGTTCTCTGTTGTGTTAAGTGTATGTTTGGTTTCTCCTCGCCGTTGTTTATTAAAGTATTGTCTTAATTGTGGAAATCTGTATCTGCCTCATCTCTCTACCAGCTACACGTAACATTAAGTTATTCTATCAGTACATGCAGATGAATTGATGTGACACTTAACAGACTGCCAAAGTTTGAGCAAAGTCCTGAGAAATAAATTAAAAAAGCACAAAAATAATCAACATGTTGTAAGAATAGAACTTCTCGCGAGTGAATTAGCACCTTCATTTTTGTGTCAAAAATTAATTGTATCCCTTTGCAGCTTTCCCAATGAGATATTAAAATGGGATGTAAAGTAGAGGGGGTGGGGACCACTGATTGTGCTAATTGATGCATTCAGAACACTGTGTGGGACCTGGGGACGCTATGCCACACTGGGGATGTCAGTGGCTCTAAAGATGGCAGCATATCTGCCTCACCATTTAAAGTCTTTAATCAAAATCTACAAGCGGAAATGTGCCGTACAGACAGCGTGAGCTCCCTTATTCCAATGCACCATGGGGTTCTGTTTAAGGGAATAAAAAGAAGAAAAAGTAAACCTTCCAAGAATTCATTGACTTGTTTTTGCATGGATGTTACCCAGGCTTGCATAAGGAATGGCATGAGCTGGAAATCAGCTGTAACTGAATTCATATTGTGCATGACAAAAAGCTCAGGAAAGTAATCACAGTTACTCCACATGAATATAAAGAACATACTCACTTTACTCTTAGTTTTAAGCCTTGGTTCTCAAAGTTAAGGGGTGTGGCAGAAATTAATAGACTTCACTAGTTCACTTTCTCATACTTGAATCTGCTGTGTTGATGGTATACGTAAGAAACAAAGAAGTTTGTGTGAAGTTTCTTCTATCTTTTCTGCAATTTGCTTATGTCAAGAAAGTAGGGCTATGAATCTTTGGGTACACAGTGAATCGATTTGTTTTTTACGATTCACAGGTTTTTGATTCAAGAACGATTTTTGCAAATTCAGAACGATTTGATTTGAGATGATCCACATTAAAATTCAAAGCGATTCTGCATTTTTTATATGCATTCATAGGGTTATTTAAACGCTTCCCCCAATGTGTCTTAGTCAGGGTGTGAATTACACAATGGCCTTCAGCAGGTCAGAGTGTGGAGGCAAAAAAAACAAACAAACAAAAACAAACTTTTACCCATTGTTAATGTTAGTTCATGTTCGTTCTTTATTTTATTTTAATAGCCTATAAAAATTGGCATTTAAAGATATTTACAAAAGCCAAAATTTAAAAAGTATTATTAAAAACTATTGTTAGTTCATGGTAACTATTGTGTAGGATAGTGTTAATGGCTACACAACCTTATTAAAGTGTTCCAGGTACATTAAACATACAACGCTTCCATGTAGAGACTACCCTAGAATGTACTTTCCCAAATAATCTAAACTGACTTTTCTTCACGGAATAATAAGAAAAGCCCTCTTTGTTCTCTTTATAAGTAACATTTTCCTTATGATGTGGAACGAAAGTGCACCGGGTGTCTACTGTTGCTATAGTAACAAATGCAACTTTAACGCACATCTGATTGACTGATAAACCACGCACTCTTTCAGTGTTGTTAATGCTGTAGTTATTCAGCAGTTTCCTTCGTGCATTCAGTTTAATGACATTAAGTTATTTCATTTATCATTCATCTGAACTGTGCATACATATTTACATTATGCAATAAATGCATGCTCTTGAATACGCAGGGTTTTACTTCAACTGCTCAGGTAATGAAAGAGAGCTGTGAGGGCGTGAATGACGGTGCACAACGCCTCCATTAATTTGTGCATATAGTAATTAAATGTTTATATATTTTAAAGCACTGAATCGCTATCAAATTGCGATTGATTCGATTCTTAGCATTTTAAATCGATTATTGACCGAAATCAACGATTCACATTTAAAAAATTCATGTTTCAAGATTGATGCATATGCATCGCCAGGATCTGTAATCGATGCATCGAGAAAACGAGTGAATCATTACACCCCTACAACAAAGATATTCTGACATGTATCATTAATCCACCAGATCTGAATGGACTTTCGCTCAAATATTTGACTCAAATATTTTTCCTACTCCAATAATAGTAAAAGAAAGGATTAATGTAGGTTTGGAATGACTTAAAGGGATAGTTCACCCAAAAATGAAAATTATCCCATGATTTATTCCCCCTCAAGCCATACTAGGTGTATATGATGATCTTCTTTCAGACGAACACAATCGGAGATATAAATAATGCATCCGTTCATTAAAAAAAGTAATCCATATGACTCCAGTGGTTTAAAGGTCCCGTTTTTCGTGTTTTTTTGAAGCTTTGATTGTGTTTATAGTGTGCAATATACAGTAACATGTGTTCATGTTTCGCGTGTAAAAAAACACAGTATTTTTCACATAATTTACTTATCTGTATACCGCTGTTTCCACTGTCATAAAAACAGGCTGATGACTTCCTTGTTCTATGAAGTCCCTCCTTCAGAAATACGTAACGAGTTCTGATTGTGCCAGCGGTTCCTGTGTTGTGATTCGACAGCAGCTTAGCGCTCCTTGCCCGGAAAGGTCACGCCTCTTACCATAACGTGGAGATGCACGCGCTCAGTGTTATTGTAAACATGTCTTTAATTTTACCCTATCAATTTGAGCCGGAATCAGACCCGGTGATTGGACTGCGGGATGAAAATAACAGCGTTTCGACGACATGGCGACAAACACACTCTACAAACGCAACTCTTGTGTATTCCTGTGGCCGGAGGTTAGTCAAAAAACTGTTTTAGTGACGTCATTAAAGAAGGAAGTAGAGGGATGTAGTCCAAACTGGCCATTCGATGTAGGCGACTTCTGTTAAATAAAATATCTCGCTTGTCATTGAACTTTGAGCTCTAAAATTTTACAGATTTTATTTATACTCTAACAACAACATTACACACTAACTAAAGTTTGAAACATGGGATCACGAAGAACGGGACCTTTAATAAAGTCCTTCTGAAGTGAAGCGATGTGTTTTTGTAAGAAAAATATCCATATTTAAAACTTTATAAATTCAAATAATTACCGGATAACCAGATGCGATGTGATAAGATTCCAGCGACAAGCAATTTGACTGTCCACAGTAGACGCGACGCGAAAATCAAAAACCACAGCCAATAGAGTACTTAGTAAAATTCATAAATATTACACAATTTAAACATTATTTAAAGTACATATGGAATGACTGAACTGATTTTTGTCATAGAATACACTTGTTTGTTCGTATTGAGTTGACAGTTTGAACATTCTTGTGTCCATTTATTTATTTTCAAGATCTGAGGTGAATTAGCCAGTGTTGTTTTCATTGCAGCTAAAAAGCTGTGAACACATAATGATATTCAAACTCACGTTAGAAGCTTTTAAAGGTGATAGAGAGGATTTTTTCGTCGACTGAGAATCCAAAGACTGTTACTGATTTTTTTTTTCAAAGGAACACCTCCCAAAACTCGTGCACAAGTATTGGAACACGAGTGTTTACCACCGGCATTCGCTGTGTCGTGTTAGTGGATTCATTATGTCGGACTCACCGCAGGTAACTCATAATCTGCAGTTGTTACTCCTGTCTCTGACAAAAACATTGCATGCAGCGCCTGCGGAGTGTGGAAAGTTACTGGAGAGCGCAGCCGCGCTCGTCTCTCACAAGGAACGTAACGGCAGTGATTGACAAGCCAGAGGGCCAATCGTTTATGCGATGATTGTGTAAACGATTGGCTGATGTTTTTAAGGCCCTACCTCGTGCACAGATGATGTATATTAATATTGTTACTTTCAGTGCACCTAATAAATAGTCTTTTATCAGTTAGTAAAGACAGTTTCAAGTAATATTGTAAAAATGTATAAAACAAAACATCCTATTTAGCACCTTTAATGTTAAATAAAGCACATAAGCAGTACCTGATATTATCATTGCCGTACTTTGTGTTACTGTTCCAGCCACGATGTCACAGAGAAATAGAAATCGTTTCTAAAATAGAATATTCGCGTGTCGCCGTCACGGATGATTAGGACAAAAACTCAGATTAACATGGAAAAGATACCTTTTATCGCTTGTTGCGGCGTCGCGTCTGGTTAGGACATGGTGTAAGTCTAAAACGATCATTTTTAAAGAAAAATGTCAGAGGATTTCGATTTAAGAGAAGAGGAGCTTAAATTTGTTGCACAGCCCTATTTGTTTGAACTGCAAGAGGCATCTAAACTTACAATACTCCTACATCTTCCGTCACACATCGTGTCAGAGGATTACACATTTGGCGCAAGTCGACTTGTACATTCTGTGCACGGTCATCCGCCCGAAGCTAGTTATTTGAATTTATAAAGTTGTAAATATTGGTATTTTTCTTACAAAAACGCATGAATCAGAAGGCCTTTATTAACCCCCTGGAGTCGTATTACTTTTTTTAATGGATGGAAGCATTATTTTTGTCTTCAAAACACGGCCCCCCATTTACTGCCATTATAAACCCTGGAGGACTAAGGATATTTTCAAATATATATCTGTGTTTGTCTGAAAGAAGATAGTCGTATACACCCATGATGGCTTGAGGGTAAGTAAATCATTTTCATTTTTGGGTGAACTATCCCTTTAACATAGATATGGTTTTTAAGCATATACATGTAAAATATGTCACAAGTTAATTTGAGCACTTGTTGAGCAATAATTTGAAAAGAGAACTCAGTTTAAATGTGCCATTGAAACAAAATCACATTAAATGCCCATGATAACTCACATCTGAATGCAATTAGAAAACAAATAAAAATGTATACCAAGCAAGACAAACTGAACCATCCTGTCATTTATGGGCCACCTCTCTCTCTCTCTCTTGCTCACTTTCTGTATTTCTTCAAACTTTTACAATATATACACACCTTAAAAAATAAACACAGGTAGAGTGGGGAAAACACAGACTTATCTCAGGCCACTTCTAGAGCTTCATTTTCAGAATGTCAAGCAATTTGTTTAAAGGCTCAAGTCACGAGTCAAGAGACACCGGCAACAAAAAAAAAAAAAAGCAGGGAAAAAAAAAGAAGAGGCGTTAATAAAAATTCATAGAATCTGCTCAGCCACAGAAATGGATGGCGACTGAGGGGTCACATTGCATCTGTGGTGGGAAGGTCAGAGGTTGCGTACAGTTCTAAAACAAGACAGTGTGTTTTCATGCATCATATAACAGATAAAGATTTTCGGTGTCGAGCCAGACCGGCGGGGAGGAGGGGGACACATGCAGGGGCCCGGCGTCCACCGTCATGTGTTAATTCTGTCAAGGCGTCATCCCTCTCTCTCCTTCGCCTATGTCACACACTTCATCTTCAGCGCTCTTCCAGGTAAAAACGCAGCCGGCCTGCAACGGTCTGTGTTATGACACACATGTAAAATGTTCTCTTTTTTACCAAACGCGCTACATGCTAAACGCAGTACGTCACGCGGTTTTTCTTGATCCTTTATTCCGCCATAATGCGATTATTCTACACAAATGGTGGGGATTTGATTCGGGCCAAAAGCATCGCAGGGCCCCGGCGCTTGGGGCTAGTATTCATCAAGTGTAGAAATTATGTATTGAATGTGTTCTTGTTTATGACATCATTCAGCCGGATGAAATAGAAGCAGAGATTGGTTGCAGTGATTACCGTAAGCTGCCAGTGTTTTCATTACAAACAGCAGACGATTTCTAATAAAAAGATTAGAGGTGTATGGCATCTTCAGAATCATGTCATGAAGTGAATTTATCATGACCAGGACACTAGCGACCCCATTTTCTACAGCTGTAAAATAGATGTACGGTACATTTCATTTTTTATATTCTTTTAAAAATGGCCCACAGTACTGACTACCATTACAGCGGTGATGCGTTCAGTTAGGAAAAGAATCTGACAGCAAAAAGTTTCTGCCCTTTTGATTTTTATAGCTGATAGTTCAGTGCTTGTTACTTAATTTAAATACTGAAATAATCATAATGAAAACATGGCTGTGGTACTTGATGCCATTCAAAGGTTAGTTCACCCAAAAATTCTGCGTCAGCATCACAGGCATGCATCGTGCTGCTCACGTGTTCAGCTTCGGACAATACTGAGCCGGCGTTCGGATGTAAACATGGAAGCCCTGAACTGTGTGCACTGCATCAACTGCGTATGACAACAGTTCAAATAGTTAAATAAAGTAGTTATTTTTGTTTTGTTTTTGTGCACAAAAAAGTATTCTCGTCGCTTCATAACATTAAGGTCGAACCACTGTAGTAGCCTTGAAATTTGTTTTGAAATTGCTGTGTATAGGGAGACCAGAAACCTCTCGGATTTTATCAAAAATATCTTAATTTGTGTTCCGAAGATGAATGAAGGTCTTGCGGATTTGGGACAATGAGGGTGAGTACTTGATGACAGAAATTTCTTTTTTGGGTGAACTAACCCTTTAATGTGATTTGTGCCCTTTATTGTAAGCCATTTTGGTTAAAAAATATCAGTGTTAAGAAGTAACATGTTCAGGTCACCCCAAAATCAAAAGTAAAAAATAAGTTATTAATAAATGACACTACAGCTCAAAACGTTTTGGAGTTAGAAAGATTTTACATAAATTAATACTTTTAAAAAGAAAGGATTCATTAAATTGATCAAGTTAAAGTAAAGACGTTTACACTGATACAGAAAATATATTTTAAATAAATTCTGTTCTTTTGAACTTTCCGTTCATCAAAAATCATGGAGAAAAAAAAAAAAAATCAACATATTAATGGCTAACATTTTTAATGTTTTTTTTTTTTTAGTACTTAGAATTGGGGTAGAAATTTCTCTAATTTACCTAATTGTCACAATGCAAAAAATCCTAATGGTCCTATAAAACATTACTGTACATACCCAAATGCAAATGTAATGCATAGGATATTTACTTGGAAGAGTGTGTTAGTTCCCTGGCATACACAACATTGTTGAAGATAAAGGTATAACTACACATCAAAAAAACACATTTCCCAACCCCATTCATTTGAACTGATATCCTTGAGTAACAAATACGGCTAAGGTTTCTGATTTCCTGATGTGAAGTCTGATCTTAGCATCTCACTGTTTTCCTACATTCAACTGGGACAATTATGGAAAGTGGAGCATGTCTGCACTTTAAGGTGCACATATTTACCCCACAGTACAGCCAGGGGCCTTTTAAAACACTCTTTGAGTTTTTGTATGCTATCTCTATAGCTGTGTTTCTTCTGCTCAGCCCTCATTTAACATCTCATATCTTATCTATTTACTTATCTGGTGCTTCAGTCTGCTCAAAAGAAACAAATGATTTAAAAACCACTGAGGGGAAGATTATGGTAAACCTCGAATTTGTTTTGCTTGGAAGAAAGCCTCCGCAACGTTCCGCTCAATTTCGACAATACACGATTGTTATGGTAGCATAATGCTAATTGGCTATGGATATAGAAAGGGAAAACACTGATTTTTTTGTGTCCCCTAAGAGCTGAGCAATCATGCTGTGCATATCTACAAAATAACTTAAACTGGTGTCTGATGGTGAATACGAGGCAAACGGTAAAAGCTGATTGTTAAAGAGAGCGCTTTATAGAGATGCCATCTCTAGTTCAGAAAGAGAGGCACAGTAGCATTTGCCTTGAAGCTCAGACAACAGCTGAAATCTCCTTCCTGAAAGACTGCGACATCAAAGAACTTCTCAGCGCACATCTGTCTCTGCCATCCAGCGACTGGCAGCGCTTGAGAATCTTACTAGTGAACGTTCTGTGTTCTACCATCATCATAAAGCTGTTTTATCATGCTACCAATCTACACTACCATTCATACGTTTGGACACCGCTGTACCACATAATATTGTAAATCATTGATAAAGTCATTGATGAAGCTACAAAGTAATGACTAAAACTTGCTAAACAAATCCAAATAAAATAAATACTGCTCTTTAAACTTCTATTGATCAAAGAATCCTTAAAAATGAATCACAGTTTCCACAAAAATATTAAGCAGCACAACAGTTTCTAACATTGATAATAATAAGAAATGTTTCTTGAGCACAAAATCACCATGATTTCTAAAGGATCATGTGACACTAAAATTCAGCTTTTCCATCACAGGAATAAATTACATTTTAAAATCTATTCAAAAAGAAAACAGTTATTTTAAATGTTAAAATTGTCATCAAATTTGTGTAACATTTATGTTCAGTTTTGATTTTGGTTCTGTTTTCCCTGTTCTGGTTTGCCTGTGTTCCCTAGTTAGTTTCCTTGGTTATTAATTAGTTTTACGCACATATTTCTGTTCAGTTGATTACTCTCCCTTGTATTTAAGCCCTTCGTTTCCTTTGTTTCATTGTGCCCTATTTTAACGATCTAAGCACATGCCGCAGGTGCACTTAGGGCATGTCCAAATCCACTTTTGCTAGTTTTAACGATGGAAAAAATGGTCGGCGCACCAGGCGCATGGTCCAAAAGGGTTATATACCAAGTCTCTTAATGAGTTATGGATGTGCTTTGGGCATAACGTGCAATAAACCAATCAGAGTCTCATCTCCCATTCCCTTTAAAAGCCAGTTGCGCTTGCACAATGGCGGTTTCGCTATTTACATGGCAGAATTTGCAAGCAGAAATACTGAATGCTTATTCAGAGAGGAGTACTTTTATTTTTAAAGGTCCCGTTTTTCGTGGTTTTTTTTTAAGCTTTGATTGTGTTTATAGTGTGCAATATAACGTGTTCATGTTTCGCGTGTAAAAAAACACAGTATTTTTCACTTAATTTACTTATCTGTATACCGCTGTTTCCACTGTCATAAAAACAGGCTGATGACTTCCTTGTTCTATGAAGTCCCTCCTTCAGAAATACGTAACGAGTTCTGATTGTGCCAGCGGTTCCTGTGTTGTGATTCGACAGCTCTGAGCGCACCGTGCCTGGAAAAGTCACGCCTCTTACCATAACGTGGAGATTCATGCGCTCAGTGTTATTGTAAACATGTCTTTAATTTTACCCTATCAATTTGAGCCGGAATCAGACCCGGTGATTGGACTGCGGGATGAAAATAACAGCGTTTCGACGACATGGCGACAAACACACTCTACAAACGCAACTCTTGTGTATTCCTGTGGCCGGAGGTTAGTCAAAAAACTGTTTTAGTGACGTCATTAAAGAAGGAAGTAGAGGGATGTAGTCCAAACTGGCCATTCGATGTAGGCGACTTCTGTTAAATAAAATATCTCGCTTGGCATTGAACTTTGAGCTTTAAAATTTTACAGATTTTATTTATACTCTAACAACAACATTACACACTAACTAAAGTTTGAAACATGGGATCACGAAGAACGGGACCTTTAATATTTGGCATGTTTGTATGCTGCTGCATACAAATAAAAAAATAAAAAAATACTGCACCATTGACTTTAGACCAGGTTTTTGTTGGTCAATGGCGCAGTCATTTTCAGTTGCCTCAAAATAACAACACGCCAACAATGTGCCTGAAAACACCTCATTTTTAGACCAGCACGCCCATGGGCAAACAGATGGGCAAGAGTGTATTTGCTATTTAAACAACGTGGCGCAGCACGTGAAAATGATAACTGCGTCGAGCTGAAACTAGCAAAAAACACTGGCGTCGCGCCTGGTGTCGCATTGCGCCGGGTGTATGATAGGACCCATTATCTGGTATTGTTTCTGTTAAAGGTGCAATATTTAAGATTTTCTGTCTGCTAGAGGTCGCTCAAAGCCTATTCAAAACAAAGGCGTAGCTTGATGATGCCAAGTTTGAGTGCGGAATCTTGGGACATGTGGTCTTCACATCACAGCCGGTGGAAATAATCGGGATAGGACTCGGGAAGAAATCATGTTCATGGATGTGATTATAGAGCTGAACGAGGCCGCTGGAGCGATTGTGCAACACACGCCTCACAAGCAGCGGAACTTTTATTATGACACAGTCGCCGGCACCGTTTCTGCTTTTCCAGTCATGAGTATGAGGTAACGCAGCTATGTTTATCATATTAGATACATTTGACTGTGTTGAAAATTATGTTATAACGTTACTCTGTGCGTTCACTTGGAGGCTGCTGTGAGACACTTGTTGTACACTTCAGTAAGCTAGATCGATTTTAGAATATCATATTAAATGCTGGATGGCTTGTGTTGATAAATGGCATGCAATTAATTTTAAAACGTACTATATGATGGAGAAAATTCTGCATTACTGTTACTAAAAATAAAGCTGCATCTGATTATGTTATGTTAGCTACTTGACAAAATAGTGTTTTTCTCTGAAGCATGGTAAAGTATGGTACTAAGCATGGTAACAACAATTAGATTTCTGTCTAATAAATGTAACCAAACAGTTGTTCCCTTGTCTATTAAAACATGTAATATATTAAAGCGTCTTTGGTGTTTCCATGGTTTGTACAAAATAAAACCGGAAACCGAGGGTAACGCGGGTATGACGCAATTGACAGGCGACTCCTCACACGTCCCGGAGCCTTGGTTAAAATTGCAATTTTCTCACGATTTACAAATAGTTGGAAACATTTGGGATATTATAAGTACTCAAGTGAACAAAATATATAACACTGGCCTAGTGGTTTTTGGATATTTTACTGCAAAATTATTACATATTGCACCTTTAAGCATGGTTATTTCCTGAGCTTCTTCCCTTTTATTCTCCTATGTGTTCCTAGTGGAATTTACTATTAAAGTTATATTTATACACAACTACTGTAATTATATTAAATTACAGTGAATGTGGAAATTCAGTCAAGATCTTAAAAGGAGGCAGAATGAGAGTGATATAAAAAAAAGAAACAGCATTTTTGTTTTCTCCACCACTCTGCCTGCTGATTTACAAGTGGACACCACACTATTGTTTACTGTTAATTGCTATTAAATTATACCATAGTTCCATGCAAGATGACATTTCGCCTCAAGTAGATATACTGCTGGCAACACTCCTACCCAGCATGCATTCCAATAACAGCATGGCCTGTAAATTTGAATGTAAATACATCCATGCTGGAGGGATAAAAAATGAAACCGAACCATCATCTGCGGGATGTGACAGACACAGGTAAGATCATCAAGGAGGATGCCAGGCTGATGAGGAGACGAGACCTGGCGAAAACAATGGCCCTGGACAGCATCACAATAGCTTCATTAGAAGGGTTAACGTTATCAAGGCTTGGGGGGAATGAGTGGAAATATCAAGCCCTGCTTAATATGGAACCTTCTGGAAGACACAGCTGCCATAAGGTTCCATCATCGTGACGGCGAGGTGATTATGTTTGGTAATCTGATGCTCGTTAAGACGTAGGCCCTGACATCATGTGATGGAGGAGACGGGTATCGGAGGAAAAATAAAGGGAAAGAAGGGGCGCATACTGATAATACATACAAAGGCTTAGTGAGAAGTTAGTGGTTCAAATCCCAGTTCTGGCACCAAGCTTAGATTCATTACTTCAGTCAGGAATTGGCCTCTGATATACCTCTTCGAATCATAATCATTTTTCTTGAGTTGTTACATTAAATTATTGTCATCAAGAACATTAATGATAGGCAGCGGCTATTTGCACTAGATGCTATTTACACTAAGTGAAAACAGCATATTTTCTTAGTGATAAACACTCGTTCGCAGTTTATTTCCACTGAAAATAAATGCGAGCTCTGCAAAAGGCGGATTCGAACCCACGTCAATTGCGTTAAAAGCCCGGTCAGCGGCCTTACTCACTACTGCCGCGCCACTGAAGATGTTAAAACCTGTGTGTCTTTTTTAAAACTTTTGCCACAAGGGACACCATTTGCAATTAGTGTAAATAGACACACCGTTAATAATATCTGCATTCCTTTATTTTGGTTCTGTTCTGTTCTGCTCTCCCTGCTCTTATCCATGGTAGGCTGCATGGATGGGCAGGGAGTTCTTACCCACAACAGAACCATATCACCAATCCAAACTGTATGCTATTTGACAATCATCTTTGATGATAGTGGTCCTGACAGAAATATATAATGAATTCTGATTGCGCAGGGATAACACTGCCCAAAACTGCAAAACTACAGAGCATCAGGCATCATTTCAACATACTGTAGGGAGTACAGTCAGTCACTCATGAGACAGCCTGTCTCAAACTTTTTTGTGAAATTTTGTAAACCCTTTTTTTAATCTATACCTATACACAAATCTTTATGGACTGTGCATGGGTAATATCAGTCTCAGTTTAAGTCACTACTAAACAACGAAGAAGTCTCATGAACAGATCACGATCAGCCATTCTAAAAAACACGTCCATGCATAGTAATTAGCGCCTGCAGTCATGTTATTGTAGCCATACAGGAGTGTCTCTCTCCATTAGAACTGTTCAAGAACTTCAGCCACACTCGAGAGCCTGATGCAAAAGAGTGAGGATCGATGGGCCGGATCAATCGCCTCCCTGGTGGCTGAGTTTTAAGTGCCGGGGCCCGTGCTTGTACATCCGCATCAGGAGACCTGTCATGCTGTACTTACAATCAATTAAAGAAATTAGCCTCCTCACCCCCAGCCCTCCCCCTGCTCTCCTCAACACACATGCTGACGGACAGGGGAGCAGAGACACCTCTCCCTCAACAGCTGGCTCTAAATGACATCAGTGTGGGAGAAACATCTGGAACGACACCTGCCAGCTCTACCTCGGCAGTCGTTTGCGTGGAGAGGAGAGGATGAAAACATTCGCTCGGCACTCTGTGAACAGGATATGTGCAGTCAGACGAGAGACATTCATTCTGTTAAAGTGAAGGTGAATGACTCGATGACAGAATATTGATGGATGTGGGAAACATCTGTGTGTGAGAAGTGTCATCCTGTTGTGATGTTAAATATGGAATAGTTTGCATTTTAGAAATGTTTATGTACAGAATGTTGGTTGCACAAGCTTAAAGTCCCCATGAAATCAAAATGAATATTTTTTCATGGAATATTGCAATATTTATTATAAATGTATCTATGTACATCATTTTTTTTTAATTCATATGCCCTCCTAATCAAAATAACTTCCCCTCCCTCTTTCAGTAACATCTCTTCTCTTCTCTGATGATGTGTTTACTGGCACGAGGGTGGGACAACATGTCGCTCACATCAGATCACAGCAATAGTAAAGACAACAATCCAATTAACTCCTGATGGATAAAGACCCGTCCTACATTTTTTCTTGTTCGCATTTCAGAAGAGAAGATTATCGCAACAATCATTTCATGCAAACTTACAAGTCAACATGAAACAACCCATTTTACTTTTATAATGTTCAGAATAAATCAGGATATTCAAAGAGAATGGATTGATTTTATCCATCTGGGATTTATTGGACTGTGAAAAGTCTCTATATGACAGGTGGTTGAAGTGAAAGAACTGAAAGTAGAGGCCCCATGTACACTATTTTCATGTGTTTTCTGATTGGATCACTCTTGACCATGTAAAACACCTTCAGGATTTTGGTGTTTTTTGGTGTTCTGGGAGAAATTCCGACAACATTTAATTGTAAATTTTTGTCATCAGCATTCAGATATGCAAATAATATGTAAGAATGATAGACTGAACATTAGAATGATAGATAGAATGACAGAACGTTAAAACAATAAAATGATGGATGGACGAATGGACGGACACTTTATTTCCCGGATTTTGTTATTTAACTTTCTGTGGGGTGTAGTAAATTCAAATTCAGACTTGAATTGTAAGGTAGACAATTCTTTAATTCTCAATTTCCACAACCTTGCTGTATAAACATCAAAATACAGCAAGTTATTACAATTTAAGGTTTTTCACACTTGAAATAGTTAACCCTGGGTCATTCTAAACCCCTGGTAAATGGAATCCTGGGTCACCTTGCTTCAGGTTTCACGTTGCTCATAATTTACCCAGGGTTAACAATTAATCCTGGGTATTCATGAGCTGACATTTCACATTTCTAAATCCAGGGTTAACATTCTTATTTGCATATTTGTGGTGTCAATGTCACTGATTGGATAAACGCAACACGCATTCTGTTTACATTCTAGCATTGCGCATCCTCATATTGCCAACTGTACTATCGAGTTTATACTAAATGGGCATTTCAGACTATAAAGGTAAGAATAAAATGGTCTCCTCTTCATTCAAATTGTCACGTATTCTGTCAGCATTTGACATTTTTCTTCTTAAAAGCTGAATTTACTGTTTATATACAATGTAAGGTGTTTCCGTGACTGTCTAAAGCATGTGAATATGAGGCACGCAACTGGTTGCTAAGCATCTAGCTGTAACACTGCATCTTCCACACTGCAATACAAAAGCAGTGCTAACCCTGCTTCAGAGCAGGGTTTCATAACCCCGTGTAAAAAGCGGTGCTAACCCTGTTTCTAAATTACAAGTGTGAAACGTTCCTTTACCTGGGGTTAAAAGTGATGTTTAGAACGACAGTAACCCAAGGTTAAGTGCAGTGTGAAAAGCCCTTTTGATGAAAGATAATAAAGACCAGCATTTTTTCGCTTAGAATAATATGCACAGATGAATCATGCAGAATAAGACCATGGACATGTATTTAGTAAATAAGGTCAATTTTGTTTTCACGTTGACTTTAAAGACTTACAAACTCATTCATTGCTTTTACATTTACAACACACAGATTCTATATAGAAATACCTAACAGCTGGAGGTATTGCAGTTGTTGATAACCCCGCCCACTGTAACCTCTGACCACACCCCTCAGCTCACAGTCCAGATCAGCTGTTATCGTTCTGTATGGACAGGCAGGAAAGAGCGTTGGTGTTTTCAAGGTTTGAAGGTGACATGGATAAGTAGATAAAGCTTCAGACTGAGTATTCAGGCCACTGGTGAAGCATCCCAAGAGCCCTTCAACCCTCTCTGTATCTCTTTCTGTATCCTTCCCACCACCCCCCACCCCCTTTTTTTCAGAAAAGGGGTGGGAGCTTCCTCCCCCTCCCCCTCTCACCCAACGGCAGGGGAACGACCCGCAAGGTCGGAACCCTCGGTGGACGTGCCCGAGTCTCAGAAGGAACCTTATTCTAATTTCAGCGCTATTCCGTTCCACTCTGGCCCATGTAATAAATCTTGTTTGGTGACAAAACGTCCAATTAAGAAGGAATTGACACAAAAAGAAAGGTGTGTGAGGGAGGTATGAAAAAAATACAAGAAGGAATGCTGCCTCAAGGACAAAGTCTGCCGCTAATGAACGTCAGTGGCATAATAATCGGAGTGATTGGGAAATAAGTTCTCAGGTTGTGATGGAAAATGGACGGTACACTCATTAGGAACTTAAAAGCTATAGCTTAACTCTTTAAATATGGAGTGAGATGTTACAAAGCTAAACTCAGCTGTTAAACCACATTATATCTTTATAAATGATGAAATCTTCACTACTGTATGATACCAAACACAACTTGTTCATACTTTCAATGACATAAAATGAAATGGAAATATTCTGTTGTATTTGTACATATTCAGGTTACAATCAATTAAAGATACTTCCTTTATCTGTAGCGAGTGCCAAATTTGCAAAGTCAAGGAAATGTAGTCTATAGAGCCATTTAGTCACGACATAAGTTTGTAGGTCAACCCAGAAAGATAATTTATCAATAAAAACTACAAATTCCACAAGGATGTGAGCTTACTTGCTTGAAAAATCAGTAGGGCTGCACAACGATTAATCACGATTAATTGTGTCCAAAATAAAAGTCTGTGTTTACGTAATATATGTACAGTGTGTGTTCTGTGTATAATTATTATGTAATTAAATTATATTGTATGTAATTAATTATATTATTATGCATTACTTTTTATTAATATGTTTTACATTTAAACTATATAGCTTTATTTTCATGCATTATGAAAATTACCAGTTGCATCAAAGGCAAAAAGTGTCCCAATCAACCTGAATTCACCCTATGTGTGCAAGTTAGATGAGATTCAACCTTATAGCTGATTGTGTTTTACACAATTGTTGCATCATGCCATCAAGCAGAGTAAATTCTCTGATGAACAGAATACAACATTATAGTAAAATCCACTAATTAGTGATGGAAGCTCTAATCAGTCACTTGATAAGCAGACACTATTTGTCCAAAGCAACTTGCAGAGCACTAATTGCAGGGCCAGTCTCCATGGAGCCACATGGGGTTAAGTGCTGTGCTCAAGGGCATAATGCTGATAGAACAGGGCTGTAATCTCAAGTCAATTCTCCAGTTCCTGGGTCACCCCTATTTCAAACTAAACCTGCAAGCCCAGTTCCATAACCTTCAGGCTATCACCACTACTCAAATCAAACTTTTTTTTTTCTCCACATATCATTAGAGGAATATTGTAGGCATAGTTCTGTTAACTCATCTATTACTGTATATATCCCATACTAGACTCACATTATGATAACATGCGCCTGGTAACACATATTAAAAAAAAATTCCATTCTGGTTGAATGGGTTAATGTATTTCTTTCAAACATGAATGTTTTCACATCCGAATGTATCTCTAGACATCTTCTAACCTCAAGTGCTAAAGATGCCACTGCCTGGTGTTATACCTTGAACGGATCATGAATGTTTCATGAGAGGTGAGACTATGGTCTGTGGAAATGAAACCAGATATATTTCCCTATATTTTCCCAGTGACATCAAAGCTCTTTAAAGTATACAGTAGCACTTATTGTGTCAATAATTGGTGTAGATATTAAAGGATTGTTTTTCTCAATCCTAGCATAGACAAAAACTGCATTAAGGTTTTTTCTCCATGAAGCCACCATAAAATACTTTGTTTTTTTAATAATAAAAATTAAACACAAGATTTTTTCTAATCAAAATAACCTCCAAAAAATTTGAATCAGCACCACAAGCATCACCAAACAGTTTCCTGAACATTTCCCCCCCTTGGTTGGACAAACTGATAGTCTTGCCCCAAATTGGTTGCTGCGTTGGGCAGCCTGTGTCACTCAAACAAACAGAGCTACTTCTTTCAAAAACATTTAACCCTCTGAGCGCCCCTTCATTATTGGGTCACACTTGGTACCTTTGTGGTCAAAACTGACTGAAGCCTTGAAATGTAGCTTTTTTTGTTAAGGAAAATCAATGTAATATATTTTTGTTCAATAATATTTTTTGATTATTATTTAGAATTTTGAGGCAATTTTACAATACTGTGCAATATTTATAAAAAATTTCATGAGCTATTTTTTCCATTAAAATTAATATATATTTGTAAATTATTTTTCAATAAATGTAATATTTCAGATTAACATATCTGAATCATGTCCATGATTTTTCTGTGTGTTCACATAGCTAATGTGATAAAAGTCACCAAGTGTCATCCCATTCTGATGAAAAAAAAAAAACTTTCCCATTCATTTATTACGTCAGTCATTTTTGACAGCGAAGTTATCAAGTGTTACTTTTTATTTTTCAATCCTTTATCATATCCGAATCATGTCCATGATTTTTTGTGCGTTCACATAGCTAATGTGACCAAAGTCACCAAGTGTCATCCCATTCCGATGAAGTAAACATTTTAAAAAATCAAAGTGTAACATTTTTGGTCATATCTGACCGAAGAGGCCCAGAGGAAAATCTTACCGACTCCAAACTTTTGAACGGTAGTGTTTATAATCATTTTGTTAATAATAATAATATTAAAATGCTAAATATTATAATTAATATTTATTAAAAAGAATTAAATTCACCTTTAAAGGGTTAGTTCACCCAAAAATGAAAATTATGTCATTAATGACTCATTAATGAAAGGTAATAAAAACATCATCAAAGTAGTCCATGTGACATCAGAGGGTCAGTTAGAATTTGTTGAAGCATCGAAAATACATTTTGGTCCAAAAATAACAAAAACTGCGACTTTATTCAGCATTGTCTTCTCTTCCGGAATCCTTTCCATTGAATTGATTCCATTGAATCCTTTCATCTGTCGGCATTGGTAATGCACTTTTACGTCACCGTGGTTGTTTTTGGCAATTAGGAAATCCGCGACATTTTGAAGCATCGAAAATACATTTTGGTCCAAAAATAACAAAAACTATGACTTTATTCAGCATTGTATTCTCTTCCAGGTCCGTTGTCAATTCTTCTTTCCTGTTTTACGGCGGTTGGCATCCAGCTTATTGGTGCATTACCACCCCCTTCTGCTCCGGAGTGTGGTTCACGACTCCGCAGTGACGCTGCTGACGTAAGACGCTGCTGACATGTTATCTGGTGCGTCAGAGCTTTGTTTACAGTCTGAGGGAGACGCACGCTGTATTCAAGCTATTCTACATTGTTTGTATTTTGGTATTGCTATATTTTTTAAAATGGTGCGTAAGTGTGCATGTTGCGGATGTCCTAATCGCCAAAAACAACCACGGCGACGTAAAAGTGCATTACCAACGCCAACAGAGGAAAGGATTCAATGGAATCAATTCAGTGGAATCAATTCAATGGAAAGGATTCCGGAAGAGAAGGCAATGCTGAATAAAGTCGTAGTTTTTGTTATTTTTGGACCAAAATGTATTTTCGATGCTTCAGAAAATTCTATCTAACCCACTGATGTCACACTGACTACTTTGATGATGTTTTTATTACCTTTCTGGACATGGATAGTATACCATACATACATTTTCAATGGAGGGACAGAAAGCTCTCGGACTAAATCTAAAATATCTTAAACTGTGACGAAGATGAACGGAGGTCTTACGGGTTTGGAACGACATGAGGGTGAGTCATTAGTGACATAATTTTCATTTTTGGTTGAACTAACCCTTTAAGTAAGATACTAGAACTAAAGCAACATTACCAACAAAGTACCAAACAAACACAACAACACCACCACGACTGCAAACATAATACCAGTACAGTCCTAATCACAAGATGTGTGCAAAGATGACATCATAGTGTTCGAACTGTATTTTTGTGGTGGTCTTGTTGCTCAACTACTGATTAAGTTAGAAAAGCAGAATTGTCTTGGGAAAACTTTGAATTACGTGACCTTTGACCTGTTTCCGAAACACACATCAGGCTAGAAACGACTAATGCCGTAATCTGTAAATGTTTAAACAGAATCGTGACATTTTGAAAAAGCCTTCATTAACATTCATTATTTTAATTAGCTTATGATAACACATATGGAGTATCTATGTACATCCAAAAAACGACATTCAGCATGAAAACAATTATCTTGGCTCGTTTGAAGCGCTTAATTCAACTCACATGTGCGTTTGTTGTGCTACAGGAAGCAGAGGCACAAGTTTTGAAAAGCAAATGAGTTGAACTAAACATTTCCCTCAGAGTCAAAACAATCAGTTATCACCAGATCAATGCACATCAGTGAAGCCAGAGCAGTCAGATCAAAACTCCTTCCCCTCACTGTGACATCACTCCCATGTTGTCACCGTGACGACGCTCCCCCATGGTAACAAATGGAGCCATCACTGAGGCTCAGAGGAGGCTGGTGCTCCCTCCCATTTACAAACTCCTTCATCAAATCCCACCGGGCCCTGCGTTGATTACTCCCGCAATTAGCAGTGTCAACTCCACGATATGGATTAAGTGGTCAGGTTTGGGTCTGGGAGCTAATTAGTCGTCTCCCTCTCTTTATGATTTGTTGATTAATTATGAATATTTAGTTAGGAAAAGGGATGTTAATTATTAATCAAAATTAAATTATCTGGTGTAATTAACCACAAAGTTTCCATTTTTTTAGTCTTCACTGGGCGTGCGTCTGCTTGTTGGATGTGAATGGGAAGTGTTGAACGATGAAGAATAGTAGGGTGGTTACGACACGTAGCGAACGGTAAAGGTTAACACAATGTTTACATTGCATCTGGGATGCATCACGGTGAGAATTTTCTGAATGTTGCATTGAGTTAATGCCGCAAAATTTTGACGGAATGTGACGGTCTCATCAATCTATCCAAATATCAATGCATCCGTCTCGCTAGCCATTCGTCAATCATGCCTGTTCCTGTAGTGTAAACAGACCTGGTTATCCCAGCTGAAGCAGGACTCAATTCTTTGTCTCTGAACTGGAACAGGGAGGTGAGGGGAAGCCAGTGATGAAAACCGCTATATTCATCTTAAATGGGTGACAAAAATACACACACAAGCTCTGTTCCAAAACCTAGTCAGATGCCTTTCTAAAGCAGCATACTAACTGAAAAAAATTCTCAAAAGTGATATAAGTTCCATGTGTGAGAAACTAGAGCTGAAGTCAACATCTTGCTAAGCTAATGGCATAACATTCTACTAAGAATACATAGCATATTTCTCTCATGTTTTCACCAAGCCCATTCCGATGCATTCTGGGATCACCTTCTTAAAGGATACACGTGAAGCTGCCTTTGTATCATACAGAAACTTGCGAATTGGGTTAGTTCACCCAAAAATGAAAATTCTGTCATTAATTACTCACCTTCATGTTGCTCTAAAACCCATAAGACCTTCGATCATCTTTGGAACACAAATTAAGATATTATTGATGAAATCCGTGAGCTATCTGACCTCCGATAGACTGCAACACAAAGGCCACTTTCAAGGCCCAGAAAGGTAGTCAAGACATCTTTAAAAATAGCCATATTGATTATTTTTTTGCACACAAAAAGTATTCTCATCGCTTCATAACATTAAGTTTGAACCACTGCAGTCACGTGGACTATTTTTAATGATGTCTTTAGTACCTTTCTGGGCCTTGAAAGTGGTCTTTGTGCTGCAGTCTATCGGAGGCCAGATAGCTCACGGATTTCATCAAAAATATCGTAATTTGTGTTCCGAAGATGAATGAAGGTCTTACGGGTTTGGAGCAACATGAGGGTGAGTAATTAATGACAGAATTTTCATTTTTTATTGAACTAACCGTTTAATACAGGCAATGTGATATAAGGAATAACTGACGACGGAATTACCACACCTCAAACATTGTTCAGATTATGTATTTCAAGACATTTGTCAGTTTTTGTCCTATAAACACTTGCGTGTAGGACAAATTTCTTACGCATCTAATCCCAAGTCTCAATTTCAAAATGTCATTTTAGAGCTAGTAAAGAAGGCTTGAACGATTGATAGCAGAATAAGAACATCACTGTTATTACCTCGCTAGTGAGAAATGTCATGTAGCTTTTAAAGTTGTTGTTATTGTACTGATAAAATCGCCAAAGCATCGCTGACAACACGTTTCTGTGTGAGTGTGTCTGTAATGTATGTGTGTGCGTATGAGTGGGAAAGCGGGAGAGAGAGAGTATGCAGTTTCCATACATAATAAAATGTAATTTTGTGGCAAAAACTTTGAAATTATTTGTAATTTTTATCCTATTGTTTACTATATTTATTTGGTTGGTCTGTGTCATTGTAAGTTTTGGTTCTATTGCTGTTGTAGGCTGTAAGGACCTTTGAAATAACTGAAATCATTTTCAATTATGGAAGTGAAAAAAAGTGATATGGAACTGTAATGCGGTCAAGACCTGCCTGGAACTACTTTAGCCGTGCCTAATTGCACACCTTAGAACGTTAGTCAATCAGATTCAACCATTCAGTATAAAATGTAATTATTCACATGAAAGACAAACTTTAGCAAAAAAAATTTTTATATTATTTTCATTTATAATAATTCATTAAAAATGTTCATTATTTAACCCTCTGGAGTCTGAGGCTGATTTGGGGCTTGGAGAAGTTTTGACATGCCCTGACATTTGTGCTTTTTTCATTTGTTCATGAACACACTAATGACACAAGTGTCATTACACTGCATTCAACACAAACTAGGCTACAATAATATGTGAGGAACATGTATGTACATGTTTGTGTTTTTGAAGGAATAACGTTTATCCGTGGTTATTGAAAAAACAAAAAACTTTAGTCACTGAAATAAGGCCAAAAAAAGTATATTAAATCTGTGTTCACAAGACTTCTGGGTATTAGAGGTTGTAGACTGGAGTTTTTGCTTCAGAATTATGTAAAAATTATGCTGCCTACTCCTTCATATAAAACAATATATTGATTTAGTTATATACTGTTTAGTATTCAGTGAATAATAAGTATATTCATATAATAGTTTACTTTAATATTATTACAGTGTTATTTCAGTACCGTTTTTGTCGTTTTTATTGGTTATTGTTTTTTAATATGTCTGTATAGTTAATAAATCAAGTTGAAAATGTGAAATGTTGCTTTGGCAACTAGCTGAAATAAAATAAAGTTTTTTAATATTTATTTTATTTCAGGTTTTTTTTTTTTTTTTTCAAGTAATGAAAATACTATATGGTTTTAGTTAACAATAATATCCATGATATACCATGATATAACATTATGTACGTATATATGTATAAATATAAGCAGAAATAATTATTAAATAAATTAATTTATTATTAATTTATATTATTTATATATGATATTAGATATAACCACATTATATATACTACATATTCATATTATAATTCAGATGTCATATAATTATATCCTGTTCGGGCCTTCATAATATCTTTGAAGGAAACATGCAATTCTGCAATCTTAGGAGGCAGTGAAATCGTCTACGTTTTGAAACAGGATCTTTCCAGTCAGGAGCTGAACTGTGATGCCTTAAAATGTTGCCTATGGAGGCAGCTCACTAAGTTTTGGAACACAGGCTGGCTCATCACAGTGTCCTCAGCCATTCCCTTTTATTTACATTACCTATGAATCAACGCTCCAATGATTATCTTCTGTTTACCTAGATGGAGCAATACGGCGATATTTATCGCTGCGCCGTGGCTAAATATAGCCGTGTAGCCACGGCACCCAGCGACACTGTGGGAGGTTCGGTTCAACTGTTGGTCTTTAGGCTGACAAGAGGCAGAATTCCTGATGAATGCTTCTTTTCATCTGTGTGGCTGTGTGTATTTGACTGAGTAAATATTTAGCCACATTGGACTTGGCTGCTGATTCTACCCAGATGGACGGATTGATGCCTCAGTGGCAAGGCTTGCCAAAGACAATCCAGAGACCTTATGTAAGTACCGCCCGGCACTGCAGAGCAGATTGAGGGCTGAGGTGACTAACCGCTATTTACAACTGATCTGGAATAATTCGCTTTAACTGTCCCTCATCCCCAACCATAATGACTAATACTACATTGCTAATTTAGGAGACCAGATTATCCAACGTATGAGGTTGTGGGCAGCGAGTTGAGGTATCGTGGTCATTGAATTGCCATAATGCTGGATGACATCAGATAAGACCCGGCAACAAAACCATTCTGGTCGTAAGCTCAGTATTAATCTCATCTTCAACAAAGCGTGTTTGTTTTTGTCTAGAAGGATGATTCCTTAATGATTGAACAAATAAACATCATATTCATCGTTTCGCATAAACTGCCACATTTCTGTTCATATTTATATCAATTCATCGTAACATATTTGGATGCACAGAGAGGGTCAATGACTGGAGACGTCAGCACTTTTTATCAATTCACCATTTTAAATGCATTTCTTCATACATTTCTCACCTTTAATTTTCCATGGGGGACTGTGACAAGATCGGGAAGATAATCGGATTTATCATAATCACCAAAAGCTATGCATGACGCGGCCAATTTACATGAAATAAATATAAGCTGGGATAAGTCCTGCCTCTGAGCTGTGCTTCACGATATCACAACTGCAGGTAAATTTGAATGACAGAGCATAAAGACCAGAAACAAACAGAGAAAGAGAGAGAGAAAGAAAGAGAGGAGACAGAGATAGATAAAAGTGTGTGTGACTGTCGTTCATTACTTACTGGATAATAAATAGGGGAAACCAGGGGTAACATTTTTCTTCATAACTCACATATATCTTTTAACTAAAAACATTTACAATGGGTTTTAAAGGTCTGAAATCACATTAAAAGCTGGGATTTAAAATCAAGTTTAAATCTGAAAATAATTAAAAGAAAAAAATGCAGAGAATTTGCTAAATTTAAATAAAGAAATGCTATGATATAAAGAAAAAATATATATGTTTCTACATTATTTCTGTTTATTACGGCGAATAAGCTCAATTGGTCGTCTTTAGTTGGCTTGTAGTCTTAATATGTATATGTATATAGCTCAAATTGAGTAAAGACCGTTTTTTACAACTTATCAGATTGTCCGACCTCCTCACTCACTTTCTTTCAAACACGATCCTTTTTATTTCTGTTTCTATAAATGTATGAAGATGTACAGCGACGATGATTTTGTCCTCCATTGTTGTTTCGAATTTCTGCCTCAGCTCGCTACGTCACGTCACTACTAGAGCAAGCTCCTGATTGGTTAATGCGGCGAGGAAATTCGCCAAAGTTCAGATTTTTTTTAACTTGCACGATTCACGCGTTAAGCGCGTCAAACGCCCGAAACGCTCAATTCGCGTCGCGTCATTCGCGCCGCTTCATTCGCGCGAATTGCGCCGCAGGATATCAATTCGCGTCTTTGCATTGACTTAAAATGTAAATCACTCGCGCTTACCGCTTCATTCGCTTACCGTAAAATTACATAAAAAAAAAAATATTAAGCAGCACAACATTTGTAATAAATCAGCATATTAGAATGATTTCTGAAGGATCATGTGACACTGAAGACTGGATTTAATGATGCTGAAAATTCACCTTTGCATCACCGACATAAATTATATTTTAAAGTATATTATAATAGAAAACCATTATATTACAGGTTTTTTTTCTGTATTTTTGATCAAATAAATGCAGGCTTGATGAGTAGATTTATTTGATCAAAAATCCAGTAAAACAGTAATCTTGTAAAATATTTTTACAATAAAAAATGATTATTTATATATATATATATATATATATAAATAAAAAATCTGGGTTTTTTTTTTAAATCGTTTTTGTAAAAATATTTTACAAGATTACTGTTTTTACTGGATTTTTGATCAAATAAATTCAGCCTTGAATACCACAAGAGATTTCTCTCAAAAACAGAAAAAAAAAAAAAAACATTTGAAAAGTAGTTTACTTAAAATATACAGTCTTTCTCTAAATATAATAAATATTTTCAACATTCATCATCCACTACACACATTTCTGTCCAATCAAATGCTCTCTAGAATGAGAATGTCCCTCCCCCTTTTTCATATGCAACCGACTAGTAGTGTAGATTCATGGCTGTAATGTAACTGAACTAACTATTGGCTATAAAAAAGAAAAAAAAAAGGGTTAGCCTTTTAATATATACTAACCAAACACAGGACAACTTATCATGTTGTCTTCCTCCAACAACCAATATAAATTTGAATCACCAGAAGAAAAAACATCCAAAAAGTATTTTTTTATATCTCAAAATCAAACAGGTTGGACAACTGCCATCACTCTTGCTTGTTTGTGAAAAATAAATTAATATTACTGAATTAGTGATGCATTTGGATTGTGATTCCTTTCAAAATACATTAACTTACATTTGATCAAAACTTTGACAGGACCGTGAGGTCACTTGCCTCTTCATGGAGTCATCAAAAAGTCGCTTTCATCAGATAAAATCAAATCCTGTGCAAAGCCAGTATTTATGAGCCACCATCCCTAGAACATGCCAGAACTTGAGTTCCTCTTTGTGCCTGTGCAGGGATACGCTGCAGTCGCATGACGCGTCTGATTGGCTCTGTGAAATACGGAGGCTGAATAACGAGCGCGGTCTCTAAACCCGATTAAAGGCGGGAGCCATTTTGTCTTCTCTCCTTTGCTTTTCGCTAATTACACAGAAGCTTCAAAAGAAATTACACACATCACGACTGACCCCAAAGTGACGGCTATAGAGGCGAGCTGTACTATTGGCCTGCTGTGAAATGACAGTATTATATTAGAATTAGAGTCCAGTCGTGATTTCTCACAAAGTTCTATTGTGTTTAATATAATCGTTGCAGAAACATACAAATGACAGACCCTCGGTATCATTGTTTCATGATCAAAATGAAATTACTACGGTGTCTTCGGCACGGCTCTTCAAGGCTTCTTTTGTTTCCCTGCCCTGTTCCAGCCGCATTGATTTCCTACAGGCCTGAATTAGCATTCGTCTTTCTCTCCCTCTCATTAATCAATTTACACACTCTCTCTTTCTCTAATTGCTGGCCGATGCTGGTTATTAAAAGCCCTTTCAGAATACTCCACGGATAAGCCCAGCACAAATCCCCACTCCACTGCAGCAAATGCCTTTTCTTTTTCTGCCGCTGTCGAGCGGTCTTCTGTTATTCTTAAAACGTAGGCAATATGTTTGGAGAATTGTAATGCTCAGCTCACAATTGTCCATAATGAGGTGTAGGTGAATGTTGTAAGTGGCAAAGCCCTGAGGAAATACGATCTAGTCATATTTGAAAATTGCAGGGGCTGAATGAATTACACTGAGACGGCGGATACAGGAGATAAAGAAAAATGCGATGAATCTTTTGCGACCCTGCCAAAGTTTTGTTCCTTCAAATCTGCCCTAGTGCTTACATGTGTCGTGGAAACAGTAAATAAGTGAACAGATCATTGCAGCTGGTTCTAAATTGACAGTTTTGACCTTTTCCTGCTTGATGCACTCTCATAACACTAAAGATTTCTAGATTTGCATGTCCTGAAGGAAATACCAGAGCTTTCAACACAGCAAAAGAATAGTTTGAAATTTGTGACTAAGTGTAGGCTTGGCTATAAATCAAAAGCATCATTTTTTTTAGTCAACTGCACACAAAATTCAACACATACTGTACTAATTTCAAAGAACCTACATTTCAACCATGAACACACTACATCAGTCATGTTGACACTGACCTTTGCCCTCGGATTTTCTGAAAACAACATATAGTTTAGCCAACAAGGAACAACTTTCTTGATATCTAAAGCACTTAAAGGGTTAGTTCACCCAAAAATGAAATTTCTGTCATTAAGTACTCACCCTCATGTTGTTTCAAACCCGTTTTTTTTTTTAAATCTCCCATAGAAAGCAATAAAATTACCACATTCAAGGTCCAGAGAAGTAGTAAAGACATTGTTAAAATTGACTACAGTGGTTCAACCTTAATTTTATGAAGTGACGAGAATGCTTTTTGTGTTCAAAAACAAAACAAAAACAACTTTATTTAATAATTTGAGCTGTTGTCGTACTCACTTCCGTGTTTACATCCGAACCATAGTAGTCACGTTGACTATTTTAACAACGTCTTTACTACTTCTCTGGACCTTGAATGTGATAATTTCAAGATGGTAACCTCTTGAATTTCATTAAAAAATATCTTAATGTGTATTCTGAAGATGAACGAAGGTCTTACGGGTTTGGAACGACATGAGGGTGAGTAATTAATGACAGAAATTTCATTTTTGGGTGAACTAACCCTTTAAACTTGTAAAGAGCCTCCAACTATCAGTTCTGCCATTTTTTTCCTTCAGCATTCGATTGTGATTGCTTCTCAGCTCCTGTGGCCTTATGGGAAAGCAAAGAATGGTTTGCTATATCATGAAGTTTTCAGACATTCTACTCTTGATTTGCACGACATATAGCATATTCAGACACATGATAGTCACCGATCTTGTAGGTAAATGTGGCTATAAATGATAAATATATACAAGGAAGACAAGACCACAGACCAATTGTGACAAGATCAGTACGCAAATAGATGTAAAACAGAAGACCAATCGGAATTTCAGCGTGCAACAGATGAAGTCATCACTGTCAGTTGCATTATGAAATGCTGAACAATCTATAGATGTAAGTCATTATTGAGTGCATTAGTGCCCGCCCACTTTTTCAGCAGTGTTGGTTCCAGAACTATTTTTTTTCCCATTAATTCTTTCCCATAGAGATTTAAAAAAAGTCTTTGTTAAAGTGCTATAATTCATGAACCAAGCCAACCAGCTACGAGGTGAATCACAACATTACAAAGTTTTATTTGTAGCAAAAAAATGTATTTAAAAATCGGAAAAAAAGTCAAAGGTACAAGACTGCGTACTTAACAGTTTTAATGAGGGAAGGAACTACAATCCCATAAAGCACTGTAAACGACAAATCAAATTAAATGCAATCAAGAAATATAAAACTATTCATACAAAGATGTTCATTATATCTTTAGAAACAATACAGTTTAAGCATCACTCAAACCATCCTTGTTCACATTACTTAAACTCATGTAACTACATGAACTTAATTTAACTGAGTTGTTTCTACTAAAAATGAGTATTGTCAGCTTTACTTAAGTGTTTGTTCTGTCAACTTAACGCACAAATTATTTTTGACATAACTAACTGGGCAGTGGATCCATAGTTCCCAGCATGCTTTGCAAGGAACTGCATTAGGAGAGTAAATTTATGGATTTAAGTGTTATTTTATGTGTTTTCCAGTAAAGGGAAAGATGTTGTTAGTTTATGTTAGTGTAAAATAATTTTGTGGTTACCATTATGCAGAAGAGTGGCACCTGTGTTTAGGCTGTAAGCCTCAAATACAAGTTTAGGATGGAATTCCTGCTCTCAATTCAGTTGAGTTTGTTCAATGAGTTAATTTTTGAGTGCTTTTTGTAGAGAAAATTTTGTCAGCTTTACTTGAATTTCTTTTGTTCATACAACTAAATTGTCATTTGTACAAATTACACAATATATTTGTGTGGAACTATTTGTCACTTTTTTTTTTAAGTAAATCCAACAGTTCATTTTTTTTTTTTTTCTGAGTGTAATATATATATATATATATATATAGTAAGTACATTAAGTAGGCGTTCCCTGCAAGCTCTTTTGGCACTTTTGCCATTTGCTTATTTTTGATTGGTGGAATTTTCTATGATGTGAATATGATGTGAGTGTATGGCTTCAACAGCAGCATATTCCATCAATTAACAACCTCTGAGCTCATAGTAGGTCTTTAGTGGTTTATAAGTTATTGTTTAAAATCGATTTCCCTATGAAGAAAATGCTGTTTTTACTTCCAGAACCCAACTGTTGCACAGTTAGCTCCGGTACTCCAATCTGATTGGCTTCAGCTTCTTTTGGAACAATTTTCATTGGGGGAGAGAAAAAAAATATATAAACTAATGATACACGTTACTTGATATTACCTTCTTAAGTGTAATGTGTTGAGTTTACAAAAACCAAAAGTAGCACATCATTTTAGAACGTGTCATTTGTGACTAATAGGATTCACTGACATACAGGGATGATGCAGGAAACCAAGCTGTTGTCGTCCTGCAGAAAGAAGCAACAGAACCGGCCCTCCCACCCCACCCCACCCGCTTCATCTCCTTCCACAGCTGTCGGAACGAGAGAAATGTGTCATACTAAAGGGCCATTTTCTCCATGTGATCGAATCAAATCAGTCATAAATCTATTTGTTATTGACGAGGTAAAGAACACTTGCAGCCTCTGGCACAAAGCACAAGCTCTCTTTCTCTCTCCCTCTCGCTCTTTCTATCTCTCTCTGTCTTTCTTTCTCTCAGTACATCACTCTGTGCTGCGCTGAAGGCTAAAAACCAGAGTTATGTTCCTATAACAAAATATTTTCCAGAGGTCTAACAACTCATGATGTCCTGACTGCCCAAGTAATGGAAGTAAATGAATCTATAAATAATCCCTCTTTCTGACAACAAATTGAACTACCCACAATTCCCTCTTCCCTCCAAATGCGAACGCACACACAACAACAGCATACTGCTACTGTCAGCCGCTCCGCAACACATGCACGAAAAGGCCAAGAGATTGGGGCAAACTTTTAAATAAACCACATTGTTTTACTAAAAATGTGTCACGAGAGAGCGTGAATATATTGGCCCTAATCAGCCAAAATGGGTGATTCATTGGTTAATTTCAGCAACTGGGGCTATACATTATTCCAGGCCTGCCATGGCTAATTTCTGCCTTTACAGACGGCGAGGATGACAAATGGAACGTCCGACCGGCTACAAGTGAAAAAGCTCCATCATGCTCGCTCTCCCACTTGAGTTTTACTCACACTAATGATGTATACTAGCCTGCAACTACACTTGACCTGCGGATTATGTGGCAATGGAGGAAAAAATAAATGTTTACCCAGAGGTTTTTGAGGGGAAAAACAGGAGAAAGAGAAAGCAGGCATATATCGGAAGAAAAAAAATATCTGAATAGCTGTCAAGGATAAGAGTTTAATCTTGTAAAGGAGAGTGTGGCCATATTCTTTCAATATATCCATAAAACTTGTGCACAGAATTACTTCTGAAAGTAAAGACAAGAGTACATCCTTAAAAAAGGAGGACAATTTGTGAACAAAGAAATTTGTATTACAATTATAACTATTTATAATAGTTTTTTTGCTAAAATTCACAGTGGAGTCCACAATTTCTGGGAAACAGGAAATAAACAATGAATGTTTTATAAAAATCAAAAAAAAAAGAAAAGTAAATTGTGGCATTTGTACGTACTTATTACTTAATAGCAATTTTATATATATATATATATATATATATATAATCATACATATATATTTTATTCATATAAAACAAAATAGACATATATAATTTCTAAAATAATTTCAACAGAAGCAGCTTGATTTGACCAAAAATGATCACAAGGCCATGATACAACAGTGTGATCTTGACACTACAGACAAGGCCTCATACAGGTCCCTCTGCAATGCATCGTGGGCCGCATCCCCACGTCCCCCTCCCGGCTTGCTTCAGCTGAGCTCTGAAATATCATATCAAATCAATGCGGACAGAGGCAGTGAGGCGCCAGAGCCGCGACCGCTGCGAGGTCAGCATGGCCAAAAACAGACATAACAAATGCAAATGCTAAACAGGGCTAAAGGTGAAGAATCGGCACGTCTCCTGAGCCCTGATGGAGTGACGCGAAACGGAGCTGTTCTGAGAAACGAGTGCAGGATAAATGTGCTATCGGCCGTGCTAATGGTGCTCGGTACGCAGATATCCGAGACCGGCACCCAACTTTGAGCTTCTCAGAGACTGACCGATCAATCCATCCAGCATGTCAAACAGAGAACAGTGACCATATCATACATCATCTCGTGATGGTTTCATCTATAAATACAAGGTGAACTTTTAAGATTCAGAACATTGGTTTAGTTGGTGGGATATACCACAGTTAGCACAAAACAATTCTGTCTAAGATGTGGCTTTTTGCAGTAAAATGTGGCAATTGTTACTGCTCAGTTTCATAATTTGGATCTGGTCTGCATGCATAGACATGCAAATCAGTAAAAGAAATTCTACTTATACAGCTAATTTTTTTTTTTTTTTTTTTTTTTTAAATGACCCTAACATCAGTCACATACCTCACATGTCATTGGTGCACACTGTTCTGATGAATACAGTTACAACGTCTGAAAAGGAAAGATGATTGGCCTTCAAACAAATTGATTTAATGACAGTAGAAAAGGAGCGCGTGAAATGACCTTTGTGACCTCTGATAGAACAGCTAGTGCTGTAAAAAGACAAGCACAAGCACATCTCTGAGAGCTTTGCTACATTTAAATACCAACACTAATGAGGCTAAAAAACAACGTTGATTGGTGGGGACAGAATAAAAGGGTGAAATTAACCTGTAGAGTTGAAAGGGGAAAAAAAACAAGCCATTTAAGAATTATGATGGAATCAGAGAGTGAGTGGCTATTTTTATCCAATGATTTAAAAAAAAAAAATTATTAATTAGAATTGTAATAAGCTTTACAAAATTTCCAAAAAGATAGCAAAAACAATTAATAAAATGTAATTAATTTTTTTTATTTATTTCCCAAACACTACCCTTGTCTGTCATTGGTAAAAAAAAAAACAGAGCTCATAAAAACATTGGCATGAAAATTTAATTTGTCCTTTTTTTAATTTCATTATTTTTAATATAAAAGAAAACTTGAACTTGAGCATAAAACTTCTTTTGAAAGAAGCTATATTGAAAGAATTTTAAAAAATAAAATTCAAAAGTCACTTTGAATCCAATCACAAATCTGGGATTTTTTTTTAATTGTCATTTTAACCAGAAAATAAACAAATGTTTAAGATATATATACGCGAAACGGAGTATATATATATATATATATATATATATATATATATATATAAATCATAAAACATGCACTATAAAATACTCTCTTTTTATTTGTAATCAATTAATCCATTAAATTATTATGCTGATTGGTAAATAAATAAATATATAAATAAATAAATTATTTTTTAAGGTAGGAAATTCAACTTTTTAAATTAAACTGTTATGCTGATAAACTAGTAATATTATATATAAATAATGAATAATGACTTTATGAACTGAATTTTAATATATATTGTATATATAAAGAATAAAATCTCATAAAAAACACTGTATAATAAAAAAAATACAAATTTGGAAAGCAAATGTAAAAATGTTTTAAATACTTTACGTTTTTTTTGTGTGCAAAATCCTCTCAAAATGCATACTTGTATACAAACTCAAACTTTACCACAATCGCTCTTATTTCACACCACCCTCTCTCTCTCTCTCTCTCTCTCTCTCCAGAAGGATGTAGGAAGGAACGAGGGATAAACAGAAGAAGAGAGGCAGAGAGTATCAGGTGTGAGCTCCTGCTCGGCTGGCCCCAGGTACTGTTCTCTCGCCGCGGGGCCAGCTATTATTATTAACATCATTTGTCTGTATCATTCGCCCGGCACCTTTGCTTTCAGCCGGCGCTATGAAGACGACATGTTAATAAACGAGTACAGCCGCCACTCTGCCATCCGACCTGCTCCTCATCCGCCGTCCCCAGCTACTCTCTGCGCATCCCTCACCCCCCTTCCCTTCCCCACATCCCCAAAAGGGACGGAATGCCGATTTGTTTTCCAGCAGCCTCCCCCACTCCATTGTTGTTTGCACTAAAGGGGACAAATTCAATTCATTCTTATGACAAGGATGCACTGATACAGGAAGAAAGAGGGAGAGGAGGAGCAGGAGGGGTGGATGAAGAAAGAGACTGCCCAGGAGGGAACAAACAGGAGCGAACGCAAAAAAAAGATAAAAACGAGAAAAAAAGTTGCTGAATTTGAGGTATAACATAAAGAAGACAAGGAAAGAAAGGTGGAGAGTCTAGGGGGGGTTGGAAGAAGATGGATAAACCGGTTGCGTTTCTTAGATGCGGATTGATGTGGTGGGCCGATAACGTGGTCTCAGCGGACATGGTCATCTGGAGCTGGGGAGGAAAAAATCTGTCTGCGTTCAAACCTACATCCTCGGAAGGAGGAGATTTTTAGCCCCAGAAACAAATACGACATCAATATTACTCCTGAAAAACAAAACAAAAAAACAATAAAAAAACCCACAAACAAACATTGTTGCACTGTAATAGAAAATGGCACTAACTAGATGAACTGAATAGCCCCTCTGTCTGATCCACAGCTGGTGTGGTCTGTACGTACTGACCTCTATGAGCTCTCTCGATCTGTCCAGGTGCTCTGCGCTTCTGCCTTTGACCCACAGCCAGATTCTGTCCAACTCAGCACAGCCAGACAAGTCCATTAAGATACTGCGGATCTAAGTCTGGTACATTATACTATAATTTCAGCTATAAGTACAGGTACTGAATCTGTTTCAAACTTCTTAAAGGGTTAGTTCACCTAATAATGAAAAACATTGTCACCAATCACTCAAGCCTTGTTTACACTTTCACCTGACTCCGCACTGCGAGCGTCCGCTGACTGCACACGCTCCTCCCCAAATGGACAAGGTGTTTATACTTGACACGCTCGCCGTTGTAATACTTTTTGAAATGAGAGGGGTCGACTCGGAGTAACTGTCCTCTAAACCATCAGGAAGCAGAGGTGAGAAGAAGTAAGGTACACATGTGACGATGTTTGTTTTATTACACTTCACCAAACCTACCCTACAAAAGAACCAAATAATCATGTAAAACACAGTGAACCTTGAGATTATTGTGACATTATAACAAAATATACGGATGTGAGAACATATTTTAAAAACGAAATTAAACAATCTCTTAAATATTTAAATATCTAATTTCATTGAACATTTTCATTTAATTTCATGAACATTTTTATTAATCATAGACCTTTATTTTCATTAAAAAGGCTTATTTCTGCTATTGTAGGCTTGTTTTGTAAATGTAAGCAATTAATTTAGACAAGCGCAAACTGGGTGTCGGTAACATGCCAGTACAGACGTACCTGCTCGGCCAAAATCTCTTCAAAAGCCCTATTTAGACGGAACTAGTTTTACAAAAATAGTTTGAATTTCAATTATTTTCATCCGGAGGTATATGATTTCATGGACCGATTCGGACAGGACTAACATCGTGTTTATCACAGAGGTGGGAGTGTGTGTGTGCTCATGTGCTGTGTTTGCATGCATCATATATGATGTATATATCTTTTCATTTACTTATTGATATAATTTTAATTTATTATTAAAACCTTATAAAAGTAAACTTCACAAGTTTATAATAAACCCATGTAAGTGAGCAGTGAAACCTAGTAACTATCTTTCTTACTCTTACCTGACACTGAAATTAAAATGGGCAGTCTTCACAATTTCCACGATTTGGCTCTATTTGTTAATTTTATCATTTATTGTTTCGTTGAATACTATCCATATTGAAAAGAAATAAAAGTAAGATTGGTGCATATACGGTAGCTCATGTAGATCAAAAAGCATATGAGCTGAAGCGTTAGGATAATACAACATCAGCAATCACAGACATTCGCATTCGGACGGGATTAGATTTCTAAGAGGACCGCAGAGTTTGCCGAAAAACAGTAGGTAATTTGCTCTGGAAGTTTTACAGAGGTCGTGAGAGAAAAACCCAGACATGGCAAATTCAAAAGGGATTAAAAGCTCAAAGTACACTGTAAAAAATGGCCGTGATTTCAACAGTAAAAGACTGAAAAAATGCTGCGGTGAAAAACTGTCAATTGGTTTACAGAAAGTTTCCGTACTATATACGGTGAATAACTGTAATAGATCTAACGGTACATTTAATGTAATTTTACGGTAAAATACCGTTAAATTCACAGTTTTTGGAAGTGAAAAATAACAATTCATTGTCAAATTTACAGTAAAAAAACGTAAATTGACATTCCCACAATTCACTGCGTGACACTTCACATTTGATATATTTTCATTGAAATAACTCTGTTTCTTCTTAGTTTTTCCTCATTTTTATCTAATCAGTTATGTACATTAGGGTTTTATGTTGCATCTAATGTTGTTAAATTAATGTTTATTGCATTTTTAAAATTTCATGCATGTTACCATGATGGTGTTTAGTGTGTGTGTGAATGACACTGTGTGCACCTTCTATATGTTAGTGTTGTCCTTCTCAGCTTGTGGAAAATCTGCTTGTGACGATCTTTGATTCATCATGTGACTCTTATCACCACTGTGTTTGGTGACTGTCAGTGTATTATAAAGGTACTAAACAGATATTAGTACTTCATTAGGTTGGTAAATTAACATTATATCAGTAAATGAAATACGTTATTTTACCGTAAATTTAACAGATTTTTTTTTACGCTGCTACTGTATTTTTTACGGTACGGTTCTGGCAACCACAGCTGCTGTTTTTTTACCGTAAATTTTACTGGGATTTTTTTTACAGTGTACTAATACTCCAAAGAGAGTTAACTGCCATGTAGTTGCGAAGTTAGTAGAATGTCTAAAATGCACTACTGAAAGTGTTACTAAATAACTTTTGAACGGTAATGTATAACGTTGACAGTTTTTTTTTTTTTTTTTTTTTTTTTTTTTTTTTTACTATAGACAATTAGAGGTAGAGTAAGGGGTTGGACTTTGAGTTTTAGTCAAACTTCTTTGTACAACCCAACTCTTTTCAGTTACAATTTCGGCATTAGTATAAATTATGAATTCTCATGTTGGTCCAGCTTTTGTTGTTTTTTTAATCAATCACACCAAAACAACATGAAAAGCAGCCCTAAACAAGTGTGTGTGTGTGTGTGTGTGTGTGTGTGTGTGTGTGTGTGTGGTGGGGGGTTTACTCAAAACCATGTATCTTACTTTACTAATAGCACTGCAATCGTATTGATACTGCATTGATATTGGCACTTCCTTGCATGCCACTTAATTGCTCCTGTTCGTTCAGTCCCAAACACAACATAAGCATTTTACTGTACAGTAAGTCACTCTGGTAAGAAAGCATATGCCAAGAAAATAAATGGAAATTTATGTATTAGGCCATACCTATTGGGTCATTGATTGTAAGTGTATACACACTCTTGTCAAAGTAAAACTAAACTAGTTATTGTTTTTGCTCCCGCAATGCCAGGATATAGACACATTTCTAAATCAGTTAAACATACGGAATGAGAATGTAAACTGCATTATCTTGTTCTGCTTCCTTCTTGTAGAGTAAGACACTCTGAGTGAAAAAGAGCACAAAAAATTGAAAGAAAAGAATCAATGTTGCCACAGAGCTAACATCAGTTATTTTTTCGCAGCTGTACAAATGAATCTGCATTCAACCGGAAATATGCCACAATAGTATTGAGTTATAAAAATACTGTACATTACAAAATGGCAAACAGTAAACGAATGCGAACTGAATGTGGTTTTTCTAGCATAGCCAGTCAGACAAGATAATATAAGCAACAGAAATTAATATTCCAGCTCTGAGCTTGCTCGAAATGACAAAAGAATTAGGGGTTAATTTAAATGTATGTCTTAAGCTCAGTTGAGCTTGCAAATGTCCATGGTTTTACATTCCCAACTTGTCACTTTCTTATGTTTTAAAACTTTTCATTCTTTCACAAAGAGTAAGCGCGAGTACGAGAGAGACAAAGACAGAGAGAGAGAGAGAGAGAGAAATAATAAAAAGCTGGTGAATCCCCATGAAGCTCTCTATGTGAACTGTCACATTAATAACCCTATGCTGGTATTCAAATTTTCTGTCGAAAGCTAAAGAAAGATTGAGTGCCCTGCTGTTGCGCAGCCAAGATTGAAGACATGTCTCATTGACATTGTTAAAAGTTTATGAAAATATATGAATCCTCAAATGCCATTGGCTCCACCGCTCCCAACTCTGCCCACTTCTATAAGAAATCGGTCTTTTAATCAAAATGATTGAATACCGTAAGGTTGAACTCAGGAATATGAATAAAACTGGATATGGAGGAGGTGGAGAGGGAGAGATGGGTACCACGGCACACTCGCATGCAAAGAGGAGCGTCCGATTCTTATTGCGGGGTACAACTGGGTACAACACTCAGCCCCTCTTTATTTCGATCTAATCGTTTTGTGTATCATCCACTTGCTGCATTGTTGGATTTAAAGAGCGAAATACAGAAGAGACCGCAGCTGCGGGCTGTGTCCTATTTTGAAACCCAAGAGAGACAAAAGAAACGCTAAATGATTTCTCTTTCACCAAGAATCGGATCTGATCAGTGGACAGACGAGGAAATGCACGGTCGATCTGCTATTTTCCTCTGTGCACTGAATCAAAGCAAAACCGCTGAGGCCTGTGTGTACGTTCAGCCTAAACTGGCATATGGCATATTGATGAGGGTTCAGACGTACCCGGGTGCTACTTTTCCTTTCAATGTCAACTCATGGAGGTGAACAGGCAGAAAGGCCTCAAACGCCAGCGCCGTGGCTCAACGCCTGTCAGCCGCAGCCAGATAACCAGCCGTGAAACACGCGGGCAGAACAGGCTAATGGAAACTCTCTGATTCCCACTGGAGCATCGGATCAAAACACAGCTTGGAAACCTTTACCGGGAATCATTGTCGTCAAGTGTTCGGCTTACAGCAGCAGCCTCTTATTTGTTTGTCAAACGCTGAACAGCAGCTGCCGAGGAATCTGAAAGGATGAAACTGGAATAAAAATGCTTCAGATACTTACAAATACCACAACAAAGTCATTGATACTACACACCATTTCACCAAACACTATGTAGAAGGGATAGTGCACTTACTTGGGAAAAACAGACTGAAACTTCTGTTGTTATTCAAAGAAAATCTTCAAACCCCTCAAATTTGGTCAATTAAGTCAAAATTGGTATGATGCATCAGCGCACCAGTTTTATATGTGATTTCATGTGACTTCAAACGACTTCAAAACACAAGTTGTATGGATGACCTTTTTGAAGTTTGATAGCCCTCGGTCACTTCTTGTATGAAAAAGAGAAGGTGTAAAAAAAATTCAAAATGTCTTCTTGTGCTTGAAAGATTTTTTATGTTTCTTTAAACCTCTTAAAACATGCCTTTCATATGTGACTTCACCTCATGGATGCATTTAACCACTGGGCTTTAAATGTAAATGTGACACATTATGGCATATTTTGAAAGGAATTCAGTTTGTGCACATTCACATGCTGTACAAACATAGTAGGCGTTGAACCTGAATGCTATTACCCTTCTCAGGTGCACGTAATAATGACCAGGGGCAAGGGGAAAAGGGGAATATGGTCTTGTGGAGGTATATAAATGAAAGGAGGGAAGGGGGAAAGAGTGATTGAGCACCTTGGGTTTGAGCAAGCTGTCCCGTCTGTTCGGCCCTACCTCTCCACTCCATCATTGGCGTGGACTGATCCCGACCACAAGAGAGAAAAGAAGGAGAGAGAAAGACCTACAATACCGAAATATAAAGGATTTGTACAGGATAGTCCACTGGGCTGCATACAGGGTTCAAATTCACTCGTCAAGAGCAAACATCATAAGGAACTGTGACATGATAGAAGAGGCCGGGACTAGCAGTCACAGTCTCAGGGCAGGATTATTTTTTGACAGTCAATTTTAGCTTAAAGTCATGGCTAAAAAATATTGAGTATTTCCACCATTATGGCCTGGGAAAAAAGATAGTTCTTCAAACATATATCAACACTATATATGGGGTAAGTTGTCATAATGGACTCTGCCAAACAATGTTTAAAGAGGACCTATAGTGCCCCTTTTCACAAGATATAGTATAAGTCTCTGGTGTCCCCAGAATGTGTCTGTGAAGTTTCAGCTCAAAATACCCCTTTTGTGTGTTTCCAGAAGAGGGTGGAACTTTAACAGCTCATGCATCGGTTGCTCAACAACAACAAAGCTGGAGAATCTCACGCAGCCAAAATGACGATTGTCAGTAATGGTGTTCAGCCTTATGCTGCGTTCACACCAGACGCGACTTGCGCGAATAAATCGCGCTATTCACGCGCAGTTGGACGCTTGAACATATTGAGTTTACTCGCTTCATTCGCGCGTGAAAATCCCTTCACAACAGACGCGAATTCGCGTCATGAGAGGGGCTCTCCCGCTCCTTTATGTGTCCCAGACTCTCCCACTGCTTTCTGCACACTTCCTCTGAATAAACACAACTTGTCAGTGGGGAAATAATTGTAATTTACAGCGAATAAGCTCAATTGGTCGTCTTTAGTTGGCTTGTAGTCTTAATATGTATATATATATATATATATATATATAGCTCAAATTGAGTAAAGACCGTTTTTTACAACTTATCAGATTGTCCGATCTCCTCACTCACTTTCTTTCAAACACGATCCTTTTTATTTCTGTTTCTATAAATGTATGAAGATGTATAGCGACGATGATTTTGTCCTCCATTGTTGTTTCGAATTTCTGCCTCAGCTCGTTACGTCACGTCACTACTAGAGCAAGCTCCTGATTGGTTCACGCGGCGCAGAAATTCGGCAAAGTTCAGATTTTTCAACTTGCTCAATTCGCGCCACATCATTCGCGCCGCTTCATTTGCGCGAATCGCGCCGCATTGACTTAACATGTAAATCACTCGCGCTTACCGCTTCATTCGCGTCCGGTGTGAACGCACCATTACATTGTTTAAACCGGAGTCGGACACTGATGGAGAGACTCAGGAAGAAGCTATAACTTTTAGAATGTAACTGGACGTTTCTGAATAGTTACTGTATAAATTTATGTAGTTGCTGTGGAGTTGACTCAACTCATTGCCTATATCATGTGCCGTCATATTAAACTTTTTGTGCAAATCCAGTATTGAATTGACCCTCATTTGTGAAGCATTCCAGCGTAAAATGACGGCATGGCAACAACACTCTACTATAACAACTCTCACCCCCTTTGTTGCGTGTACCCGGGGGCAGGGATTATGTAAATTTTGCAGTTTGTGATGTCACCAACCCAGGAAGAAGCTTGTTGTAGTCCTTAAAAAGCTTGTTGTAGTCCTTAAAAAGCGATTTCTGTAAAAGAAAATATCTCCCTTTGCTTTGAACTTTGAGCGTCAACTTTGTAGATGTTGTTTATGCTCAAACAGCAACATTACAGACTAACTAGTTAAATAATGAAAATTATAATCAAGGACCCTTTAATCCTGTTTTAGATACATTTAAACTTTTTTTTTTTTTTTTTTTTACATAAGACATTCTATTAACTAAGTAACTTTGCAACTACATGTCAACTACCAGTCATTAGAGTATTAGCAGACTGTCTGCTTAATAGCTTTTAACACATTATTTTGATGGTCCGCCAACAGACTAAACAACTTTGCAACTACATCAACTTATTCTACTAATCCGAGCCCTAACACTAACCTAACACTCTACTAATATTTTAATGAGAGTTAGTTGCAAAGTCACTTATAGTTAATAGAATGTCTAAAGTGGATATTAATATAAACTGTAACCTAAAATAATTATGAAACACAAAATTAATTCATATAGATCCACTGCCAGAGAAAGGACACATTTGTGTATTTGGAATTCTGACAGAATACCTTATAGTACTGAAATATAGTCCTTTTTGATAACTTCACTGTGTACCAACTAGCCCCGGTTTATCCTACATGATTTAAAGAGACAGTGTCACACTGTTGTTGTCACACATCATTCCAAGCCTGTATATTTTTTGGGAGAACTACCCCTTTAAATTGAATTTATATATATTCAAAAAATACATTCATTACAATCTGTGCATCCATTACGTCCTACATGAAGTGTCGCCCATCCTTGCGAGGCGCTTCATGTCCTCGGACATTGTTTTGATTGGGAGTAGTCCCTTTTGAAACGTGTCTCTGAATCTTTCAGGGCCGTCAAAATTTAAAACATATCTTCAAAGCCGCAATAGAACCCATCAGTAATTGAGGTGATAAATCTATTTTTTCCGTCATCGCTGTCTCTCGCTCCGTGTCTTTTGAGTGTGTCGCTGATGAGTGGTAAATTGGAAATTATTCAGAGAGGTAACAGCACTCTTAGATGCAGTTCCATTATAGTCTGTCAGTCATGGGAGACAGATAAATTACTCACATGTCAATCTACCCATCAAACAGCAGACAGCGGATTGTGGGATTGATCAATGGAGGAGAAAAAAAATCCACTGTAATTCCTCTCTGTGTGATGGCATGAATAAATCAGAGGTCTTTTATTTTTTTGCTGTGCATTAACTCCTACCTGAAAATAATACTGCTCAAATGCTCAAAGGACAAAGAATAATTGTGGATCAAACCAGGGTGGGACAAAGCATCACATGAAATCAGAGAGATCAAAAACACAATTAAAAACTCTTTTGGTTGGGCCGTTGAGACCTGATGAGGTACTTGCTGTGATGTTGGAGTTTTCCGTTGGCTTTTAATGGGAGCAAGGTTGTGTTCGATGCTGTTTAATGGTAGAGGAGAGAGGAAACACCTCTCGTGTTCAATAGCAAATTAATTGCTACGATTAGTCATTGGTAGACTTCTCGAATGCAGTCCTTTGGAGAGCTGGATTCAGCCACTCAAATCCTCTCATTTGTAATTGGCTGTCTGCTTGAATAATTGATTGGAACAAATGTGAACTGGATGAGAAAGTCTGAGTGTCCTCCATCATACAAACACACACACACACACACACACACACACACAGTTCACTCCTGGTTTAACTATAATGCAAGCTCAAGCATTAAAGTATAAAGTTTTTGAACAGTTTTGCTATGCTATGCTACACTATACCAAAACAACAACAAGAGCAAAAGTGCTGTTTGGCCACAGGTAATTCAATTGCAAGGGTGATATTGCTTTTATATTCATTGCTTAGCCAATCAAATTAAAGGACCAGAACTAACTGTTCCATATTACAGCATACTATTCTATATAATAAGACATTATACAATATAATACCTACTGCACTATACTAATAGTAATAATTTGACAGTAAAAAATGTATGTAGTTGTTTTTATAAATTATAAATATTCACTTCAAGTCTGTTTCCTTTTTTATTTCATTTAAATACAAATAAATATATAGCAACCTTTATATTTTAGGATGTGGGTTCCTCACAATTTATCATCATCATATTTGTATTACCCTTTGCATTAAAAAGTTTGAAAACCCCTGTATTAAGCATTAAACTTCCCTTTAAAAATGGACGGGTCCAGCAGAAGTGACATACTGTACAGAGTACTATGCTATACTATAATATATACCACTAAATATGGTATATCATATATGTGTTTTCCCCATTAATTACCTAGAATGTCCCGCCACAGTTTCGTAATGTACTAAAAAATATTTTTACAAAATATTAATAACAAAAGATCTCTAATGTTGTGTTCTGCACCACTGCTTTAGCATCTGTCATTCAAACTAAAATCGATATGGTTTAGTGTTTATCAAATCACGAAAGGCTGTGATTTAATAAAATAACTATATACTCTGTTTGAGTGGTTTCAGAGTAGGGCTGGGCGATATGGCCAAAAAAATTATCACAAAGTTTTTCATATCAATCCATATCGATAATTATCATGATAAATGTCACATTTTTATTTCTTTCAAATTTAAAAGCAGATTTTGTTCCTGGGTAAAAGTTGTAGAAACCAAACCATTAATTGTGGTTTTAAACTACTCTTTGTTATCAGAACATGATAAACACTTCATGTTTTTTTAATTCTTTTAAATTTTCTGTTAATTTTTCCTTAAAATAAATATCTTAATAGAAAAAGTAATTCCTTAGTTTCTGCATGTGCTAATTGGTGATATTGTTTAAAGTCATGAAACAGGTTTGTATTGCGTGACTTTCATTGCGTGTATCTTCAGCACTGTTTACAGTGCAGGCTGCAATATTAAAGGGTTAGTTCACCCAAAAATGAAATTTATGTCATTAATTACTCACTCTTGTGTCATTCCAAACCCATAAGACCTTCTTTCATCTTCAGAACACAAATTAAGATATTTTTTGATGAAATCCAAGAGGTTTTTTCATCCCCCATTGAAAGCAACGAAAAGTATTAAAGACATCATTAAAATAGTCCATGTGACTACAGTGGTTCAACCTCAATGTTATGAAGTGACGAGAATCAGTCTCCTACACAGTTGACACAGTGCAGCGCTTCCATTTTTACGTCCGGCTCAGTATGATGCTGACACAGGAGCTGGCCAATACTGAGCTGGCGTTCGGACATAAAAAAGGAAGCACTGCACTGAGTCAACTGCGTAGGAGACAGACAGGGTAGAAAACAGACTGTTAAAGGGATAGTTCACCCCCAGTGTATCCAAGATGTAGGTGACTTTGTTTCTTCAGTAGAACACAAATGATGATTTTTAACTCCAACCGTTGCCGTCTGTCAGTCAAATAATAGGAGTGAATGGGAACTCAATCAATAAGAGTCGAAAAACCTAGCATAGACAAATCCAAATTAAACCCTGCGGCTCATGACGACACATTGATGTCCTAAGACACGAAACGTTCGGTTTGTGCGAGAAACCGAACAGTATTTATATCATTTTTTACCTCTAAAACACCACTATGTTCAACTGCATTCAGCACTCGCTTAGTGAGGTGTGATCGCGCTCTGACAACGGCAGTGATGTCTCGCGCTTATACTTCAATGAGTGCTAGACATTACTTCCGTTGTCAGAGCACTTCCGTTTTCATTTTTGGGTGCACTATCCCTTTAAATAAAGTTGTTATTTTTATTTTGTTTTTGCGCACAAAAAGCATTCTTGTCGCTTCATAACATTAAGGTTGAACCAATGTAGTCACGCTGACTATTTTAACAATGTCTTTACTACTTTTCAGGACCTTGAATGATGGTAATTGTGTTACTTTCTATGGAGAAAAAAAAAAAAAAAAAAACTCTTGGATTTCATCAAAAATATTTTCATTTGTTTTCCAAAGATGAAAGAAGGTTTAATGGATGTGGAACAACATGGAGGGTGAGTAAGTAATGAGAAATTCCATTTTTGGGTGAATTAACCCTTTAAATAATATGACATGTTTTGTCTCTTAGAAATGCACATTTGACAGAAGCTTGAGTTAGGATGCATTTATGTTCATTAACAAAAACAGTAACATCTGTAAAAATTGTAACAACCTAATTTTTATATGGTAAATTTTTCCAAATTAACCATTGGTTTTCCATAGTAGCATAATACTCGAACATTTATCAAACTCTTGTAATAGTTTTATCAAGGAAAATTATATCGCAATAATAATCGTTATCGTTTTATCGCCCAGCCTTATTTCAAAGTGAAGCGTAACACAGTTTGCATGAGAATCCTGTGGGGGAAACACTGTATACTGAATACACAGTCTCATCAATTCAGACAGAAAATTAGTACAAAACACATTAGCTATTAATGTAATTAAACATCATGATGTTCTTAAAAAATGTATGCTATCACCATGAACATTGACTCCTTTACATTTTTAATGATCTCACATGCATCTAGTTATGCAATCCAGTTTTGGTTATGTCCTGATTTTAAACAATTGATATGCAACAAGCTCAAAATGTCGTGGCCCAGCAGAAGTAAGCATAATAGAGCATTCTGTGACTGTATGAAGGTCAATGCAGGTCACGCCAGAGCCCTGCAATGCTGTTTAGCAGTTTCTGCAAAGTTCAAAGAAAACATAGAGGTTTTATTAGCATAGTTCTCTTTGTTTAACCCAGGTTTTCTGAAAATGTCTACCTCAGGCAGGTAGCATCTCTAGAGTCTTAGTGTTTCAAGAGACAAAAGATCAAATATTTGGCTGTATGATGCAGAGGAACATGACTACGCAGACTAATATTTGTAAAATATTCTATGATGCTAATATGTTCTTATGTAAAACATAATCTTAATGTAATTAACTGACCACCCATCAACCTTCAATGCATTCAGTGCACAAATACTCACACGAACACACACGCTGCCCGCATATCCCGGGGTTCTCACGTGAACTTCAACACCACTGCGAGCCGGGGGGAGGATTTAAAATTCATGAGCAGTGATTTTAATGTTTTCTTAGCTAGAGGCAAGTAAAAGAAACAATTAGCGTAGCATTGGCGCTAAGGTCCAACAAAATCAATAGTCCCTGATAGTATTGTAAGCCTATTGACCAAATCCTGCGGTTCACCCCGACCCTGTACTGCAACAGACACCCTTACAGAGGATTAAGCATTTCTGCCTATGTGAATGGAGAAGGGGAGCTGTGCATAGTTAAACAGCCTTCAGGAACGATAGCAATCAGAGAGCTGCTAGCTGAGGTAGACTGACACTGAGCATTGACTTGATGTGAGAGCATTTCAGGAGATGAAGGCCCCTCAAGGGTATACTGTAGTATAATACTGTGCCGAAAAAAAAAAAAAAAGAGAGACACAATGCATCAGCCTAATGCTTATACAGACCAGCTATTTAAAAATAACAGACAGAAAACATGAACGCATCCTGCGTGAACGGACCCAAAATTTTCGGACTCAATAAAACAATCAAGTTCAATCACACACACAAAACGCACTCGCACACAAATTCTTGAAACAAGTTGCAAGATGCTGTTGTTTCTGACACTTTTGAGACTTACTGATACTTTGTACAGTTCCAGAGGGTGTACAGAACGCGGCAGATGGACTCATGCCAGAGGAGCTGGTTCTGTGGGCGGCAGCATCCAGTCAATGGCTCGCTGTGAGCTTTGAAAGAAACCTGGTGTGCTCTCAGAGGTCCTGTAGCCTGGGTCTAAACAGATGTTCTGGAGACAGAACGAGAGAGCAGGCGAACAGGTGTCACACCCACCTGAATGTGTACAACAAACTGACCCAGACGCCCACTCTTGTAAAACACTTTACCCCACAAACATACGGATTCGCATGCAAACATACAAAAGCTTTTGCTCCAAACCTAGCAAACTGTCTCGCTGCCTTCTAAGATACCATTACAACTGACATGAAACCTTGCAAGTTACTGTTTTGGAAAGCTCTCATAGACAGCATGAGACTGATGTGTTGCTAAGCTCACGCACGCTATTCTTATAAGCATAAAATTACTTAACACGAATGAAAATGGCATTACTGACAATCAATATTAAATGACATTGAACTATTTTAATAATACTTTCATTTTGTAATCAACATTTATTTGGCGTTTTCCACCATTTCGATTTAGGATACATGCAATGCTGTCTTAGAATTTGGCCAAAATAATGTTGAACCTCCCTGTCAGTTTGTCATAATGATGTCTGATGCCTGACAGGTACTCCAAAGCAAAAATGACCTTGAAGAACAATGTACAGGATTTTATGATAGATGGATTAGTTTAAGGGCCTCCTTTGATCTTTGTGACTCCTGTTTTGTTATGCAGCTACGGTTTTCATTTCCTAGTGCAAGGAAGGTGTTGCACTTAAGATGTTTCCTATCTTAAGGTTGAACTGGGTGATATTCTCATTATTTTTATTATATGTTATATTATTATATACATTATTATATATATATATATATATACATTATTTTTATATGCAAAAACTGGACTGCAGCACACATGGATACAGTGGACTAACAAAAAAGAAAAATACATTGTGTTAAAATGAAAGTTTAATTAAAGATGCTGTTATGGCACAATTTAACCCCCACTTATGCCGCACTGTGCTTGTTTGGACTGCGACGTCTCAGAACTTGACATCAGATGCCATTTTTTGCAAGCTACACTTACACAGAGCCATCAGACAATATAAATGTATGCAAACTGCCAATTTAGATTTGTCTAGTGCTCTTTTGCTGTGATTTCAGAGAAAACCCCCATGAGGCTTGCGCTTGAGCATCACAAGACTCACTCAGTGCCCTCAACACACCAGGCAGACACACTAGATGCCCGTGAGTGCAATACATTATGAATGCAGCTGCAACGCATCTCAACAAAGACATAATCTATTATGTAAATGGGCATTCTGTATGTCTGAGTTAAGTGGCTGTGAGCGTGACAGTTCTGTCATGGTAGGCCTGTTTTATTGTTTTATTGTTGACTCATGGCATTCTAATTTTCTGTGTTATCGTCAAAGGATTTATTAAATGTGTGTTTAGTTTTTGCTTGCATTTATATACAGTTATAATAAGTATAATAAATAAGAATTATTTAGCATAGGAAATATGATTTTCCTGCTCATTTGAAATAAAAGCATTCAATCTTCTATGTAGATTTACTACAACATTCAATGCAAAACTCCCTTCCAGTGCATTCAGTTAACCCTTAAATGCATGACTGTTTCGCCAATCATTCTTACATATTCGGGTCTTTATCGACCCGGATCTATATCTAACACGGAAGGATCTCTATCTGTCGCGATAATATAAAACTCCTCTGATATTAGAGTAACAATTACAGAAGAATAAAATAAAGCATATTTTGTTACCTTTTGGAGCTTGAAAGCGCCCAGTTTGAGGAGATGTTTTATGCCATCACTACTGTCCTCGTCAGAGCTCATTTCCCAGTAAATTCAGCAAATAATAGGCTAGTTTTATGTTTGAGGTCACGAATATGAGCCCATTTGCAATCTCAAACATATTCTCAAAACTATATAATTTTCAACATCTTCAAAATCAATATTTCGATCCCTAACAGCTTCACCAGATCCATCCAGTGACAGTAACAGTCATATTTGATTGTGTTTAGTACTTAAATCGCTGAGCCATTTCATGTTTTTCTTATTATTTCGTTTTCTGTCTGAATGAGTCGTCACTTCAGCATTGTGTATCAGACTAAATAATAAAGAATAAAGGTGAATTGCACTTATTCCGTCATCTAAGATTCATTTATTGTTGTGAATAAAAAATATACATACACTTATACACACCTCGGCTCATTTGCGACCCTATACAATTTTTACAAAATGAATACAAAAATAGGCACTCTTTTATAATTTTATGATTTTTTCTTGTCATATTCTTTTTAATGAATTGATTGAGGAATACCAAGAAGGTTGATGTCTAACTTTAAAAAATGAACGAGGAGGAAGGTAGTGAATGATGTCCCGGGTCACTAAAGACCCGAGGTATGCATTTAAGGGTTAACTAAGCAACGTATATATAAATATATATATATATATATATATATATATATATATATATATATATATATATATATACACACACACACACACACACACACACACACCACACTTTGTTGATCCTGGAACAACATTCCAATCAACCAATCTTAACCTACCAACCTAATTTTAGGGATAAGTTATGGGTAGGATTAGGTTTAGGGGTAGGAATAGGAATAGGGTTAAGACTAAATTTTCGGACAGGAATGTTGTTCCAGGAACATGTCTTACTCAGCAAAATCACAGTGACCCACACACCAATCAGTCATAACATTATGACCACCTTCCTAATATTGTGTTGGTCCGCTTTTGCTGCCAAAACAGCCCTGACCCCTCAAGGCATGGACTCCACTAGACCCCTGAAGGTGTGCTGTGGTATCTGACACCAAGATGTTAGCAGCAGATCCTTTAATTCCTGTAAGTTGTGAGGTGGAGCCTCCATGGATCTGACTTGTTTGTTCAGCACATCCCACAGATGCTCGATTGGATTGAGATCTGGGGAATTTGGAGGCCAAGTCAACACCTCAAACTCGTTGTGCTCCCACCAGGAAATACCGTTTCCACGAAAGGGTGTAAATGGTCTGCAACAATGCTTAGGTAGGTGGTATGTGTCAAAGTAACATCCACATGGATGGCAGGACCCAAGGTTTCCCAGCAGAAATATTTGCCCAAAGCATCACACTGCCTTTGCCGGCTTGCCTTCTTCCCATAGTGCATCCTGGTGCCATGTGTTCCCCAGTTAAGCGATGCACACGCCCCCAGCCATTCACGTGATGTAAAAGAAAATGTGATTCATCAGACCAGGCCACCTTCTTCCATTGCTCCGTGGTCCAGTTCTGATGCTCACTGTTGGCGCTTTCGGTGCTGGACAGGTGTCAGCATGGGCACCCTGACTAGTCTGTGGCTGTGCAGCCCCATACGCAACAAACTGTGATGCACTGTGTATTCTGACTCCTTTCTATCAGAACCCGCATTAACTTCCTGAGCAATTTGAGCTACAGTAGCTCGTCTGTCGGATCGGACCACACGGGCCAGCCTTTGCTCCCCACGTACATCATTGAGCCTTGGCCGTCCATGACCCTGTCGCCGGTTCACCACTGTTCCTTCCTTGGACAACTTTTGATAAATACTGACCACTGCAGACCGGGAACACCCCACAAGAGCTGCAGTTTAGGAGATGGTCTGACCCAGTCGTCTAGCCATCACAATTTGGCCCTTGTCGAACTCGCTCAAATCCTCACGCTTGCCCATTTTTCCTGCTTCTAACACATCGACTTTGAGGACAAAATTTGTTGAGGATGAGCATTTGTGGTTAAAAAATACATACATTTTTATTTTTTTAGAAAATGACCGATCCTTTCACTAAACAAGACCCTTATTCCTTGGCCTGGATCATGTAGAGCCCTTTGAAGCTACATTGAAACTGCAATTTGGACCTTCAGCTCATTGTACCCTGGTAAGGTCCACTATATGGAGAAAAATCCTGGAATGGTTTCCTCAAAAACCTTAATTTCTTTTCGACTGAAGAAGGAAAGACAGAAGCATCTTGGATGACATGAGGGTGAGTAAATTATCAGGAAATTTTAATTCTGAAGTGAACTAATCTTTTAAGGTATCAGCTCTTTTTGTTGCAAATTTTAACAAAGTGTAGAGTAAGACACCTTTACAAGTAATAAGAATGATTGCTGTGCAGCATTACCAGCAAACAGTTGAACCACTATGCCTGCTGGGAATACGAGAGTTTGAAAGTCACCCCACAAAAACAAGATCCTTGTCCTTCCTACGTACTGAAATCTCAATATCATCACAGAGCACAACTTCAGGGGTGATAGATTCTCTGTCTTTCTGTCACTCCGTCTTTTTTTCTCTTTTACCGATAATAATCCATAATGCAACCCAGATACAGTACAAGCCTCCTGCATTATTCAGAGAAAGTTTCTCCTTTGATTTATGTTCTCTGTGTCTCTCTCCTTCTCTCTCTCTCTCTCTCTGAATCCCTTCATTCTTTAAGTCCCTCTATGTCGTCATGCAGCAGTTGCAGATAATGCAGTTGTGGAATGAGAAGATGAGAATACAGGTGCAGTGTGTGTATATGTGTGTGTGTGTGTGTGTGTGTGATGTCGTCTCATACTGAATAATTATAGCAGCTCGGCCCAGGCAAATCCTCCCCAGAAGGTAGTGCGTCTGCGAGCCTTCCACCTGCCATGCACTAAACGCCGCCCCATCCATCAAACACCCACTTGACAAATACATTCCATAATAGAAGTTTATTTTTATGGGGAGGCCGAATCACAGACCTTCCCATGCATACAAAAACGTGTCAGAATTATTTATGAGAGCTGCTGAGATGCACAATATGTCATATCAAAGTCTGGATTCGCTCCTCCGCCCCACATGCCCCTGTCAATACCCACACAGGCTATCAATAATGTGAAACAGCACAGAGATAAGCCCCCCGAACACAGGGTCACTCCGAGAGGGGAGGACGGCCTCCACGGATACCACACACACACACGTACGCACATAAACAAGTTCAGACAAAAGCAGAAATGCACAAACTGTCGCACACACATATGAGGAAATCAAAACGTCCTCTGGCTGACGTTGCCCATTTTTAGGGCCCTGAAGGAACTGTAGTTTGATTTCTTCCCAAATTCTGTTTTAATTTTTCCAGATTCAGTTTGAATGGTTTAATCAAATGTTAATAATAAAACACATTGTCTAATGAACTGAATTCATGAAACTTTAATAACGTAATAAATTTAACAGGAATAGTAGCCTATGAAAGGTTTGATTTTTTTCAGAAATTCTGTGTTGTATTTTAATTTTTCAGGATTCTGTGTTGTATGATTTAATACAAATTTATTACAAAACTGGTGGTATGAATTTATAAAACTTCAACTAATTCATCTTTTAAAATGTAATCTAATGAAGTATTTTTTTTGCAAACAAAGTGCTGAACAAAAGAGGTTTAGGGTTACACTTTATTTTAAAGGGTTAGTTCACCCAGAAATGAAAATTCTGTCACTAATTACTCACCCTCATGTCATTCCACACCCGTAAGACCTTCGTTCATCTTCGGAACACAAATTAAGATATTTTTGATCAAATCCGATGGCTCAGTGAGGCCTCCATTGCCAGCAAGATAATTAACACTTTCAGATGCCCAGAAAGCTACTAAAGACATATTTAAAACAGTTCATGTAACTTATGTGGTTCAACCTTAATGTTATGAAGCGACGAGAATACTTTTTGTGCGCCAAAATATCAAAATAACGACTTTATTCAACAATATCTAGTGATGGGCGATTTCAAAACACAGCTTCATGAAGCTTCAACGCTTCGTTACGTCATAAGTGTTTTGAAATTTCAATGGTTCACCACTGGGGGGCGTGACTTTGGCAGTTTGATACACACTGCGAACCACTGATTCGAAACTAAAGATTCACAAAGCTTTGAAGCTTTATGAAGCAGTGCCCATCACTAGATATTTTATATTTTTATAGATTTTTTTGGCGCACAAAAAGTATTCTCGTCGCTATATGACATTAAAGTTGAACCACTGTAGTCACATGATGATTTAAATATGTCTTTAGTAGCTTTCTGGGCATCTGAAAGTGTTAATTATCTTGCTGGCAATGGAGGCCTCACTGAGCCATCGGATTTTATCAAAAATTTCTTAATTTGTGTTCCGAAGATGAACGAAGGTCTTACGAAGAATTACAGAATTACAGAAAATTACAGAATTTTCATTTTTGGGTGAACCAAACCTTTAAGGTATCCTTGTTACAGTGTAACTACACATTTAAGTACTGTGTAATATTAAGTAACAACACGTACTTGCTATATAATTAGGGTTTGGTATAGGGTTAGTGCATGTAATTATGCCTAATTTACTCATTACTACAATAAGTATATGTAACAAGGACACAAATAAAGTGTTACCAGGTTTAATGTTTAAATTAAAACATGGTTATAATAATATGTTCAACTTTTATTTTGGTGGGTTACAGTGTATACCTTTGAGTTTCTGTGTGAAGTGACTCTCAGAGCAGCTTTGGAGATGAAGTACATGTGGAGTGTCCTAATATAGTGAGTTGACAGACTCTGAAAACACCACGACCACCACGTATGCTTTGGAATGTGTAGTAGACCAACTGTGCTGCTCAATCACGAAAAGACATGCAGACTTCATTTTTAAATAGCAGTGATTTTGCGCTTTAATATTCACAGACACTAGTCCATACTGCAATGTAAGTGTACAGCCCTACTTTTGATTTATCCAGCTAAATTTTGTCAAATTCCATAACATTCTATACAGTAAATTCCATTTTTACAACTGATTCTGTAACTTTGTCCACGTTTTTCGAATCATGGAAATCATAGGGCACTATAGCTTACACAATGTGGAACACGGCACACTAAAGAGCAATAAAGAAGTTAGCAACACAGTTTTTTTTACAAACATTTCATCTAAAAAGGACCATAAATAAGTAGAGTCCTTGCTCGAAGCATTTACCTTCAAAGAGTATCAGTACTTTATAGCAGGGCTGTATGCATGACAAAATCAATCCCGTCTCTCGTGACGGCCCTGTGACATTGGGAGGCAAAGAACCTTCTGAAAGTCCATTGGAATTCAATATCATTGACAATTCCATGTTCTTGAAAGTGTCAGAGCCAATGCTGTCTCCAAGTCAGAGTCTGAAACGCTTCTCAAGCCCAAGTGTAATCACCTGTTTCATGTGATTTAGCTCGCCGCCGCCCGTTTGAACGGCTCCCAATACGGTACGCAATAGGTACAGGCGGTTTATCAGACGGAGTCACTAAGCAAACCCCCGCCACCTTCTTTTTAAAATCCTCTTTTCTGTTCCTTGATCCATTATCACTCCGTTTCACATTACTTTCTGCCTCTCTCCCCATTCATTTCCCTCCCTCCTTTTCCCCAAGCATGCTGGGATCAGTAGGGGGACAGCAGAGTCGTCGGCTTGTTTGCACACTGCTGTGTTGGCATGGTAAACGATAGCTGACTAAACATGCTTGTTAAGCTAGTCGTTGTTTTGTAGGAAATCCCTCTCTCGCCTTAATTACACGACAGAACGCAAATTCATACGCTCTGTTAAAATGTAGCTGTCTGTCGTCCCCTGGTTATCCATGGTGGTTATTTCTTTTTTCGAAAAAAAATGGAGGGGGCAGGGTTTGAAAAAGAGCTTGTGCGTGCACCATCTTTCATGAAGCAAGCTGATGTATTGTTCTAGAGAGATAGCAGCAAGTATAAATGATTACATGTAGCTGGCCTGGGCTTTGTAATAAAAAGGAGGATTATCAATTCACAGGTTTTTGGGCAGATAGCGTTGCACCAGCTACAACGTGATCGCAATCAGGACTTCGAGACACATCTGTATTCCCCTGCACATCCGTAGCCGGAGGGAGACAGAGAACGGCGGGCTGGCGGAAAGAAAGAAAGAAAGAAAGAAAGAAAGAAAGAAAGAAAGAAAGAAAGAAAGAAAGAAAGAAAGAAAGAAAGAAAGAAAGAAAGAAAGAAAGAAAGAAAGAAAGAAAGAAAGAACTATTTCAAACAAAATACTAAAAAAGAACTGTTTCTGTTTTGATGCAAATTAAAGACTAGTCTATAGTCTATTGTGCTTCAATTCCCTTCACACCTGGAAATGTGTTAAAGGGTTAGTTCACCCAAAAATGAAATTTCTGTCATTAATTACTCACCCTCATCTCGTTCCACACCTGAAAGACCTTCGTTCATCTTTGCAACACAAATGAACACTTGATATTAAATTGGCGCAATGATATTACGCAGCGTCTCTCACAAATGTCTCCATGGTTGCAAGGCACGCTCCCTGTGCAAGCAGGGGGTCACATGCGGTGCGTAATATCATTGCGCCTGCTGCACCCATGGTACGGCAGCAAAGTTCCTTGATTATTATGCCAGAATGAGAGTATCGTTCCTAGCCATATCGGCCTAGAAAATCACAACTTTTCATTTTCTGTCGGTTTTAGTACACAATGTAACTACAGAAGAGTCAAGTTTTAAATATCAAAACTCTTTGGTCATTTTTGAGGGAGATGCTAACGGTCTAATCAGATTCAATGAACTATGCTAAGCTATGCTAAAAGTGGTACCGCCAGACCCAGAGATCGGCTGAATGGATTAGAAAAACGGTAAAACTCAACTGTTTAACTCTAGGGGAGTTGGAAAATGAGTGGAGTGTTCCTTTAAGATATTTTTTAATGAAATAAGAGAGGTTTTTTTATCCCCCATAGAAAGCAATGAAATTACCACATTCAAAGTCCAGAAAAGTAGTAAAGACCAGTGTTGGGGGTAACGCATTACAAGTAACTTGAGTTACGTAATCAGATTACTTTATCAAGTAACTAGTAAAGTAACACATTACAAAATATCCAAGTTACTTTTTCCAAATAAGTAACGCAAGTTACTTTTTCACATTTACTGACTGACAGCTCTCCTGTCCCATGTTGAGAGAAATAAAGTGCAGAGGTGTTGTGTGTGCTGTTCAAACATGATGGTTATTGTAGTTCTAGACTAAATGTGAACATGCATTTACTCATCTCACTTGCACAAAAACACTGAGTATTCCTCAAAATGAATAAAATCAGTGAAATGCAATCTCAGAATTTTATGCAAACCTGTAATAATTAACTACATTAAATTACACAAATATACTTTATGGATTTAATCTACTGTTGACCACCAATGATCTAATTCAACTATACTACTAAGCAAAAATGACTTTACAGTAGATTAGATTTCTATTCTTCTTTAATCCTGAATGCCAGCACAGTTTAAAGGTTTATTTGAGCTGCACCCTCTAGTGTACAGGCGTAAATATGCATTCCTTCAGCCTGAGGCTATTCATTTCACTTTTGGTGTGAAAGGGCATTAACATTTGCCAAAAATAGAACTTTTTTGTTGTTATTAAGAAACAAACAAGCAAACCCAGCCTAGGTGAGAAAAAGTAAAGCAAAAGTAATGTAACGCAAGTAATGCAATTAGTTACTTTTTTAGGGAGTAACATAATATTGTAATGCATTACTTTTAGAGGTAATTGTCCCCAACACTGGCAAATACATCGTTAAAATAGTCAACGTGACTAGTGGTTGAATCTTAATGTTATGAAGCAACGAGAATACTTTTTGTGTGCAAAAACAAAACAAAAATAACGACTTTATTCAACAATTTTTCCTTTTCCCTGTCAGTCTCCTATGCAGTTGACGCAGTGAACGCAGTGCAGAGCTTTTGTGTTTACATCTGAATGCCGGCCAATACAGAGTCGCCATTTTGACGTAGAACACAAAATGAAAAACTAACCCTTTAATTGCTTTTTAACTTGTTTAATGTTCAACTCCTTGAAAAACTCATCTTTACCTTATGCAACAGGATACCAATATTAAACTGACAAGGTAACTGAGGAAACAATATACATTTTCATGCAGATGAGCAACAATGTGCCCTGTTAATCTTTCTTTGGTCAATAAAATAAATAAATAAATAAAAATATTTTAAAAAATAAATAAAAATTGGACCGCAAATTAAACTCAAAAACTTAACCCAACAGTACAGAAGCCTCAAAAAGAATCTATATATATATATATATATATATATTATATATATTCAATAAAAATCTTTGAATTAAGTCATTAAATGACAACATTTTTCCTTATCCTTTTTTACTTATAATAAACTGGTACCTTGTCATTTTTAGTGGATAAAATCTGTCCCCTTCAATTCCTCACAAGTGTCCTAGTCGAGTAACTACAGGTCACATTAACCATGGACATGATCGACTAACATTTCACAACCAGAAAGTCATCTTGAACAGTATATCTATTTTTAATAATTTAATACCTAACAAACATTTTGTCAAATATTTTTCCATGTGTGCTTGTGCCATCTTTCTTTCAATTAAATTCCACTTGGTTTGACATTTTGTTACCTAATACAATGGCATTCATCCGTTTTAAAGTATGCCTTAAGTGTCTAAATAATTTTCAGGGGCCACTTTATTAAACCAAATGCTTATCAGAGCCTAAAAACTGCTTTAGGCCAAAAAAAAAAAAACTCCCTGTGATTTTAATCTCTTCTGTACCATCAAGGGCTCCCGGCGGAGGCCCCTATTCCATATTCACCTCCACAGTGCCGAATTTACTGGGACGCCGAGCAGAACAGCACAGCGCCTCCTCCTCATCAGGCCTCTTGGTCTGTGCGCCGCAGCAGAACGAATTACGGATAAAGACTGGAAGTGACGCCTGTCTGTGCGTTTGAAATCATACTCCCCTCTCTGACAGGGAGGAACCTTTGGCTTCATTTGTCTGCAGGAAGGGCCGCTACCTGAGTTTATTATGCAGTCACACAGCAGGAAGGCAAAAAGAGGGGATATGGGGAAGGGAATAGAATAGAATCAAGGTGGAAGAAGAGGAGAGTAATGGAGGAATACTTTAAGGGTGAAGAGAAAGAAAGAAGTGAAGGGATTGGGGAGGCCTCACTGACAGGCCCCCAGCAGGACTGGGGGCGGCATGTTAAACTGGATGATGACTGATGTGATGGCTCATCTATCTTCTTTCAGAGACAGTGAACTGTCCGCCCTCAAGCCCACCCTACAAAGGGGGTATAAAAATCTACACCTATAATATTATGCACAGACACATACACTATCCCCATGTAAAATGGACATTCCAGCTAGATTTCATTTTTGGGCAAGAGCAGATTAGTCAATTACAATCTAAGTTTTTATTATTATATATATATATATATATATATATATATATATATATATATATATATATATATGAGCAATATCACACGAGTAGCCATGGGATATGGCTGTATATCAGCACAGCTGTGATTCGTAAATGTAAAAAAAAAAAGTCTCGATAAAAAGTGGGCAAATCTTTTATTTTATAATCTCATTTTATTTATTAATTGTTACATTTTTGTAGGTTTTATTTTATTTTAATATATATGTATGTGTGTATATATATATATATATATATATATATATATATATATATATATATATATATATATATATAGATATATAAATTGTCTCCACTCTCTTGATAAAAAGTGGGCAAATCGTTTATTTTATGTCATTTTATTTATTAATTGTTACATTTTGTGGGTTTTATTTTATTTTAATATATATGTATGTGTGTGTGTATATATATATTTATTTTTTTATTTTTTAATATTGGCAATTTATATTTGTATAATATTGTATAATATTAGCAATATTATATTATAAACATTTGTACAACCAATAAAAGTCCCCAAATGAAAATTGCCAATATTTTATTTTATTTACAAAAAACAATTGTATGATCAATAGAAGTAGCCACAAAATATAAATAATAAAATAAAATAATTTGTTGTCTTCTCTCTATCAATAAAAAGTGGGGAGATATTTAAAAATACATTGATTTTTCCACTTTAACTTGATAAAGAAGAGATAAAAAATATTAGGGGATAAGAAAGCAAATCAGTACATTTTGGTCTCATTTTTTATTTATTAATCTTTAAATTTTAGGGGAATTTGCCAATATTTTTTTTTACTTTAAAAAATTACTTAATTCTATGATCAATAGAAGAAGCCCCAAAATAAAATAAAATATAAAATAAAATAAAATAAAAAAATAATAAAGATTAAAATAAAGATAAAAAAAAAAAGATTTATTTCACTTAGAAGACAATATATTCTTGGCGACAAAGACAGTAAACACAGGACTAAAGAACTTGTGCTAACCACTGCTTCACGACTCCAACACCCAGACGTTTTCCTGAGCCACAGAACTCGCAGATAAACCAGCTGTAGAAAAGGCGGGAAACAAGATCCACATTTAGCTTCCACCAATACATTCATCAGAACTGTTTAGTCTAAACTGCCAAAATGACGGTTCTGTCTATCATCACACACCCTGTAGTTTGGAGTTAACGGCATGGTGAGCGAACGTCTTCATGTAGGTACGGGGAGAAAATAATATAATGAAAGGCCTGGAAGACGCTGCCTTCGCTCTTTTTCTTTCTGTCCGTTCCGTCTTTTTATTCTGGTCTGACTCGGTTACAGCATCACCCATTATTACGCAGGATCTCTGAGCCCCGCGATGAATGAGCTACATTCAAACTCACACATGCGTGAAAAAGGCCCCTTCCACCTTAGTTTCATCTAATGTTGTAATCCCCACACACATGCGCGTGCACACACACACACACACACTTCCAGCACCCTCCACACCTCTGCTATTCTCTCTTTGATCTAATGTCAGAGAGCTCCTGTGTGTTTTAAAATCATGTGTGAGAGAAACTCCTGGTAGAATCTATTTTTTAAACATTTACCTCCAGTAAACTCTTTCTCTGTGTCATACACACATGTTTATTCACAAGTCATGTGTCACTGTAAGGTATACAAACCCTCCTTGAGTGACTGTTTTGGGTTGCAGGTCATGCGTCATTGAAAAGCAATGCCAAATGTCAATAATAAAATGCAACTAACCATATAATCATGCATAGTTAGGACAGTTAAATAAATAGGCATATCAACTTCTAAAAGGGAGGAGAAAATGTCACACACACATATATACATTTATATCTAAATCTTTCTGTCTATATGACAGTAGGTGGTGACAAATCTTGTTCTGATTTGTTCATTCATATTCACTCAAAAACCCTGATTCGTTTAAGTGATGGTGCAAAAATAGACAAAATAATTGGCAATATTAAGTCTAAAATGTTACTCAAAATGAACTTATCGTTTATTGAAGTGTTGAGTAAAAACAATATCAATATCTCAGCATTTTCAGTGCCCACAACTGTGACCGATACCATGAGGAAAAAATACTATATAGATATTTTGGTAGCACTTTATTTTACAGTCCTGTTTCACATGTACATAATATATACTTATTGTTAGTAATTACAATAATTGGGTAATGACTCGGTACTAGTCCTGAACCTAGCCCTAAACCTAATCTTAACCCATGTAGTTACCTTATATTATTCAGTACTGTCTTGGTAAGTACACTGAAAGTACATTTGAAATGCATTATTATCTCATAATTTGGCAGCAGGTATATTAAGCTGCAGATGAACGGATGCATTATACTGTTACACATGTGTTGTCTTTCAAGCCCTGTAACACCAACAATATTAATTTGGAGCAAATGAAACAAGTGAGTGAGGGGAGGCGGGTTTGTGTGTCAATTCACGGAGAAAGTGCAGCTGATATCGTGTATATATTCTGCGGAAAATGAGTATTGGAAGAGTTTCAAATATTTCAGTATCATTATGTATCGAAAAATCTATATATTTGACACTACACTGCACTTTTTTAAAAGACCACAATTACTATATATATGTATATATATCATATATAAAATTCAACCCGCCATAGTAGGAGTGACTGCGTTACACGCCACTGCTGAAATCCACCCACATTTGGCAGGTTGGCAGATGTTAACGTCAAGCCCTGTTTATGTTTCTGCCAGTTGGTGCCCACATAATCGAGCGCGCACACGTAATATCTGAGCCAGATCCATGAAGACACTATTGAGAGCGCGCAAGTTTTGTGGAGAGATTCATGCTGCACATTACATTGATGCGTTCGCGCGATAATGTATTACATTGACGCGCACTCAACATGCGTTGTTAAAAAACGCCATAGTAATTTGATTATTGTAATTTCATTACAGTAAATTCTATATTGAATCAAATAAAATATTTATTTTCTGAAGCTACTTTTTGTAATGTCTGTTTGATGCTTTATACAACAATGTCTTCAAATTATCTTTTGGGGGTAATTTCTCAGCCAAATTTGATGTACGATAAATTTGCAATTAATTAGATTAATTAATCGCCACATCATTTAATTAATTAGATTAAAAATTTTAATCACTTCCCAGCCCTATATATATATATATATATATAAAATATATAAAATTATAATCACAAATAAAGTGATAATATTAATGAATTTCAATCTTTGACTTAAAAGATATTTCTGCTTACTGCATGCTAAACAATTTTAGTCGTCATTTGACATTAATGTAAAATCTTGGTTCTGAAAGAGGAAGCATTAAAACACAGCGATCAAAACAACAACAACAACAAAAAAAACCTCAAGCAGGCCATAAGTTGCATACGAAATAATATAAAGCTGACTGACAAGGGCAAAATGCCCTTCCAATATCCTCAGTATATGTGATCAATACCTCACAAGACACTCTCAGTTCATATAGTTCATTAACCACCGGGGCAGCCTGATCATTTGTGCATGTGCGTATACATGCGTGTTTGAACCTGCGTAGCTGCTCTGAGGCTCATGGCTGGTGTCAGACAGGGTCTGAAGAGAGTTTGGACTGTGAGAGGACGTAGAGATGTTGCGTCTCGGTGAGGGGGGATATTGCATTGTTGTTGAATTATGCATGGCCCCTGGAAGCGCGGGCCGACGCCTGGCCGTTGTCTTATGAGAGCTGACGGAGTGTCACTTTACATCATCAACGCCCCGGTACCGGAGCCTGGGACGGGCCGCCTGCCCGCCTCACGCGCAGATGAGAGGAGACGAGGCCCTGCCTGCCTGCCATGCCGAACAATGGTCTACCGTCAGTGGCACTCTCATTGACAGAATGATCTGGAAAGACACCAGCCATCCCACCAGTCTTAATGATGTCTCAACCCCCACCCCTTCCTGCCAAGACAACAAAAATACACAGGACAAGAAAAAAAACAATGCTGGAAAACAACGTTGTGTAATGTCGAGCAATGGCATGTTCCGCTATGTGTCTCTGCGGCGGATATGTAGCGCCTTCGCGTTGAATGAATTAAGCCAAGATGAAACACTTTCGTGAACTGTTTTGACAAATAAGGTGACACCTCGGGTGAGAAGTTTTCAAAGTGACAGACGCGGCGATATTCTTCATCCTGCAATAAACCTCAGAGAACAACGACTTCAGTCTGCGATTAATGACTTTAATGCGAACCGCTTCGGTTAATGACTGCGGCACTGTTATATCTGGAAATTCAGCACATACTGCAGGTCTGGAGACGAGCCTTGCGTGGGCACCAGCGATCTTCAAGGGGAAGTTAAAGTGAACCGTGGGCGCAGACGTTTTAACGCGCTCATCTGCTCGGCATCCGTCAGAGGCGGTATCCTCTCACCCGAGTGATTGACAGGGCAAGGACGGGGACACGTACAGCCAATTGTGACTTGTTCTGCTTGTGCAGATGTTGATTACAGGGCCGTTTCCACACACGGTTTTGATTTCCCAGCATTTTATCAGGAAAGAAACGTGTCCCCAAGGCCCCCAAAATCTTGTCCTACAGATGGTTCATTTAATAGGCAACAACACTTCCTGATAAAGGTACATTCACACACACACAACTGTCATTTGTAACACGTCCTTATTGGAAACAGCTGCTCATTTTCACAAGCTTTCTGACGGCCACTCTTATAGACACTGTACATATTTTTTGAGCCTCTATTGTGTTATTTGGAGTGTTATTTCATGTTAATTTGGGCAGCTGATTACTTTTGTGTGTGCTGATTCTTAATCAATCTGTCTTTGTGTATGTAAGCTAACCGCTAACATAATAATACCCTGATCCAAATGGCCAGATTTTGGTTTTTCAAGTCTTTTCCTCTTCCCCTAGCCATACGGATAATTCTACAAACCGTGAATAAAACACCAACAATCTACCACCAGCAGGAACTTTAAAACTTTATGTACCCTGCAATCTCGGTGCTCCCCGAAGAGCAACACGGCAGCAGCATGGCGGTGCGAAGCTTTGGCAGACACTGTGTTTTCAAAAACAGACGTAAAAGTGTTTTCCAGCTCCCTTTTCGCTGACTTAATGGCCCCTGATAAATCAGTCAAAACCCAGGCCTGCGTCATTAAACGTAGCATGAGCCGGCTACAGAACAAAAACAAACATGCCAGCCAGGGAGAGAGACATTTAAACGCCTTTAAACGGCCCTCAGGGGCACCAGGGGGCAGAGCAAATAGCTAAACCTTAGTCCTCGCCACACACGCTAATGCCGACCTCCACAGGAAAGAGCGGGAGATGGGTCAATTTTCACAACATGGACTCTGTCCATCCCCTCTGAGGACAGCGAGGAGCTTTGGATGCGGCCCGCAGCCTCTCAGAGGTGGAAGAGCTTTGCCCGAATCTCTACGAATGAGAGTAAACGTGTCATTAAAAAGTGAGAGAAAGAGAGAGAGTCAGACCACCATGACTGTGATTTTGGTCATACCAAGCTTTGACATGCTGGTTCATATTCAATATTTCTTATTGTGCTCTAGTCAAATTTTTATGGGGAGAAGGGAGAAAATTGTCCTATAATGCAGGCCAGACGTTACAGAGAGCGATACATATAACGCATTACCATTCTGATACATCGACTTGTAGACAACCCTGTATAATTTGCTCTTCCTCTTCTTCTGAATCATTTTCTGGTTCAAACATATACATGTATGGCTGATTTAAACCATCTTTTTCACTTGTGTAGCGTTTAGTACAGTTGACCGAGTGGATCAGGTAGTCTGAGCTGCTGCAAAAGAGTGGAGGTGGGACTAATTTGCATATTCATGGCTCTGCATTTACTAAATGAAACAAGGGTGTTGAGTTATATTCAAGCTATTTTAAGGCATGAAGAAGTTATTTTCACAGGAAATAAACATTTAAATATGTAGTTTTCATTACAAAATATGAGTTTTAAGGGCTACAGTTATTAAAAGTAGGGGAACTTTAAGACCATGAGAAACGTAGTAATTGTATTTTTTTTTTAAAAACAACAACATCATAATAATACTGTGATCTACCTTACAAATCTTGGGATGTGAGTGGAATGGATACAAGAACAAATGTCACAGTGTTACACAAAGTAACAGGTCAAAAAGACAAGATGATGCCTTCAGTTCAGTTGCTTTCACATGCAAATATGTTCAGTTTGAAGCAAAGAATTGAGAGAAAGGACAGAGCCCATCATCCCAGAAAGTGCCTCAGCTTTTCCATGATTACACAGAAGAGAGAGTGTAAAGACAGCCTGGACAATATGCCAGTTTCTCCTGCCTGATCCTGTGCTGAGAACTTTGACACCAAACAGCCTCAAATTAAAAGTGAAGCCGCTCTGTAGATGTGCTCGGCCGTCTCCCCTGGTTTCACTAAACACTTATGATATTACTCACAGAAATTACATAAATGTTGCCAAATGTGAGAAAAAGATCTTAAAGGGATAGTTCACCCATAAATGAAAATTATGTCATCATTTACTCACTCTGTCATTGCAAATTCACAACTTATTTTTTTCCATAGACCACAAAAGATGATGTTAGACAGGATGTTTACACTGCTCCTTTAAATAAAATAAAATAAAATAAAAATGTATTAAACAATTTCTTCTCTCCCTTTTCAGTCTCCTACGCTGTTTATGTTGTATAGACGGTGCAGGCTTCTGGGTTCTGCGTCAGAATGCCAACTCGGTATTGGCCGACGCTGTATACGTGAGCAGCACGCTGCATGTGTGTGATGCTGATACAGGAGCCGGCCAATAATTAGCCACTGTTTTGACGTAGAACCTAGAAGCGCTGCACAGTGTTTACAATGTAAACAGTGTAGGATAAAGACAGAGAAGAGAAGAAATTGTTGAATAATTAATTATTTTTGTTTTGTTTTTGCGCACAAGAAGTATTCTTGTCGCTTCATAACATTAAATTTGAACCACAGTAGTCATGTTGACTATTTTAACTGTTTTTACTACCTTTCTGGACCTTGAATGTGGTAATTACATTGCTTTCTATGGGGGGTACCCATAAAAACCTCTCGGATTTCATCAAAAATATCTTAATTTGTGTTTCCGAACATGAACGAAGGACTTACGGGTGTGGAAAGACATGAGAGTGAGTAATTAATGACACAAAAATATAATTTAAATGTTGAGACACGAAACATCCTTTTGTTTTCCACAGGAGAAAAAAAAAACTGCAAGTTTCTATTTCTTTAAATACGTCCCTTGTGTGTATTTCACTCTTCCTCTTTTTGCTCCCAAATTCATCAACAGGAAATGAATAATTCTGCATTTTTTCAATACTTTTGGACAACTGGGTTATGTATAAGCATACAAGTGAAGAAAAACATCTGAAAGACTTCATGCTGAATATAAAGGTGGTGAGGAAAAAGTTTTGAAAACAGCCGTCTTTAAATGTGCTAGTCTTGGCACGGGAAAACCAGGCCTGCACGGGTCTGGACAGCATCAATCATAAACTGCTTTGAGTTCCCTCATCATGCCTTCCCTACATACACAGCTCACAGACACAAGGGAGAGGTTTTGTTTTTGTGAGTGCGAGCGCGAGAGGGAATAAAGGACAGAAAGAACCTGAGATTGAAAAGCATAGCAGAATAAGGAAGCGATATACAAAAGTATTACCTGCGAAAGGTTAATGGTGACCATCGTTGCTTCCTGCACTTTGACATTTTGTGAAATGCGTCCATTTAGTGCTTAAAATGTTTCTAAACATCATGCAGCTACACAAAAGATCAGCTCTTGACATAAGCCAGAAGTTTTGAAGCACCACAGTTTGGTAATAGTCAAGTTACAAAGTGTAAAAAATGTCAAAATTTGAGCGTTTTTTGTTTAACAAGGAAGTGATCAAGCTTCGTAGGATCCGCCCTTTTTGTAAAAGAGCCATTTATGTAGTGCAATCATTGCTAGCATGTTTATTCAACTCCTACCACTGAAAGTTCAATTACATTGCGACTTACCAAAATGTTTTCCTGCTGAAATATTGAACAGATCCCAGACCAGGGTGGGAACAAGGGGGTGGTGTGTCTTATCCAGCAAGATATGGGCTAATTCAACAGCTCAATATCCAAGAAAATCATTAGGAAACCTGAAAAATGAAAAAGTGTCAGTATCAAGTGGCTTTAATATACTGCCAATTTACTGTAGCTTATTTGAATTTTTGAGAAGAACATGCTACAAGCAAAAAAAAAAATCTCCCAATGCATTTTTACTGTATGTTCTTTTCTGTTTCTGTGCGATTAGGATGATGCATAATGTACTGAATGTAAATAGTAATGTGAACAAAATGCAGGAATTATCCAACCTCTCAATTAATTCCTGTATGTGTACACAAACCCCTGTGCCCTGCGGTCTTCCTGTGTAAAATGACCCTCATTTGGGCTCTGTGTTTGGAGACTGCAGTAATCAATCAAACATGATTAGGTTAAATGACATAAGAAGGCGATGCTTGAGCTGGGCCGTGTGGCAACTTTCCTTCGTGCCATGGTTACCAGCCTCCTCCGTAATTAAGAATGTGTCTATTGTGCCCCAAAGCTGTGCAATTAAGACAAGCATTTAAGGAGCCGAACCTTTATAATAAATGCTTGCTCATAATGACAATGCAGCAGTAAGTCCTAGATTGCAGTGCTTTAGAACCCCAAGGATTCTGGTCGGAACCGTGGCCGTTAAAGCGCATGCTCAGACACATTGTGACGCTCATGTGGGTAATGTTTGAACCCAGCTTGCAACATCTGAATGATCTTACAAAAAATGGGAGGGAAACAGATTATAAAGTCTCTTAGCTGGGTTCATGAATGTTAATTAGCTGACAAAATGTTCAGCCACTGGAGCGACCAATTCTTTTTCTTTAATTAATGGCTAAAAATTGTATATAATAATATAATAATTATTTTCCAAAAAATAGAGGGTCACGTTTATTAATAGATAATGATTTTAAAAAATTATATCACTCACAACTTCTTACTTCTAGATGAGATGTTTTACACACTAAAAACAGAATATTTTTGTAATAAGTTTACAGCTTTAAAAAAAAATCCTTGACGATAATTTGTTTGAGAAGCAAAGCTGTTGCAAAACTCCCTCAAAGAATATACACTACTTTTCAAGATTTTTTTTTTAAAGAAATTAATACATTTATTCAACAAGGATGCATTAAAATTGATAGTAAAGACATAATGTTGCAAAAGATTCCTATTAGAGATGCAACAATATATCGGCCAATAATCGGTATCGGCTGATAAAAACAAATTTTCACACGATTGGCTATCGGCCGATACTTTAAAATCAGCCGATAGTCAGGGCCGATATATCCTGTCAATCAAAAGAGGGCAGGAAAATGCACTGAATTTGTATTTTGTGTAAAGAAAATGCTAAGAAACCAGTTTGATGTTCAATATTAATAGTAATTATATGAATTAATAACATTCAGAAAGTTTAGAAATATTTAATCTTTAGAATTTAGTTAAAGGATTAGTCAACTTTTAAATACACTTTTCCTGATAAATTTACTTACCCCCATGTCATCCAAGATGTTCATGTCTTTCTTTCGTCAGTCGAAAAGAAATTAAGGTTTTTGAGGAAAACATTCCAGGATTTTTCTCCTTACAGTGGATTTCAATGGCTACCAACAGATTGAAGGTCAAAATTACAGTTTCAGTGCAGCTTCAAGGGCATTAAACGATACCAGATGAGTAATAAGGGTCTTATCTAGCGAATCAATCGGTCATTTTTGAAAAAAATACAACCGTTTATGCTTTATAAACAAAATATCGCCTTGAACGTACTTTCTGCTTCTGCATTCTTCATAATGCTTACGCTGAATGTTCCACGCCTTCCCTATTCTACTAACGGAACGAACGCGGTGCCACTTTTGTTTTTTTCCGTAACTTGAATAGGGAAGGCGTAGGACATTCAGCGTAAGCGTTATGAAGAATGCGGAAGCGAAAAGTACGTTCAAGGCGATATTTTGTTTATAAAGCATAAACGGTTGTATTTTTTTCAAAAATGACCGATTGATTCGCTAGATAAGACCCTTATTACTCATCTGGTATCGTTTAATGCCCTTGAAGCTGCACTGAAACTGTAATTTTGACCTTCAATCTGTTGGTAGCCATTGAAATCCACTGTAAGGAGAAAAATCCTGGAATGTTTTCCTCAAAAACCTTAATTTCTTTTCGACTGACGAAAGAAAGACATGAACATCTTGGATGACATGGGGGTGAGTAAATTTATCAGGAAAAGTGTATTTAAAAGTGGACTAATCCTTTAATGTGTGTTAATATTAATTTGAGTAATGTGTTTGTTTATAACTGATACAAGTTACTCTGAAACAAGTTGATAAAATGGAGAGAATAAATTTTTTATTTGCATTTCTTTCAAAATATGATGATTAATTATTAACCATAATGAAATTATTAATTTAAAAGAAAGTATAAAAGGCAGAACACCCAAACTATCGCTATCGTTATACATGCTCCGAACCACTGATTCAAAACAAAAGATTCGTAAAACTTCGAGGCTTAATGAAACAGTATTTTGAAATCAATCATCACTAGATATTGATGAATAAAGTCGTTATTTTGTTTTTTTGGTGCACAAAAAGTATTCTCATCACTTCATAACATTAAGATTGAACCACTGTAGTCACTTGAACTGTTTAAATATGTTTTTAGTACCTTTCTAGGCATCTGAAAGTGTTAATTATCTTGCTGGCAATGGAAGATTCACTGAGCCATCAGATTTTATCAAAAATATCTTAATTTTTGTTTCAAAGATGAACAAAGGTCTTATGGGTGTGGAACAACATGAGGGTGAGTAATTAATGACAGAATTTTCATTTTTGGGTGAACCCTTTAAGAATGAAGATCACAAAAGAAAAGTTTATTAAGAATGAGAATCTAGAAGAATATTAAGATATCTTTAATACTTAAAGGCAAGCAAACTTTGGAAAAAACAATATTTTTGGCACTCAGACAGGTATGTTCTATGAAATTGTATTGATAGAAAAAACAAGATACATTTCAAGTTTCAACATTATTTGTTCTTCAGAGAAAAAGATCTGTATGCAAAGTGACCCACATTTATTTCTTTATTAATTTAGGACCACTCAAAATGTGTACAATTTACCAGTTTACTCATGGAGCCACACTGAAATCCCCATATCTCTTAAAATGAACCATATTGGTCCTTAAAAATTAAAATACCAAAAGAAAAAGTTTGTTAAGAACCAGAATATAAAAGGATATTAAGATATCTTTAATACTTCTTGAGGTACAAGCATGCAAACATCAGGTAAAAAACCTTCACCTTTGGCATATAATGCAATAAAGATGGCTAAAGTGAATCTCGGTGTAAAAATAAAATTATGATTCTGCCATCTTTCTAAAGCCATTTTTACCCCCCCTGTAATTTGGCTCCAAATCAAATGGGAAAATTGTCATATATTATATATTTTCAGTAAATTCTGTATACATCCAACATTTAATATCTTCTTCATTTATGTATTTCTTTCACCAGAAAAAAATGATCAAAATCAATTTTTTTAGCCAGGGGCCTTCGGTTGAGTTGACACGGAATTACCTTTTTCTTTTTCTTTTTTAATGTAGCTTTTATTTTTAGATTTTTATCTTTAAAAGATTTATATTTTTCCTACAGAACAAGTTTAAAAAAAAGTATAATTATAAATGTATTGGTGAAAAACAGTATAACTACAAAAAAATTTCTATTGATTTCTATGACTTTTCCAGCCATGGAAATCACAATTGTAAAACTCGCTGATATTTCCAGGCTTTCCACGGCTGTGGGAGCCCTAAGGATTTGGTTAATGAATAAAAGAAAAAGAGTTGCAGTTGGGAGGAAACTGTTTGTGTGGATAAAGGGAATGGAAGTGTCAGAATCCCCAAACACACAGTTGCCATCTTCAGAATCAGCCCTTCCGACACACACACACACACACACACACACACACACACACACACACACACACACACACACACAAATAAATAAATACATACATGCATACACAGTAAGAAGGAGCAAAAATGTGAACAGGAAAAGAAATAATGACAAGGATGAAGAGTAGAAGGAAACAACGAGGAGTGAAGTAGATACAGAAAAAGAGAGAGATGGGCCAGAGTTCAGAGAATTGAGGAGGCGAGTTGTCGTCAGTATGACTGAGTTTGTGAGTGAGACAGAGCTGTTCTCCGCGTCTGCTGCCGTGATGGAGGGTGATATAGATTAATGAGCGGGCTGAGGGTTCCCGCACACAACCGTCAGCAAAGCGACGGCCTTCATAGAGACTCAGCAGCGATGCACGGCACACAAACACCGTAAGTGACTGCAGCGCTATACAGCACAGTCTTTACAACACAGAGGCCTGGACTCCACTGCTGTTGCAATGCTGTGAAACTATAACATCAATCTTGACTGATCCGATGGGTATTACATCACATGCTAACAGGAGCTCTAAAATCTGACTGGATGAGTTGTTGTGATTGTACACCTGTGACTGCACATTAGTTGCATTCTACATTATGCAATGTTGCTTGGCAACCATAAGCGGCCTACAGTTAGGCTAATGAACTATATTATTAAGCGGAAGAAATGTTATTAGTGGTTCTACATTCTGGTGGCAAGTTTTGCACTAACAAACATCAATTATATTTTCTTCAGAAATCTTACCTATCTAGACTGAAAAAACGGTGTAGGATTTACTTAGAAAGCTTTTTTTTTTTTTACTCATAAATTGCTAGTAAATTTCACAAATAAATACAAGAAACGCAAGTAACGCATTGAATAAAATGTGAAATTTTGAACTTGAAAGACTGAAATAGTATTTTCGGTAACACTTTCAGGGTTACACATGTTACACGTTCTTACATGTTACCAAGTGCGTAGGTTTGATTTTGAAATTGGTGGGGACATCCCTGGAAGCTGAGGGTTATGGAAATGTATTAAGGATAATGTATTAAGGTCTTCATATATTAACCTTAACAATATGTTAATTCATGTGTTCTGTTATGTTACAGGTATCTAATAATAACAAGGAGGCAGTTTAACAAAGACTTAAATGTGCCCTAGATTTAAAAATTGAATTTACCTTGGCATAGTTGAATATCAAGAGTTCAGTACATGGAAATGACATACAGTGAGTCTCAAAGACCATTGTTTCCTCCTTCTTATATAAATCTCATTTGTTTAAAAGACCTCAGAAGAACAGGTGAATCTCAACATTACACCAACTGTTACATAACAGTCGGGATCATTAATATGTACGCCCCCAATATTTGCATATGCCAGCTCATGTTCAAGGCATTACACAAGGGCAGGACGTCTGGATCTGTGCACAGCTGAATCATCAGACTAGGTAAGCAAGCAAGAACAACAGCGAAAAATGGCAGATGAAGCAATAATAACTGACATGATCCATGATTACATGATATTTTTAGTGATATTTTTAAATTGTCTTTCTAAATGTTTCGTTAGCATGTTGCTAATGTACTGTTAAATGTGGTTAAACTTACCATTGATTCTTACTGTATTCACGGAGACAAGACTGTCCTTATTTTCATTTTTTAAACACTTGCAGTCTGTATATTTCATAAACACAACTTCATTCTTTATAAATCTCTCCAACAGTGTGTAATGTTAGCTTTAGCCAGAGAGCACCATCAAACTCATTCAGAATCAAATGTAAACATCCAAATAAATACCATACTTATGTGATTAGACATGCTGCATGACGAACACTTTGTAAAGATCCATTTTGAGGGTTATATTAGCTGTGTGAACTTTGTTTATGCTGTTTAAGGCAAGCGCGAGCTCCGGGGGCGGAGAGCACGAGAATTTAAAGGGGCCGCAGCCTGAATCGGCGCATATTTAATGATGCCCCAAAATAGGCAGTTAAAAAAATAAATAAAAAAAAAATATATGGGGTATTTTGAGCTGAAACTTCACAGACACATTCAGGGGACACCTTAGACTTATATTACATCTTTTAAAAAGACATTCTATGGCACCTTTAACTTTACTCCGTTCATAGTGCAATGCAATAGTCAATGTAAATGTGATACTGTCTTGTTCCTTACTATTTGAAGAAGCCAAACACATGTCTACATCTGTCATTAACAGAAATGAACTGTTGGCTTATTTGTTTCACATCAATATTGTTCAGTTTGTCCTGGTGGACATGGCAAGTCTCACTTGTTCTGAGCCATTTTCTCAGTCTCCTGTTGTGTTTTCATGTTTTATGGGGATTTTCCATAGACATAATGATTTTTATACTGTGCAAACTGTATATTCTCTTCCCTTACACTAACCCTACCCCTAAACCTACCCATTACATAAAACTTTCTGCATTTTTCATTTTCAAAAAACATCACTTAGTATGATTTATAAGCTGTTTTCCTCATGGGGACCAAAAATGTCCCCACAAGGCCAAGGATTTCAGATATTGTCATCTTACTGGGGGCATTTTGTCCTCATAATGTAGGGTTTACCAGGACGCATGCATGCACACTCTCTCGCTCACTCTCTCAAACATTCATACACTAACATTTAGGTTTGCCACTTATTCGTGATTGTCATATATTGAAAAAACTGCACTGTCCCTGAATCAGTATGTGACGTGATTGGCACCATATTTTCGTGCACAGAACTGTTGATTTCTCCCCCACTTACTGCATATAGGTTACAGAGGAGCTTTGCCACTTCGCACAACCAAATGTAGCTACGGCCTCCACTCGCCAGCTCAGAGACCCACTCAGTCATCTAACTGAGGTAATTGCTGCACAATGTATCGCTCTTTACAACATCGGACACATAACGGTAATTAATATGATTAGCCTTTTGCTTGACTATGTTATCAAACAGCTAATAATGTGTTGCTAATGTTACACAAACCATGTTCCCGTTCGATATGTCAGAGTCAGACAGCTGCCTTCTAACAATCAGTACCCTTACAAATGCTTTGAACAACTCAGGTAAAGAAAGGTATATCGTTCATCAAAACATCATAATATGTATATCATACACCCACCATATTGCTAAATCTACACAATCTTTCATATCAACAGAAAAATATACCAGAATAACCTGGCTTCTCTAGACACTCCCCTGCTAGTTCACTGTTAATGATATGCTAAAGCCTGCCAGCACGTTGACGTGATTGGTTACAAAGTAGTTTGTGATATCACAGACCAGTGATTTCAAACCGTGGGCTTGAGACTGTCTTTTTTTCACTGCAGTTTGCACATGGTTTGCATATTAAAATCACCACACAGACATATAAACAACATTAAAAACTTGTTAACATTGCTGTCTATTCGCACATAACTGATGCTGCCATTTTAAAAAGCACTAAGTAACTCAAAGGAATAGATCACCAAAAAATGAAAATGAAAGTCAGTGGGGTCTGGTGTTATTTTGGATACCACTAACTTTCATTGTATAGACAAAAACAGTTTAAACATTCTTCAGAATAATTTCTTTCATATTTCACAGAAGAAAAAAGTCAAACAGGTTTGGAGCGACATGACGGTAGGCAAATAATGATCAAATTTTCATTTTGGGGTAAAGTATCCTTAAAGGTCAATCACTACAGCGATTTTATCATGGTTAAGAAATTTTGAGGCCTATAATACCGCTTAACCGTGGTAAAATCACTAACACACACAATATTTTGTGATTTATTGCTTTAATTTATCATGTAAAAGTAAAAATGACTTCAAGGACTGTACTATATTGAAAAACAGCAGACCTGTAGGCCCTGGTTAGAGTCTCGTCTCCTGATCTGATAGACTTCAGTTGGAGTGTCAGAGCCGGTTAGTGAAATCCTTTGGATCAGATCAATATCGCGCTGGTTAAGAGAAGGGAGAGGCTCTTAGTGGCTGTCATTTTCAGGCCTGTGGGTTGTGTGTTTGTCAGTGTCAAATCAGCAGCTCTGCTATATCTGCCCCTACAGGGCCGAACACAGTCACAGCAAAAAGATCTTAAAAACAGCATTGGACAATGTAACTTTTAAAACTAAAGTGTAAATTGTGTTATTGATTAGAAAAAGAACATGTTTACGTTACATTGATACCTGTTATGGAATACACATAAAGTTACTTTTTAAAGTTATAGCTGACTGAGACTCCAGAGTGGAAACACTAAGCTTGGCTTGTAGCCATTATTCATTTTAAAATGCTATTCATTGCTGTGGACAAGCACCCAACATAGCTAGTATACAATAACAAAGGCTATATAATAAAAAACATGCATTTACCCATTTTTATTGCAGCACTACTGCATTTACAATTATATTTAAACAGACATCACAATCATGCAAAACAATACATCATGTACCTGTCTCACATTTTTGACAAAATGTTTTCCCAAAAATCTCAGGTGAGATGAAAAAAAGCTACGTCATTGATAAGTATGATACATGTACTCTAGCTTAAAGGGTTAGCTTACCCAAAAATGAAATTTCTGTCATTAATTACTCACCCTCATGTCGTTCCAAACCTGTAAGACCTTCGTTCATCTTCGGAACACAAATTACAGTAAGATATTTTTGATGATATCCAAGAGTTTCTGACCTCCCTACAGCAATTTCAAACAAATTTTGTCATTCTCCTACGTTGTTCACATTGTAAACAGTGCAGTGCTTCTGGGTTCTAAGTTAGAACGCAGCTCAGTATTGACCGACGCTGTACACGTGAGCAGCACGACGCGTGAGTGTGATGCTGACACAGAAGCCGGCCAAAAATGAGTCGCGTTCGGGCGTAGAACTCGGAAGTGCTGCACTGTGTTTACAACGTGAACAGCATACGAGTGTGACAGGGAAGAGAAGAAATTGTTGAATAAAGTCATTATTTTTGCTTTGTTTTTGAGCACAAAAAGTATTCTTGTCGCTTCATAACATTAAGTTTGAACCACTGTAGTCACATGAACTATTTTAACAATGTCTTTACTACCTTTCTGGGCCTTGAAATTTGTTATGACATTGCTGTGGAAATCAGAAACCTCTCGGATTTGAAAATTAAACTTAGTAACCTCAAACTTTTGAGAGGTAGTGTATATTTAGTGAGTGTGTTACTTTGCCTGTTACTTGGAAAATCAATAAACAAAAAATGATAATCAGAAAAAAAAAAACACATTTTCTGTACTTCCTGTAAGTCATGAGAGCAAACAGATGAAATATGAATGGCACTTTCATTTCAAAATGATATCTTGTATCTAACAAAGATAAAGTTTAATAACATCTAATAATAGTTCATTTTATGTGTTACTCCATAAAAAATAACCAATGTCTTCTATGTATGATGGCAACATTCAAGATTATTGCCCTGTATGTGGTCCGTCGCCAGACCGCTCTCAACCGTTTTGTGTTTACAAGCTCTTTTGATGATTAGCGCCTCTGTTTACAGTGCTCGCGTTTTATGTGTGCTGTCTCGTAAAACAACATGAGTGGCTGAAGCCCTGGCTCATTTATTAACACGTCCCCAATGACAACAGTCGCCCATGTCACATTCGCTTCAGCTGAAACAACTCCCATTTCTGCTTTTAATTAGCGTATAGCATGCTATACGGGCCCTGCTAATGTTTAGAGCATGGGTGAACATGGTCGTGCTTAAGAAAGCATTTACCAGGGCTCATCATCGTTATTGCGCATTGATAATTAATGTATAATGAATTTAAAAATTACCCCCATGGTTATGAACGCTGTTGTACGGGGGCGGGTGCAAAAACAGTTTGATCAATGTCTTATTTTATGTAAACATATTAAATTTTGCTCTACTGTTAACTAAGGTAATATGAAAAGAATATTGAGAGGCCACAGTGACAGTGTTTGCCGTGGGCGCAACAAGATTTTTTCAGCTTAGAGCTGGAGAGGTCATAAAATCCACCATGCGAGAGGACAAACGTGATTTTGACTTGTCTTACTGTTGGATTAAAGAGCAAAACAGTCATTCGACAAAACGGGTGCCATTTGTTTCCCTCATAAACGTGTGTAAAAAAAATAAATAAAAAGACTTGGTAAATGATCAGTAATGTATAGCTGATGCAAATTTTTGTCCTTTTTTTTTTTGCCAAAAATCTATTGTATTTTTTTATTCTATTGTAAACTTCCTCGATGCTGTATCAAATGTATGTTTGGATATAATATTTTTATATACTTTTATATTTAATTTTTTATTATTTCTATATATTTTAAAAATATAATTATAAAATGATCATAGTTATAGCCCAGCATATATAAATATTTATTAATAGAGCTAGAGATGCAATTTATTAACACTTAAAAACATTATTTGTCTAATAGAATGTTTGAGATCGTACCAAAAATGTCTTTATCAAACTGGAAAAGCGCCTGTTTCGCAGAATGACCCAGAAGACATAATTGCTCTCAGTCTCGCTCTGATGGAAGAACTCATGAAAAGACAATTGTCATCACTATTTTATCTTGAAAAAAAGCTGAGCCATCAGTAATATTGAAGATCCTGAATTAATATGATATTCCTCTCACCCCCAATCATATTTTCCCCACCTATCATTTCAGTGTTCCAAGTCCATTTCCCGGAGTCTGGGAGTCGAGTCTTTCATCCCAGGTGGAGGTTTAATTCACGAAGAGATGAGAAATATTAAAACGGAGCGGGCGTCTTCCTGTCAGTCAGCCCTCTGCTTCGCCTAGCCCGAGAGCTCCGTGCTGAGGCACTGACGGGAGGCAGTCCATTTGATCTGCGGCTTTCAAAGGAAGAGAGCAAAGAGTGGCCATCAGAAATCATTTATCTCTCCACAGGAGACTCACGGATTCTGTGACAGCCACCAATCATATGCGGCTTAATTCAATATCTGCTCTGTTAATCTTTTTCTTTGCAATATCGCTCCGATCCCTTGGATGAGCTTTTGTCTGCATGAGCAAAAACTTTGAAAACAGCAATAGAAGTTCGTGTCAGAGAGCTGGTGGATGTTGATATATGCCTTTGACATACAGGCCCGTTCTGTGTGGTTCAGTGCGTTTTAAGGGCAGAGGTCAGAGTCTCCTATTGTCAGCAATAATGGCTCAGAAAACTGTGAAAAATCAGATTGCAAATTAAAAAAAAAATGACTCTAGGTTTGTGGTTAAGTTGAGCAGTTAGCCCCTGCTGGTAGATGCCAGAACTACACCATCATTAAAACAGAAGGCTCTCCATTGATGGCCGAACATTTCTGGTCTCTGTTGCACATATCAATTTCAATTGAAAACCAAAGCAAAATCGATGTCAGTGTGAACACCCCTCTTGTATTGCTACAACATGCTTCCAAGAAAATACTGTACAATCAAGTTCAAATAGTCAATGTTACTGAATACAGATCTTATACTATTTCTTAACCAGGCACAATGCGATACGTTTTATCAGCAAGTTTTTACAGTCTCGCTAATTATTAGTTGTTAGGAACTTTTTCTGTTTAGAAAAAAAAAAATAGTAACAGAATAGAATCGACAATACCTTTTAAATTCCAATTCAGTACCTAAATTTGAATTGAATTTGAATTGAGGTAGATGGGTGCAGAATAACAATTTAAATTTGAATATAAGAAAGTAGAATTAAAATAGATTGAAATGAATATGGCTAAGCTTAAACTAGAAAAGCAAAATTTGTCAAGACAAATGCTGAATGTTGGCTTGACAAAGCCTTGTTTGTTTTTTGTTTTTTTTTCACTTAAAGTTTATAGGCCTCATAGATGAAAACCTTCCATTTAGAAATTTGTATTTAGATATTTCATCATATTTAATAAATTAAACATGCTTTGAATTGTATTTAAATAAACTCCTCTTCCTGTCATTCAAATTCAAATACAAATTCAACTTCCTGTCTGACATGACCACTTTAAAGTCACCATGAAATTGGCTATTCCTGTTTTTTTTTTTTTATGTAATAACGGAATATTGCAGTATTTATTATAAATGCTAAGTTGAATAATTCGTTTTCTTATCTAAAGCATCAAAGTTCCAGTTGTGAAGGCAGTCTATGGAGGGACAGAATGTTCTCAGATTTCATCAAAAATATCTTCATTTGTGTTCCAAAGAAGAATGAAGGTCTTACGGGTGTGTAACGACATAAGGGTGAGTAACTAATGACAGAATTTTCATTTTGGGGTCAACTAACCCTTTAATCAAAATAGGCTTCCCCTACTCTGATGACGTGTTTACTTGCGTGAGGGCGGGACAGCCTGTCACTCACATGAAATCACAGCAATCCAACCATCCAATCAATTCCTGATGGACAATATCAAGTCCCGCCCTACATTTTTTCTTTTTCGAAAACATATTTCACAATAGGAAAGAAAAGCTGTCGCAACCTCCACTTCATGTCGACTTTAATTACAAAAAGAAAGCAAATTCTTCCATTCTGAATTTGATACACTGTTAATTTATCATAAAATAACACATACATCAATAAGGGTAAATTATTAAAGAGCCCATTTATGATGACAGTACACGACAAAGCCAATTTATTGCTATCCCGCCAAAAAAAAAATCCACACGTGGCAGAAACCAGAAATAAAGTTAACAAAAAGAAATCTTCTCAATACACAACCCAACGTGAAACAAAACAGACATCATAATAGTTACCTTAGCGAGGGCTGCCTTGTCTCATTACTGCGTTACAAACAGTGACATCTCTATCAAGCCTTCTTCCATTTCCACTTGACTGCCTGGGAGGAAGAAGGAGCTCGGCTCCAACATCAGCAATTAAAGGCTGATCACCAAATCACCTTGGTTTCCATTCAGGAGGGCTTAATTAGCTCACTGTACTGTTTTCTCCTTCCTCACAAAGAATCAACACGCTGCCCGCCTCAAGTGTGGTTTTTGACTCCGCTTAAGAGCCGCCATATTGCTGGAGTGTTAGATGTCGCTAATTGCTGGCCATGAAAAGCTAGCAAGCCTAAGAGGCTTCATAAAAGGAATTATAAATGCAATGACACACACACATCGTTCTACAGGAAGCGAGTCTATATTAATTGTCTTCAGAAGCTCTATATACAGATGTCTCATTTTATAGAGACATAACAGCAGAGAGAAAGAGTTCTTCTGCCAGGCTATATGCTGGATGACCTGTGCTTTGCAGGAGGAGGGATTGTCTCAGGGGATCTAATGTTGTAGTTTAGCCTGCTGAGAGACAGGCTACAGACCTGAATCATAGTCGTGCTCTGGGTTGCAATTATAGGAGAAGAAGAGAGGAACAGAGAAAAATGAAGGTGGCTTCGAGCATAGCTGCTATTAGAGTGGCCCAGCGGACCGGCAGATAACACATACAGACACATACACACACATACAAATCTAAACACACCAATGCAAACCCTCCCCGGAACACACACACGCATAGACACAAACAAACACACAACTGTTGGCCCTAGGCATGTATTGTATTGTATTCTCCTTCTCTATGATAAATGAAGCCGAGGCAATTCATAAGAAACCAAAGAATAAACGATCACTCTCTCTTATCACCTTGCCAGCCACAATAAAGCTTCCCAGCCCAACTATAGTTCAAACGGATGAAAGCAGAATTAGTTTTGTTTTCGCTACGCTCATCACGGGCTGTTGTTTGGGTCTGCAAGCTGGCAGAAAGTTGTGCAACAGAGCGCAACTACCCATGACAAGAATGTTACTTTTAAAAGTAACTGAAGTGAAAACATTATTGGATTACTTCTGTTCACTATGCATCATTACGCTTTAATTGAAGTAACACTTTCATTTAAGTACTTAAATGAAAAAATAAATAAATAAATAATATAAAATGTAAATTACAATTTTATTATTAATAATACTTTTTTTAATAATATAATCATTTTCAAGAATAGAATTTAAATCAATAATAATTATTATTATTTTAAAATAATTATTTTTTCATTTTATTATAATATATAATTTACATTTTATATAATATATTATTCATTATTTATTATATTTTCATTTTATTATTATATATTATTATTATTATTATTATATTAAAATTCTGTCATTAATTACTCACCCTCATGTTGTTACACACCTGTAAGACCTTCGTTCATCTTCAGAACACAAATTAAGATATTATTAATAAAATCTGATGGCTCAGTGAGGCTTCCATTGCCAGCAAGACAATTAACACTTTCAGATGCCCAAAAAGCTACTAAAGACATTTAAAACAGTTTATGTGACTAGTGGTTCAACCTTAATGTTATGAAGCAATATACAGAATACTTTTTGTGAGCCAAAAAACCCCCCAAAATAACGACTTTATTCAACAACATCTAGTGATGGGCGATTTCAAAACACTGCTTCATGAAGCTTCGAAGGTAGCTTTACGAATCTTTTGTTTCAAATCAGTGGTTCGGAAGGTGAAAGTCATGTGATTTCAGTAAACGAGGCTTCATTACATCATAAGTGTTTCGGAATTTAAATGGTTCACCACTGGGGGGCGTGACACGCTCCGAACCACTGATTCGAAACAAAAGATTTGTAAAGCTTCGAAGCTTCATGAAACAGTGTTTTGAAATCGCCCATCACTAGATATTGTTGAATAAAGTCGTTATTTTGGGGGTTTTTTTGGCTCACAAAAAGTATTCTGTATATTGCTTCATAACATTAAGGTTGAACCACTAGTCACATAAACTGTTTTAAATGTCTTTAGTAGCTTTTTGGGCATCTGAAAGTGTTAATTGTCTTGCTGGCAATGGAAGCCTCACTGAGCCATCAGATTTTCATCAAAAATATTTGAATCTGTTTCCGTAAATGAACGAAGGTCTTACGGGTGTGGAACGACATGAGGGTGATTCATTAAAGACAGAATTTTCATTTTTGGATGAACTAACCCTTTAATAATAATTATTATTATAATTATTATTACTGTATATTATGCTAGGAGGATAAAAGAGATTTTAACATTTAAAAAATTACACCATCTTTGTATGACAAGCAATACTGTATTGATTCCAAAATTTCGTCTTAAAAAATGCTGAGATGCTGCCATGAGTAAACAATTCTGGAAATAATTTAAGAAGAGTCTGGAAATGCTTAAAATGTGAAAATACTGTAGCTGCTAAGGTCCCGACGGCCCAATATTCAACACATTTATAAGTCGTCATGTTGCATTTCAAGACGCTGCTTTAACAAAATTCCCCCAAAATTCTTTCAGTGTCTATCTTTTAACCTTGTCATAAAATTTTTTTGCCAATGTCAATCTAAACTATAGTTTAACAGAACTTCTGCCCTCCGGCCCAAAAACTATCATTTGAATCTATGTGTTTCCATTAACTATCAGTTAGTAGGAGCACACTTGTGTCTTCATTAAGGTTCAGTAGTTACTAGGCTCATTGTTAAAGTTAACAGGCTCCCCTGACGCGACTGCCTTATAAACAGGTGCTCCCTCAGGCCTGCTTAAAATCGGAGAATGATAATGGCTTTGAGAACTGGGAGACGTAATTGAAGCAAGTTTATCCCATAAGAATTAAGGGAACCATATCCAAAATAACTCTGTTCCTGAAGGACACACAAACACAGTGGGGAGAAGAAAAATATCCAGTGCGACACTATTATGATTAACTGAAGCAAAACGGCACAATCACAGCTGAGCATTCGCTGACTACGTGAAATAAACTCAGTGCCATGACAATGAAATTGTCTATTCACAGACAAAAGTAGCATTTAAAAAAATGTACTTTATTCTGAAGCAATATTCTCTTAAATCAGCATATGTGTGAGTCATTCATTCAACTGATTTGTTCAAGCAGCTGATTCATTCAAGAATAAAGCAAGTGACTGTCTTTATGAATGGGTCATTGAATCATTGACTGACCAGATTCATTCAAAATGACTGAATGATTCAGTAACAAAATGGTAACAAATGATTTAGTAACAAAACTAAATCAAACCAAAAAATATATATATATTTTCATTGGCAGTCAATATTATGTCTAAGTGAAAAGAGCCAAGGCTAAGTATGGTAACCCATACTCTGAATTTGTCCTCTGCATATAACCCATCCAAGTTAGTGCACACACATAAGAAGCAGTGAGTAGTGAACACACACACAATGTAAACCATGAACACACACAAACATCCGGAGCAGTGAGCAGCCATTTTTCTGTGGCGCCCAGGCAACGATTGGGGGTAATGACCTCAGTCATTTCCTGCCAGTATTGAGAACCGAACCCGCAACCTTTGGGTTAGTGATCTGACTCTCTAACCATTAGGCCACGACTGCCCCTTATATTAATTACTTAATATAAACTACTTGTCTTTGCATAAAATTAAATTTCACATTTGCAATCGTGCTGATATTCAGGAAAACAGCACTTGTGTGATGTTGCTTAACTATACCATATTTTATAAATTAAAAAAATACAGCAGTATGTTTTGATTAACTTCTGTGAGATTTTGTTTGTTGTTGTCGTTGTTGTTTTGTGTGTGTGTGTGTGTGTGTGTGTGTGCGCTGTTGCGCTCATTTGTTTTCATTTCTCCATTGTGATTTTATTAATATATATGTATGCACATATTTTTCGACATCAAAGACGCGGATGTTAAGGTTATGTTATGTGTCAATTAACAATAATAATTTACAATTACAATACACATAATGTAATTTTTGGAAACATTGGGCTGTCAATTAATAAACATGAACTTGTTGACCAACAATTTTTTTTTTTTTTTTTAATGGTAACAAATCACGAGTACTCAAGTAACTCTGGTATTGTTTTACAAGTAACCGACTAGGAGAAACCAGTAGTTGTGCAACCCCTACTATATACACTTATAAGCCAAAACATTATGACTAATCACAGGTGAAGATTATATTGTTGATCATCTACTAAATGGTAAGCAAACAATCTGAGTGACTGACAACAGTCAAATTGTTATGACAAGGAAGCTGGTTCAGAGTATCTCTGAAATGACAAGGCTTTTGGTTCGCTCCAGCAGTGGTGAGAATTTACCAACGGTGATCCGAAGAGGGACAAATCACCCATGAACCCATGTTGGGCTCATCGATGCATGAGGGAAATGAAGGCTATCCTGTCTGGTCCGAGCCAACAGAAGATCTACTGTGGCACAAGTCACACAAACTTGGCAATGTTCTGCTGGGAAACCGTGGGTCTGGCCATTCATGTGAATGTAATTTGACACGTGCCAAATATTGTTGGAGACGAGGTACACCCCTTCATGACAATGGTGTTCCCTGGTGGAAGTGGCCTCTTTCAGCAGGATAATGTACTCTGCCACACTGCACACATTGTTCAGGAATGGTTTGAGGAACATGATGAAGAGTTCAAGGTGTTGCCTTGTCCTCCAAATTCCCCAGATCTCAATCCAATTGAGCATCTGTGGGATGTGCTGGACCAACAAATTCAATTTACGGCAGCACCACGTCGCAACCTACAGGACTTAAAGGATCTGCTGCTAACATCAGATATCACAGGACACCTTCAGTGGTCTTAGTAGAGTCAGTGCCTCGGCGGTCAGTGCTGTTTTGACAGCACGTGGAGCACCAACAGCATAGTAGGCAGGTGGTCATAATGTTTTGGTGTATAAATATGTTTATTAAAAAAAAAAAAAAGTTTTCTTAAGTGGTAGGGTTTATTTTAGACTTAGATTATAGTATTTATGATTAACTTCATATAAAAACAAGAGATGTCTATGGAAAGACCTCATTTAGATAGCTAAGTAAAAGTGTTTGCAATTACAAGAACACTTTATGAGTCTCCAGTTCTTGCAATGAGTATTATTCACTCCGTAAATAACATAATTGTCATTTTTTATAAACTGAGATTGTAAAAGTCGCTGTATGTCAGTTGCATATCAGGGTGAAGTCACTAAAAATATTAATTGGTTTAGCTAAGTTCCCAAGCCATGACTGGTCTTTAGGCATGCAGTGAAGATTAGTTACTGTCTTTTTAACTGATGACAGAAAAAGAAACAAAAATTACATTTGAAACGCTTTTGAATTTGCCTTCCTCTTTTCTTTGTTTGGATGGAATTGCAGGCGCTAATTAGAGTTGAAAAAGTGTGTTTCTGAGTTTGAAAAATCAGTGAAGTGAGGAGAGGAAGACACAAGGAGGCCATTTGCATTTCTCTCTGCCTCACCAGCATGTCACAACAAGGTCAGCAGTGGGCTCTGTCACTAAGCCGGTGATTAAAACATTCTAAACAAACGTTTTTTTGTTTTTAGCAAACTTTTCTAAAAAGGGATAAAATGACTCCTTGCATATTCTTTTCCCAGAACTTAACTAAAATGTCCATTCGCCCCTGAGTAAATGGTTCTAAATGAGTCGACTTTAGCAACTAGCTTGAAATTACACAGTATGGGTACACAGTTCATAAACATTCAATGAAGAAAAGAGTGTTAATTATCCATGCAAAATTCATGCATATTTAAACACAAGCACCATAAGCCTGCACAAAATATCAAAGGAATGAAAGAAAATGAGGAGGAATTAAGACGGGAGAGAGAAAAAGGAGACACTGTAATAAATTAAAAAAGTCACTTCAGCAGAAAGTGCAGGGAAAAAACTTCACCGCAAGTGTCAATATTATAAAAATTATCACTAGTTTTCTGAAAATCTTTAGACTGACGAGAACATTTCGGGTCACAGGAAACCCCTTGTTTGTACAATCAAAACAATATTATTCTGGCTCGGCTGATTTAATTGCTGATTGGTCTGTTTAAATGAGATTAAAATGAATGCAAGCAGATTAATGAGAATGCTGGTCACATGATCAGGCTGTCTGGTGCCCATGTAAAATTTCCCCACATGGATATAGCCTAACCAGCTGGGGCCCCACACAGCCTTGGGCTAACAAAATGTTAATTGGGCTTCAAATATGCTATTTTATTTGCCACGATCTGTATATATCATTTACCATCAGTGGAGAAACAAAAGCCTCTTTGACCCAAGCGTTCGGGCCAGCCGATTGGATAAGACCACTGCTGTTTTCACAGTTTCCTTTGACATAATTTTTATTCATTCATTCACAAGCCACTTGACACATCAATTAGAGACAATAATCACATAATAATCTTAATGATTTTAAAATTAAAATGCCGCCCGCCTTGGTATGAAAAACAGCACAGGAAGTGGCATGGCCATTGAAGTGTGTTCAAAAAACACAAATTTACATCTAAACGTGAGCTCAGAGACCCAGTGAAGCAGAATTGCAAAGCAATTAAATAATACCCAGCGTTCAGTAAATATGGATAAAAACTGCACATAACAGTAGTTGACACTCTAAAATGTATCACAACCATTTTGACAGGGGGAAAAAAAAACATTTTTATTTTGTATTTGACATCTAATATTTTTTTTATTTTATTTCTATGCATAGTAATAGAAAAAGGCTTACATGCCTGATATTCTGAATGTACATTTAAATGCATTAACTTTCTTCTATTGTTCCCACACAATGGAGCCTGTTCAAAGAATGGTACAAAAATAAAAAATAAAATTCAAGTGTTTTTTAAATGGTTTGATTATTATTGTTTTACGGATATTTTTTAATTTAAAAGGTAATAAAATGACTAAATTTTATTAAAAAATATGCTTTGATGTTTATATTTATTACAGTATTTAAATGATCAAATAGTGGAATTTCTAAGCTTTTCATGACTGTATACATACTGGTTAAAATACATTATTTTTCAAATATATTTGTGTACTGAAATGTGTTGTGAATTCAAAACTTTAATTACTGTATTGAAAAATAGTGCTGAAATTTTGCAACCCTAAATGTTTTTCAACATTATACCCTATTTTGCCTAAACTAATAACAAATGGCTTCCAAAAGTCATGTTTAATGGTGAAAAAAAAAGAAAGAAGAATACATTATGAATATCAATGTCTGGGTCTCTGAGGGTAAAAAAAAAAAAAAAAACCCTGCCACAGTGGCTTCATTCCCAATAAAAATGATCAGCTCCATTCTTTTAACACTAAAATACTAACGTTTGGCATTTGAATGGGCCGAACAGGTTTTAAGTCTCGAGGCAGGAGCGCTCTGAAGACGCAGCGCAGATAAATGTGTCTGATATTAGTAATCCAACGTTTCAGAGAGGGATTGATCTGTCTGTGCTCCAGGACCTGCCGGACCTCGCTCTAAACTTAAGCTCAATTGTACTGGAGCAAAAATATTGTGTGACGTCCATCAAGCTGACAGTAATGCACCGAAATGGCCCATAAACAGCTCCAACTTTCCATCTCCCTACGACAACCTATGGGGATTATTGCTGTACATTAAGACTTAAAAATGCGTGGCGAATTCCATTAATCCATCTCATTGCATAAAATTTCCATTTGATTTCCAATGTGGAATTTTAGATGAACAGGAGAGAGCCGAGAAACCCTCATTACTTCATATTCAATCAATCAGTCAGCTGCAAAAGCATCACAGCAAGCGTCTGGGCACACAGTGAGGGGCTTCAGTCTGATTATGGAGATGGACGTCGGATCATTAGAACAATGGCTGCGTGCGTGTTTGTCCGTGGTCATTCCTGAGGATGTCATCGCTTCATTATTATTGACATGCTGCATTACTTAGCAACTACGAGTGTCCCTCTGACAGGCGTAATGCTCATAAACTATGCCTGAGTGGACCACCCCAAGATCAGAAAAATGTTAGCGGGTGTAAACATTGACATCGGCTGGCTTTTTAATTCTGAGTGCATGCACGTGTGTGTGTGTGCGTGTGCGTGTGCACGTGCGCTCCATTGTGCAGCCAGATGAATCCCGGACCACCATATCATGCTAGATGATGCCCATTTAAATCTATTTTCCAGCTAGCCATTCGGAAATTGAATTTGAAAGTTGTAAATGTGGCAATTTGCTAAATATCCCGAAATGATCTATCAACAAAGAACTGAGACGCTATAAAGTGCTAGAAGGTGATAATGGATAGCAGAGGGCAAAACGGCATCCGCGTGGGCTACGATGCACCTTGCCGCGTCTCCTCTTGATTTTTGTCATCAAGCCCTTTCTTTATCAGCGGTTTCAAATGCGATTGTCACACTAGAGGGATCTCAGGAAGAGGAAGTGCCACACCGGTCAAAGTTTTTCAATTTCACTGCCAATTTCCTGCGTAATTACAGCTGCTTTTGATGGTCTTTTAACGGCACGGACCTGATTCTGCCTCTCAGCGGTGGGCTATGGGATGATCACACATACACACACATTGCCATCAACTCCTGCGGTGGCCCCCCAGGTGGGGGTCAATGAGCTAGTGCTAATGTTGCACTGCATAGAGGTGGCAGGCAAGATGGCCGCTGGGATATGCTAACTGAGATGGGCAGACACTGATTGTCCTGTGCTTCGAATGCTCTAAAACAGCATTTCCCAACCTTTTTTGGCTTATGTACCCCCACGGGCCCATCAGTAAGACTCAAGTACCCTTTTCATCGGTAATACTTTTAGTTATGAACAGAATCCACATTACCAGATTACAGAGAACACGAGAATCCACCTATTTCATAAGTCTGTTGAATTACATTTAAAATATACTTTGATATGAATATTTATTACAGTATTTAAATGGACTTTTTATGACTGTTTCCTTACTGGTTGAAATACATTATTTTTCAAATACATTTGAAGTTGTGAATTCAATCAAATAATGATATACTATGAAACAGTGTGTTGCATAATAATATAATAAATTTTTTTAATAATAATTTATATAATTTTTGTAATTTAGGCTAGAAATTTTCTGAAACCATAATAATATTTTAATTTTTTTATAATAATTTATATAATTTTCTGGCTAGAAAATAACTTTTTTCATAGATAAAATAATAAATAAGATTTATTTTTAAAACATTAAAAAAATATAAAAAATGCGCTGATATTAAATTGTTCTGCTGATACCGATAGCCGATTATTCAGAATGAGATTGGCTGATATTGATAGTTTGATTTTTCTTAAGAAAAAAAAAAATTCTCCCAAAAAAATGCTGCAAACTATATAGGGAACTCTCTTATTTAGTACACTATAATATTAGCGGTTACAATTAACAACAGATCTTTAGGGTTGCAAAGGGGCGGAAAGTTTCCGGTAAACTTCCGGAAACTTTCCACGGGAACTTAACATGGGGAATTTTGGAAATATTCCAATTTGGAAACTTAGGAATTTACAGGAATTTATGAGATTTTATGGGAATTAATTGGAAATTTATATAAATGTATAATATTTATATAAAATGTATCACATAAATATAAACATTTTGTTTGGTCATTACATGAAATAACAGTTATTCATTTTTCGCATTCAATTAATTTTAATTTAGTAAATATGTAAATTAAATATATTTTTATTGCAGCAATTATGTTATTTATTTCAGTGTCACATAATCCTTTAGAAATCATTCTAATATGCTGATTTGATACTCAGTTATTATCAATGTTGGAAACAGTTGTGCTGCTTAATATTTTTTTGGAACCTGTAATACTTTTTTCAGGATTCATTGATGAATAAAAAGTTAAAAAGAACAGCATTTATTCAAAATAGAAATCTTTTCTAACAATATCATTTTAATATCACTTTTTATTAATTTCGCACATAGTTGCTCAATAAAAGTATTAACTTCTTTCAAAAAAGAAAGAAAAAAAATTACTGACCCCACAATTTTAAACGGTAGTGCATATTGTTACAAAATATTTCTATTTTCAATAAATGCTGTTCTTTAAATTTGTATTCATCAAAGATTCCTGAAAAAAAGGTATCACAGGTTATATAAAATATTAAGCAGCACAACTGTTTCCAACATTGATAATGTTGTATCAAATCAGCATATTAGAATGACTTCTGAAGGATCATGTGACACTGAAGACTGGAGAAATTATGCTGAAAATCCAGCTTTGCATCACAGAAATAAATTATATTTTAATGCATATTAAAATAGAAAACCATTATTTTAAATTTGTAGTTATATTTCACAATATTACAGTTTTTTCTGTATTTTTGGATTGGGGGAATGAACAGTGTATGTAGGGGGTGTGGCCTCAATAGCCCTGCAGTAAGTGGTGTGCTGTGTGAATGTGACTGAGGAATGTGCAGGGGAAAAATTCAACTGAAATTGCATTAAATCTGGTTGTTTTATCCAAAATTATGCTGTAAGATGTTTTTTTTTTTTTCAACTACATTTAAGTACCCTGTTATAGGCTAACTGCAATTTTGCAAATTCCCTGTTTATTCCCATTAATTCACGTTTATTCCCATATATTCCCATTAATTCCCATATATTCCCATTAATTCCCATATGTTCCCATTAATTCCCATGGAAAGTTTCCAGCTATGAAAACTCTGCAACTCTAATTATATTCAGCTGCTATTTATTTTAAGATATAATGATTACACTCAAATAAAAACGGAAATGTTTGTATAAAACTTAGTTGTACATAAAGCAGTTTTCATAAACACTTAATTGTCTTCATGGCAAATTTATCCAAACATATAATAAACAGTAAAAAAGCTCCTCTCTAGTGCTTTTTTTATTATTCTTATTATGGCTGACTAAGGAACTGTGAACACTTGGAAAACATTCCTGAGGTAAATGTGACGTCATTGTTCTCAAGCTGATTGTCTTTCCGCGGTTGAAACACAGATTAAGTGATTACATGAGACATGATACATTCCGGTAAGTTGTAGGCTACTGTATCATTCAACAAACCTTTTGATGTTCATGCATGTTTTTTGAGATATACCTTGTATTAATGTGGAAGAAAAGACTCTCGCTCCGCACTGCCGCTTTGATCTGAGGCGCTAAAACGAATCTCTCACGTCACATATTGTTTGAATTTCATGACAAAATGGACAGAATTTGAAAACTTAGACTTTGTTTCTTATCAGAAGTAACAAAGCACAAAGCTCTTTGTGATTATTGGAAGGGAGGTGACACAAATAATGTAAAAGTTAATGTAAAAATAAAAAAAGTTGCAGTCCGAACACGTTTTTCCACACCCTTTTGATTGACAGGATATAACTGGACCTGATCATCGGCTGTTTTTAAACAATCGGCCGCTGGTCGATAGTGATAATAATAGCTTTTATCTGCCAATACCGATTGTTGGCCAATACATCAGTGCATCTCTAGAAAATATAGTTATAATTACAGTCCTAAAAAATACATTCCCCATTCCTTCTGGACACCAGTTCGCAAACTACTGAAAACATCGAAGGAAACATAGGGATCAAACATGTTTGGCAACTTGTGAGGATCCAACTGTTTTGCTAATTGTGCAAAAGCTAACCACAATGAAAGGCACTCCAACCTTAAAGGTGCCCAAGAATGCTTTTTCACAAGATGTAATATAAGTCTAAGGTGTCTCCTGAATGTGTCTGTGAAGTTTCAGCTCAAAATACCCCATAGATTTTTTTTTTATTAATTTTTTTAACTGCCTATTTTGGGGCATCATTAACTATACACTGATTTTGGCAGCGCCGGCCCTTTAAATTGCATGCTCCCTACCACACGAGCTCTCGACTATATTACAGTGCATTTACAAAGTTCACACAGCTAATATAACCCTCAAATGATCTTTACAAGATGTTCGTCATGCATGCTGTATGCATGCTTCGAATTATGTGAGTAAAGTATTTATTTTGATGTTTAAGTTTGATTCTGTATGAGTTTGAGGCTATATGCTCTGTGGCTAACGGCTAATGCTACACTGTTGGAGATATTTATAAAGAATGAAGTTGTGTTTATGCATTATACAGACTGCAAGTGTTTAAAAATGAAAATAGCGACGGCTCTTGTCTCCGTGAATTCAGTAAGAAACGATGGTAACTTTAACCACATTAGCAACATGCTAATGAAACATTTAGAAAGACAATTTACAAATATCACTAAAAATATCATGCTATCATGGATCATGTCAGTTATTATTGCTCCATCTGCAATTTTTCGCTGTTGTTCTTGCTGGCTTACCTTGTCTGTGCACAGATCCAGACGTTAATACTGCCTTTCCTTGTCTAATGCCTTGAACATGAGCTGGCATATATGCAAATATTGGGGTCATACGTATTAATGATCCCGAACTGTTACGTAACAGTCAGTGTTATGTTGAGATCCGCGTGTTTTCCGGAAGTCTTTTAAACAAATGAGATCTATATAAGAAGGAGGAAGCAATGGGGTTTGAAACTCAATGTATGTCTTTTCCATGTACTGAACTCTTGTTATTTAACTATGCCAATATAAATTCAATATTTAACTCTAGGGCACCTTTAAATCTGCAACGCTACAACCAAGGATATTCTGTGGACACATCTGTGCTGATGCTGAAATTAATCTCAGATGTTCCTGAAGTAGTTAAACTTTAAATGGCAATACTAAATCATTGTGTTAGCCCAAATCCTACTTAGCACACAAAACACATGATTCTTTTAGAGGAGGAGGGGGACGGCACGTGATTTACCTGCACCCAGCTGTTGTTTGCAGGGGATGACATGTGGACAGAGGTCAAACAGGAAGTTGCTTTCCCTGGGGACAGGCAGGAAACAGATGAGAGGTCACAGATCATTAAAACATATCTATCAAGCCTTTCGTGGTTACTAATTCTCCCAGTCAAATGTTGCCATGTAAATATGTCAAATGGGAATGAAATTACCACCGCGCTTTATTGACTGTGATAAAATCTGAAAAGCGCCACTGAACATAATTACATACTTGTCAGAGCCATAAAAATTAGCTTTATTATCAATGGAATGGTTTTGTACAACTTCATTCCTGTTCGATGCCTTCCAGATGGGGCTGCTTTACGCACTTGAACAGTTTTTATGCAGATCTCAACTTTTTTTTAAACTCCCTCTCTCACTATCTCATGCATCTGTCTGCAATGAAGACAGGGAGGGAGAGAGAGGTTGAGGCTGAATGCTACATTAGTTCAGTTAAAAGGGTTTTTACATGCTAAAACACTTGCACTGTAGAGCCTTTAAAGACTAGCTGTACTCACATTAAAAAAAAAAAAAAAAACATTTGTTATTCTACTTTTATTATATATTTGACCTGACATACTTCTAAGTTCATGCAATCTTAGTCTTAAACGGCAAAAGAAAAAGATATCAATTTGTGTAACAAAGGTTTTCTTCTTTTTTTAACTTCTAGGTTTGGCTAGTTAGTTTTGATAGTTAGCCCCTCCTGATAGATGCTGTAACTACAGCCATTATGCAGACAAAAACCATGTTTCTCTATTGATTACGATTCAAAAGTAGCCATGTATTCTTGCCAAATTAAATTTTTTCCACCATCATATAAGTTGATTAAAATAATTGAAAATAATACCTTTATCCTTGAAGAGAAATAATAAATAAAGCAATAAATTGAAACATACGTTTAAAATTACAATTACTGCCTTGTTCCCCGTTTTGTGACGAAGGACTCTTATGTTGAAGAGTATTCTTTGTTCCCATTGTTCTAGTGTTTCACTTCCTGTGTTTTGTTCCTTTTTGTTGCTTTTGTTTCCATTGCTGCCTAGTTTGTTTCCAAGACAATTTATTACCCTCACCTGTTCCTCATTAGCCCCTTACTATCCCGTGTATACATATGTCTGTGTTTCAGTAGTCTGTTGTCGGTTGCTGTCTTTGCATGTTTGTAAGGCTGTTGCGTTCTCGTACACTTTCTGATTATCGTATTCCCATTCTTTGTTTTGCATCTAATTATTTTGTTCTCGTTCCTTGTTTTGCATTTTGTTCTAGCTCCCTGTTTGGTTTATTTCTGCTTGTGTTTTTGAATACATTTTTACTTCACTTGGATCCTTGACTCTCCTCCTTTCCCTGCCCCTACGTAACAAAAATAATGTCCTCTAACTTTAGACGAAAACTCCATACATAACAGCGGCCTAAAAACAGCCATTTTATTCTACGTTAAGGGGTCGCTTACTCATGGAGGCCACAATTTTGAGATCACATGACCAGTCATGTCTTGAAATTGGGACAAAGTTAACAAAAACAAATTTCGGTAACATTTCGGTACAATCAGGTTCAGTTAGTTAACATGAACTAACAATGAAAAAAACACATCTAAATAGTGTTAATTTTAATATTTTCTAATACATTTTTAAAATCTGAGTTAACGAACTAAAAATTAACAGTTGTATTTTTATTAACTAACATTAACAAAAATGAATAGATACAGTAACAAATGTATTGTTCTCCCAAAAATGAAAAATCTGTCATTAATTACTCACTCCGCATGTCGTTCCACACCCGTAAGACCTTCGTTCATCTTCGGAACACAAGATATCTTTGATAAAATCTGATGGCTCAGTGAGGCCTGCAAGTTGCCAGCAAGACAGTTTACACTTTCAATGCCCAGAAAGCTACTAAAGACATATTTAAAACAGTTCATGTGACTACAGTGGTTCAACCTTAATGCTATGAAGCGATGAGAATACTTTTAGTGCGCCAAAAAAAAAAAAAAAAAATGACTTTATTCAACAATATCTAGTGATGGACGATTTCAAAACACTGCTTCATGAAGCTTTGAAGCTTTACGAATCTTTTGTTTCAAATCAGTGGTTTGGAGCACGTATCAAAAGGCCAAAGTCACGTGATTTCAGTAAACGAGGCTTTGTTACGCCATAAGTGTTTCGAAATTTCAATGGTTCAACATTGGGGGGCGTGACTTTGGCACTTTGATACACGCTCCGAAACACTGATTTGAAACAAAAGATTTGTAAAGCCTCGAAGCTTCATGAAGCAGTGTTTTGAAATCTCCCATCACTAGATATTGTTGAATAAAGTCGTTATTTTTGGGGGGGTTTTGGCGCACAAAATGTATTCTCTTCACTTCATAACATTAAGGTTGAACCACTGTAGTCACATGAACTGTTTTAAATACGTCTTTAGTAGCTTTCTGGGCACTGAAAGTGTTAATTGTCTTGCTGGCAATGTAGGCCTCACTGAGCCATCGGATTTTATGAAAAATACCTTAATTTGTGTTCTGAAGATGAACGAAGGTCTTACGGGTTGTGGAACAACAGGAGGTTGAGTAATTAATGACAGAATTTTAATTTTTGGGAGAGCTAACCATTTAATGCGTTAACTAAATGGGAACTTAATTTAAAGTTAAAGTTCCTCAAACTTTTCTTTGAACTCTGATCATTTCTAGAGAATATTAACTTGTTATATTGTGCACCAGTCAACATCAGACAGCTTTCCATCGAACAGTGACAGGAAAAGTAGTCTGATATATTACTAACAGCAAAAGCAGTCCTAATATAACACATACTGTACAAATCACAGCCTGGTTTACGTTTCAGGGCTGTGAAACACATAAAAACGCATCATAAATGCTCACATGTTGAGGCACCAATGTATGTCATCCATCCAGTCTCACATTCACTCACACACACACCAGAGTCCCAGCACACGTGCTGAGAGACGTCGACACATCCCGTCCCATCTGTGTGCGCTGTGTTACTCCTCTGCACCAACAGTTTTACCTCCATCATTTATTCATACTTTAATTATTATTTGTTGCTGTTGTTCCTGTTCCTCAAGCCCCATTATCATATCAATTATCGTCACTGTCTCGGGCCTACTCATGTCACATCTACATCAGGCCCATAATGCACCTCTCTCAGGCTCTGAATTATTGAGGTAACAAGTCTCAGCAGAAGGAGAGGGATTCATATTTAAAACAGACACCTATGCTTAATGGCAGCGCTCAGTGAGTCCTTCAGGAGAAAAGGAAAATGAGGCGAGTGGCAGAGGACCCTCAACACACACTCTCACAGAGTAGTTTTAGGAGAACTGCAAACAGAGTGGATGACTAGCGAATATTTTAAGATAATACAAGATACTCTGCTGAAAAATTCATGTCTATGATGGTTCAAAATGGTTTATACTGGTTCAGAAGCACCATAACCATTGACTTATTTTTCTTCTTTTCTTTCTTCAAATAAGGAAAAACAGGATGAATGGATGGATGGATGGATGGATGCTAGAAGCGAATATCTTTGGTTAAGTTGCTACAGGGCTATGGAACACAAAAGGAGTTATTTAACAAAATGTCAAAGATAATTTTTTCCATAAAGAGTGCATCACTGGCAGTCAAGTTTACTTAAAGGGGACCTATAATGCCCCTTTTACAAGATGTAATATGAGTCTCTGATGTCCGCAGAATGAAGTTTCAGCTCAAAATACCCCACAGATAATTTATTATAGCTTGTCAAATTTGGCCCTATTTGGGTGTGAGCAAAAACACACTGTTTTTGTGTGTGTCCCTTTAAATGCAAATGAGCTGCTGCTCCTGGCCCACTTTCCAAAAGAGGGCGGAGCTTTAACAACTCACGCTTCGGTTGCTCAACAACAATAAAGCTGGAGAATCTCACACAGGCAAAATGACGATTGTCAGTAATGGTGTTCAGCCTTACATTGTTCGAAAACGGAGTTGGACACTGATGGAGAGACTCAGGAAGAAGTTACAACTTTTAGAATGCAACTGGAAGTTTCAGAATGGTTAGTGGATAAATTTATGTAGTTGCTGTGGAGTTGATTCAACTCATTGACTAGCATGTGCCGTCATGTTAATCTTTTGTGCAAATCCAGCATTGAATTGACTCTCGTTTGTGAGGCAGTCCGGCGTAAAATGACGGCATGGCAACAACACTCTACTACAGCAACTCTTCCTCTTTGCCAAAGCAGCCCAACATGGCCTCGCCCCCTTTGTTGCATGTTCTTGGGCAGGGTTTATGTAAATTTTGGGGTTTGTGATGATACCAACCCGGGAAGAAGCTTGTTGTAGTCCCTACCAGCCGTTTGTTGTAGTCCTTAACCCTCTGGAGTCTGAGGCTGATTTGGGGCTTGGAGAAGTTTTGACATGCCCTGACATTTGTGCTTTTTTCAGTTGTTCATAAACATATAAATGACAAAAGTGTCATTACACTGTATTCAGCACAAACTAGGCTACCATAATATGTGAGGAACATGTATGTACATGTTTGTATTTTTGAAGGAATAATGTTTATGCGTGGTTATTGAAAAAACAAAAAACTTAAGTCACTGAAATAAGGCCAAAAAAAGTATATTAAATCTGTGTTCACAAGACTTCTGGGTATTGGAGGTTGTAGACTAGAGTTTTTGCTTCAGAATTATGTAAAAATTATGCTGCCTACTCCTTCATATAAAACAATATATTGATTTAGTTTTTGTAAGACACTTTTTGTCAAGAAACACAGTATGCGTGGAGGCGTGAATCACCACTGAATAATGGGTGATTCTCACCTGAGAAGACAAAAGAATCGCATAATAATGACCTGAAATGACTTGCATATTAATGAGGCCTTTCAGTCAGGTAGGCTGTGAAAAAAACCCCTCTGTAATAATGTCTCAGCTCATCATAAACAGCAATACTGGGAAATATTATTACAATTTAAAATAATGGTATTCTATTATATTCTTTAAAATATAATGTATTTCTGTGATGCAAAGTGTCTGAACAATTATGTTACCTCTATGGCATTTCATATAGGCTTTTAGCTTAAAAGCATGCACATTTGGAGAAATCGTCTCAGGTTACGTATGTAACCATAGTTCCCTGAGATAGGGAACGAGACGCTGCGTCCGATAGGAACGCTTTGGGAACGCCTCCAGCGTGATAGCGTCTGATGCACGACTGTCAACTAGTCCAATGGCGCGAGTGAACGTCACGGGCGGGTGACGTCACGACCAGGAAAGGATAAATACACATCCGGTGCAACCGGCTTCAGCTAAATACTGCCGAGGCAAAACGATCACAGGGATGCAGGGAGTATGGCAACGCGACGCAGCGTCTCGTTCCCTATCTCAGGGAACTATGGTTACATAAGTAACCTGAGACATTCCCTTTCGAGGGAACTCGCGCTGCGTCCGATAGGAACACTTTGGGAACGATATACCAAAACGCCATAATCACAAATACCTGTCTGTGTGAAACTCTGGCACACTTAAGACAGCAAAACCGATGATCCTGGAGCTGCATCCAGGTCAAGGTCATAATACCTTACAAAGGTGAGTGGCGAGGACCAACCGGCCGCATCGCAGATCTCTTTGAGGGAAACCCCCGAGATTAAGGCCTTGGAGGCCGCCATACTCCTAGTCGAATGTGCTCTGACAGCTAATGGACACTGCTGGCCAGAGACCTCGTAAGCAAGTGAAATAGCCTCGACTATCCACTTGCTTACCGTGTGTTTAGATGCTGGACGACCTCTGTTATGTGGTCCAAAGCACACAAAGAACTGATCTGCTTTCCTCCACAGGGCAGTTCTGTGGACATATGTGTCCAATGCTCGCACTGGACACAGCAGATTCGACTTCTCCTGGTCTGGTGTAATGAATGGAGGAGGATAAAAGGCTTGCAGCACAATAGGCCTTGGAACATTAGTCAAAACCTTCGGAATATATCTAGGTTTGGGGTAAAGGAAGGCTTTGACCATCCCCGGAGCAAACTCAAGACAGGTCGGGGACACTGAAAGGGCCTGAAGGTCTCCTACTCTTTTAAGGGATGATACGGCGAGAAGGAAGACAGTCTTAAGTGTCAGGAACTTATCTGAGACTGACTCAATAGGCTCAAATGGAGCTGTAGATAGGCCTTCTAACACAATAGCCAAATCCCAAGCAGGGACCCTCGTGCGCATCGCAGGCCTCAGCCTCTGGGTGCCACGGAGGAAACGAATGACTAATGGGTTCTTCCCAACAGTAGTACCATCCACATGGGCATGGTAAGCAGATATAGTCGACACATAAACTTTAAGTGTAGATGGGGTTAACCCAGATGAGAAACGGCACTGTAGGAACTCAAGTACTGAACCAATCGGGCAGTAGACTGGATCCAACTGTCGTTCTTGACACCAGGAAGTGAACAGTTTCCACTTCAGGGCATATAGTTTCCTCGTGGAAGGAGCTCTGGACTGAAGAATGGTCTCTACAACCTCAGTTGAGAGACCAGCTTCTATGAGCTTGGCCCCCTCAGAGGCCAAACCCACAGATTCCACATTTCTGGACGGGGATGCAGAATCGTGCCCCCCGCCTGAGACAGGAGGTCCCTCCTGATCGGAATCTTCCAAGGTGAGCCATCGAGAAGAGCTATCAGGTCCGAGAACCATATGCGGCTCGGCCAGTGAGGTGCTACTAGCAATAGAGTTATCCCTTCCTGGCGAACTTTCTCCAGAACTCCCGGGAGCAAAACAACTGGGGGAAATGCATACAGACGCAGCCTCGGCCACGTCTGTACCATGGCGTCCAGCCCCAGAGGAGCTGGATGTGTGAGGGAGAACCAAAGTGGACAGTGCGTCGTATCCTGAGACGCGAACAGATCCACTTCCGCTTGGCCATAAATCTCCCATATGAGCTTCACCACCTCCGGGTGAAGTCTCCATTCCCCTGGCCTCAGCCCCTGCCTCGACAGAGTGTCTGCTCCAATATTCTGAATCCCTGGAATATAGATAGCTCTCAAGGAGAGCATCTTCCCCAGAGACCACAGGAGGATCTGTTGCGCCAGTTTGTATAATGGGCGCGACCGCAGACCCCCCTGCCGATTTATATAGGAGACCACCGATGTGTTGTCTGTTCTGACTAGCACATGATGGCCCCTCAGGTCTGGAAGGAAGAACTTCAATGCATTGAAAACTGCCATCATCTCCAGGCAATTTATGTGCCACGAGAGCTGATGACTCTTCCACAGACCCTGAGCTGAGCGGTCTTCCATTACCGCTCCCCAGCCTGTGAGAGAAGCGTCCGTCGTCAAAGTGACACGACGACACCGAGCTCCTAACACAGGGCCCTGGGACAGGAACCAATTCTTCTTCCATATGATCAAGGCGTGGAGACAGCGCCGCGTGATCTTGATCATACGAAGTGGGTTGCCCCTCGGGGAAAACCCTTTGGTCCTGAGCCACCACTGTAAGGGTCTCATGTACAGCAGGCCAAAAGGTATCACGTTGGACGCTGCTGCCATCAGACCCAACAGTCTCTGAAACTGCCTCACAGTGCGTGACTGGCCTAGCTTCAATTCTTTTACGGCTGATAGAATAGCAGTGATGCGAGCTGGAGAGAGACATGCTCGCATTGTCACTGAATTCCAAACCACACCAAGAAAAGTGGTCCTCTGTTGTGGAGTAAGTACGCTTTTCTTGGCATTCAGTCTCAACCCCAATTTCTGAATGTGTGCGAGAACGACATCTCGATGCCGAACCGCCATCTCGATGCCGAACCGCCATCTCCTCTGACTGTGCCAAAATCAACCAGTCGTCGATATAATTCAGGATGCGTATGCCCTGCAGCCTGAGCGGGGCCAGCGCTGCATCTACACATTTTGTAAATGTGCGGGGTGAGAGAGCTAGGCCGAACGGAAGAACCCGAAATTGGTACGCTTCGCCCCCGAAAGCGAACCTCAGGAACTTCCTGTGCTGTGGAAGGATGGAGATATGGAAGTATGCGTCCTTGAGATCTATTGTGACAAACCAATCCTCGGATTTGATTTGAGTCACGATTTGACTTAACGTCAGCATCTTGAATTTTAGCTTTTGAACTGCTCGATTCAGATGACGTAGATCTAAAATAGGGCGCAATCCCCCATCCTTTTTTGGAACCAAGAAATACCGGCTGTAAAACCCCGACTCCCTGTCGGCAACCGGAACCCTCTCTATAGCCTCCTTTGCTAATAAGGTTTTTATTTCTTGTTCCAACACCAAAGCCTGCTGAGGAAGCACTGACGTATGCAGCACTCCTTTGAATAGAGGTGGACGGCACCAAAACTGGATTTTGTACCCTTTCTCTATAATTTGCAGGACCCAACGTGAGATATTTTGAAGAGATTTCCACTCTACCAGAAAATCTACTAAGGGAACCAGCCTCTCGAGGCTGGCCTCTGGTGTTTTGTTCACAGCACATTTTTGATGTAAATTTATCCTCCTCAGAGGATGTGACGCAGTGTCGTGTTGATGTTCTGAACACTGCGTCACTAATTCGGTGGGAACCGCTGCGCCCCGAAGCACCAAGGGTGGCGGGGTTGGCAGAACGGCCCCCTGAGGGCCACGAGGTGGAACGGGCACCGTATACTGAGGTGTGTACCGCACCACCACGTGTGGGGCTGCCCTCAGAAGTCTGACGCCACTGGCGTCAGGACTTCTTCTGCCCAGCCTTCTTCGCCTGAAGCAAAACCCTCAGGTCTGTCTTCGGCTTGGAAGGCTTGGGCTGAGAGTGCCGTCCCGGCCCACCGTGTCTTTGGGGTGGAGCTCGAGAGGCGACACTCTCTTTCTGCTGCGCTCGGTACGAGGAGCTGTACGGCTGGGACTGCTCACGCCCAGCAGCCCCAGAAGGTGGATGGCGGTGTGGAAGATACTTTTTAAATGCCTCCGCCTGCTTCTTAGCTTCCTGGAACCTGTCGACAACAGATGTGACTGCGTCGCCGAACAGGCCAGAAGGTGCAAGCGGAGCGTCGAGGAGAAAGGCCCTGTCTTTATCCTTCAATTCAGACAGATTAAGCCACAGGTGCCTCTCTGTCGCCACCAAGGCTGCCATAGACCGCCCAACAGCTCTGGCGGTCTCCTTTGTGGCTCTTAGAGACAGATCTGTGGCTCGACGAAGTTCTCGAACAGCGTCCGAGCCAATCCCCTCCCCGCATCCAAATCCTTCAACAGGTCTGCTTGGTACGCTTGCAACACAGCCATAGTATGCAAGCACGCACCAGCCTGACCTGCTGCCGTATACGCTTTTCCCACTAACCCTGATGTAGCTTTTAGTGGTTTAGTGGGAAGCGTGGAGGCCTTCAGGGACGATGCTGAACCCGGGGACAGATAACTCGCAAGCGTCTGTTCAACCCGGGGCATCGCCCCATAACCATGCTCTTTCAGCCCTCTTATATTAGAGTAGTGTTTCACATGAGGGCTGAAAAGACGTGATGAATATGTTTTTTCCAAGTTTTAGATATCTCATCATGCAAATCAGGGAAAAAGGGAAGGCCCCGTGGTGGAAGTGCTTTGTTTGATGACAGAAACCGCTCGTCCAGTTTGCTTTTTGGACGAGCGCCAAGATTCTCGGCTGGCCACTCGATGTTTAATTTTGACACAGCACGAGAAAGCACATCCACCAGCTCCTCGTACTCAGGGGAAAGTGATGGCGAGTCATCTTCCCCCATATCGACGCTCAGCACGTCTAATTCCTCAGAACTAGAGTGCTGATGCGACGAGCCCTCTCCCTGGGCGGAAGAAGCCGCGGGGCGGGCTTCCGACACCAGAGAGGGGGCGCGGGATCTGCCAGGTGAAGGCTGAGAAAAAGCACTCGTGCTCGTCTCAAGCCCCGCTGACAGATCCATCTGCGAGCCCCACGACATCTTTCTCCGCGCTGCCTCGGCAGCAGCGGGTCCAGAGCCGTGGGGAACGCTTGCCTGCGCACTTTCCTCGAAAAGTGCGAGGCGGGAGCGGAGCGTTCTCAGGGGAAGTTTTTCACAATGCTCGCATTCAGCCACCTCGAAGGCTGAAAGAGCATGCTCCGCTCCCAAACACATAACGGACAAATCGTGTGTATCCCCACCCGAGAGAAAACGAGGGCAGGGAGGAGCACACGGTTTAAATGCTTGTGTGTTCGCCATGACTGATATATATTGTGCTGTATGATAACGGGACAGACAACAATAAATAGACAAAGACAGTTTCACATAGAGCGCTTTTGCTGAGGCAGAAAAGCTGAAGCCGGTTGCACCGGATGTGTATTTATCCTTTCCTGGTCGTGACGTCACCCGCCCGTGACGTTCACTCGCGCCATTGGACTAGTTGACAGTTGTGCATCAGACGCTATCACGCTGGAGGCGTTCCCAAAGCGTTCCTATCGGACGCAGCGCGAGTTCCCTCGAAAGGGAAATTGATGGATTCTTATATATTTATGTCAATTTCTATACTGAGGAGTAGGGGTGACCCTGAATAGTCGACGATTCGAATCTTCGATAGGAGGAGCCTGATTCGACTACCAATCTCACAGTCGAATCTTCGCAGAGGTGTTATGAGAAGAGATATGGGGGTGCTCAATATCTGACTGATTTTACATAGACATACCGGTTCTTTTATTATGTTAATACCATAAATAAAAATGTGAAAAGAAAGAAGCTTTTAATAAATATTTTTAATGTGCGTGAATAAATCCAACCACCCCTGTGACCGATTTAAGTTTCACTTCCATGATCTGTGACCGGCAGAGGAGCATCTTTGCGGCAGGGATTAAACCTTTAACAATGTCTTGGATAAAGTGTACAATTGGATGCACTTTGAAATGGTAAAAGATGATCCAAAAAATGTATGATGCAAGTTGTGCCACAGCTCATGTCCTAGAACTCAACAACGACAAACACTGCGGCGCTTCTGCTGGCCAACGAGCTGACTATAGCGCGCTATTTGAAAAGACTCAAACGGACACAGGCAGATCGCATGAAAGACTGGATTTTTCTCACTCAATCAGGTAGGGTAGCTACAAGTGATTTCAAACTATTTTAGACGGATATAATTTGATTTTTGAGTGTTTAGCTAAAAAGACTGCCAATCCAGTTCAGCGTTTATTGTCTCTGCAGTTAAAAAGACAAAGTTGACAATTCTGGCTATACTTTCGTCATTTTAATAATTTCTTTATTTATTTATTGATCACTCTGGGTTATCTAATTTAATTTTTTGTGGCTTGTGTTTTGAATATATGTTCCCCTGCACTTCAGGCATTTTGCAGTTTGACTCGATCATATTTCTGTTCTAATTCAATTCTGTAAATTAATGTTTGATAAAAAAATATATATATAATTTTTTTTTTATTAAATGAATTAATTTTTTGGTGCATCAATGTTGCGCTGTAGAGTTAAAGCTTGCTTGCACAGACAGTTTAGCCGATGTAATTTGATTTGCCGACATATGAAATGTATATCTGCAGTGTGGCTTTTCTTCAGTTATTTTTAAATATATTTTAAGGTTTATTGATCCAAAATGTTTTTATTCGTTTTCTTCTATATCTTTGTGTGGTGTTCTGTACATCGTGGCTGTGAATGTTTATCCACATTGCCTTTCATTTGTCGTTAAAAAAGATGAAGTCATTGTCAGTTTCATCTATCACTTGACAGGCAGTTTGGTCGGTTTATTAGAAAGACGTTTCTCTGTGCTGTGTGTGAAAGAAAATAAAAGTTGTCTTAAGCCGCGCCCGCGGGTAGGCTATAGGCCTTAGGCCTACTTCATTTTCCGTGTCCCGCTCCATCTCGTGCACAGTTCAGCGCGCAGCCCTTTCAAAGTCCGTGCGCACTCTCTAGTGGACTGCTGTTTTTCAAGCTCAAATCAAAAACTTCGTTCAGAGGGAGACGAGAGATCACGCATCATGTTAGTTTTCTTTATTTTGCAAAAAGCACAACTTTTTGTTTTTACTCTGAGTGTACACAAATAAAAGAAGACATTCTATAGTTTCAATTGATATATTACTTATGTCTCTATGACAAGAAATGACGGAGTATTTTAAGTCTGTTTTGCTGCAATGTGAAAAAAATCCTGCAAAACGCACCGGCGCGTTTTCAGACCTCAGGGAGTTAAACAGCGAATCCTTCACAAGAAAATATCTACCTTTGCATTGAACTTTGAGCGTTGTAACTTTGCAGATGTTGTTTATGCTCTAACAGCAGCATTACACACTAAATAAAGTTAAGTGAAATCATAATCAACCACCCCTTTAAAATATATATATTAAATATATTAAAATATATATACTTGTTACAGTCACAGGTTCCTGCACTACGTTTCCCAGCATCCACTCTGTTCCGCACCTGCACGTCATCATCATCACCCGCACCTGAAGACACTCACTATCATTATCACTCATCTGGAATTCCTTTATAAACAGTCACCTCACTCACTTTGGGTTGTTGGTTATTTTACGTTGTCAGTGTTGTGTTAACTCTGTTCCTCTATGTTCTATTGGATTGCCTAGTAAAGTTCTGACTCTTGAACTTATATTCCTCGTTGTGTGTGTTCCTACACAGCTAATTGTAACAATACTAAGGTTGTCACAGTACCAAAATTCCAGTTGTCAGTACCAATAAAGGTAAAAATTTCACAGTTCTCTGTACCAATTTCAGTACCACAGCAAAAACTGTTGGAACTATTTTACCATTTTATTTAACTTTTTAAAAATAAACTATAAATGAATAAAATTTAGTTAATATTTATGATGATAATTATAAATAAACAATACATTTAAACAGCATGCAGCCTTGTTTATAAGTAAACATTAGCCGCTTTTTCACTGTCTGGCCGAACGGTTATAAAAGCGGTAAGGAACCGTTCCAGTCATATTTCCACTTAAGCTTGGTTTGGCACAGCATAATTACAAACTGTTCTCCGTCCGGAATACTGCAGAACCATGCTGTTAGAATGTGTGAGTGATGTCGCCACTCAGGATTGGTCACTCTTATGCTGCCTGGCTGCCAGTTTCTCTGTAGCTGGCCAAGAACTCTATTTGAGCAAAGTTAATGCAAGTTAATAATAAAATTAAAAGAAGTATCTGATCTGATACATATCATATCATCTATAAACTGCATTACCCAGGCAACGACTGATGCATTTGTATTACATCAGATCTGCTCAAAATGGAACGATTAAGCAATGAGAACGGTTTGGTCCGACAAAGGTAAAGCAGCTATTGTATATGTTTAAAGTAAACAAAAATGAAGGACAAAGAAACAATGAACATCTATTTTAACAGCATAAGATTGTTTTGTTCCGTCTGTTGCTATGGTTACATCACTGTTAATCATTATAGTTTCTGATTCAATTGTGCATTTAAATACAGTTGTAAATCAAGAAACTTCGCAGTGTACTGAGCAGCATGAAAAACAAAACTTTAATTCAAATTGTATATGGATTATAAACAGAAAGCTGGTTTTGTCACATTTTTTAAGCTTCAGACCATGAAAAGATAATTAAATATTTTGCAATTTTGGTCTATTTTTTTGCCCAGGAGTGAATATTTAAAGGTGCCCAAGAATGCTTTTTCACAAGATGTAATATAAGTCTAAGGTGTCCCCTGAATGTGTCTGTGTAGTTTCAGCTCAAAATACCCCATAGATTTTTTTTAATTAATTTTTTTAACTGCCTATTTTGGGGCATCATTAACTATGCACTGATTTTTTCAGCGCGCCACCCCTTTAATTCGCAGGCTCCCTGCCACACGAGCTCTCGATTATATTATATTACAGCACATTTACAAAGTTCACACAGCTAATATAACCCTCAAATGGATCTTTACAAGATGTTCGTCTTGCATGCTGTAGGCATGCTTCGAATTATGTGAGTAAAGTATTTATTTTGATGTTTATATTTGATTCTCTATGAGTTTGAGGTTATATGCTCCGTGGCTAACGGCTAATGCTACACTGTTGGAGAGATTTATAAAGAATGAAATTCTGTTTATGAATTATACAGACTGCAAGTATTTAAAAATGAAAATAGTGACGGCTCTTGTCTCCGTGAATTCAGTAAGAAACGATGGTAACTTTAACCACATTTAACAGTACATTAGCAACATGCTAACGAAACATTTAGATAGACAATTTACAAATATCACTAAAAATATCATGCTATCATGGATCATGTCAGTTATTATTGCTCCATCTGCCATTTTCGCTGTTGTTCTTGCTTACCTAGTCTGTTGATTCACCTGTGCAGATCCAGACGTTACTGGCTGCCCTTGTGTAATGCCTTTCATAATGTTGGGAACATGGGCTGGCATATGCAAACATTGGGGCGTACACCCCGACTGTTACGTAACAGTCGGTGTTATGTTGAGATCCGCATGTTTTCCGGAAGTCTTTTAAACAAATGAGATTTACATAAGAAAGAGAAAGCAATGGAGTTTGAAACTCAATGTATGTCTTTTCCATGTACTGAACTCTTGTTATTTAACTATGAATAAAATTTTGAATCTAGGGCACCTTTAAAGGGTTAGTTCACCCAAAAATGAAAATAATGTCATTTATTATGCCGTTTCACACCAATAAGACCTTTGTTAATCTTTGGAACAGAAATTAAGATATTTTTGTTGAAATCCGATGGCTCAGTGAGGCCTCCATAGCCAACAATGACATTTCCTCTCTCAAGATCCATTAATGTACTAATAACATATTTAAATCAGTTCATGTGAGTACAGTGGTTCAATATTAATACTATAAAGCGACGAGAATATTTTTGGTGCGCCAAAAAAACAAAATAACGACTTATTTAGTGATGGCCGATTTCAAAACACTGCTTCAGGAAGCTTCGGAGCGTTATGATTCTTCTGTGTCAAATTATGATTCGGATCGCGTGTCAAACCGCCAAACTGCTGAAATCATGTGACTTTGGCGCTCCAAACCGCTGATTCGACACGCTGATTCATAATGCTCCGAAGCTTCCTGAAGCAATTTTCATTTTTGGGTGAACTAACCCTTTAAGCAAAAACATCTTACACTTGCACCTAAAATAAATAACTAGCACTAGCATCCAAAACACAACACAACACTATGCTAGTTTATGCTAGTCTGTACATCAGGGTATACGCGACACTCGCACACAGCCAGTCAGATAAATAGTTTGGAGCAACTTCAGCTGGACGCAATCTGTTCTGCTTCCAGATCTTAACTGCACTACGTGCTGTTTGAGTCATGGCTGATGCGTTCATGTCCCAGAACAATACGCTGTTGTGTGCTGCTGTTCGTTACGATTTGTGAGGCCTGCAGCCAGTCCGCACGGCAGCTGTTTCTGTTCAGGAAAGTGGCTGTTCCAGGCTGCTTGAGTCCACCGGGGACCCTTAAATCCAGTGTGCACACCTCTTATCCATTTCCTGTTAAAGACTCCTTAGTGGATTAGTCTGCCTCTGCTGCAATCACAAGACTAGCGCTACACTGATGCCACAGATGAAGGAGGCCATTTTTAGAGCAAGGTTTCAGAGCACAGGATACCGTTTCCCACCATCACACGCACAATTGTATAATCTTTTAACCGCATTCTTTTTAGGATGAGCACGTGTGAATCCACTCTCCTTCACTCGTCCATTACGGTTCGGTCACATTGTCTCCACTCCCCCCATTTACACAGAGGCGCTACAAGACCCCGTGTCTGAAAATCTATACACTATTGATCTACGGCCAGTCGCCACAATTATTCCTGTGAAGGAAACACTGACAATAAATTACATGAGTGCAGGCTTTTCAGCTGTGGTTCGATAGCGTGGCCATCGCTGTCTGCTTCGTTGTCCAGGTGGGCTGAGCGAGAATGGCCACTTACAGACCTTCTTACACAAACTACTCTGCAATGACTATATTTACACAACAGAACCTCGGATTTACAGACACTCTGCCCTTTTCAAAAGAGAAGTAAGCATAATGTGTTTACTTTGTAACACATAGGGCTATTCGCAACCCATTTTACATCCGTAATGTGCCTTATTTTTGAATAAAACTGGATATTAAATGAAAAACACTGGGCAAGAAACGTGCAATACAAAGCTAGGGGTGGAAGAAAAAAAAGTAGATGCATCGTGATTCTCTTTCCAACAATTCTGAGAATTTCAGAATCGATTCTGAGCTTGGTTTTTAACCGCAGATGCGTGATGACGCTGCGTGTGTTTTAGAAACACCCGTATTCTGCTTGCTTCCAATTCCTCACACACACCACTTCCATAAAATATTGATTCATAATTTTCGGAATGGTTGAAGCGAATTACAGGACAATTAAAGGACATTCCCTTGATTCATTGCACAGGACGAGAGAAACACGTGCTTCACTTGATGTTACGCTTGCAGTGTGCGGTGTTGCCCGCCGATATTTTCCTTACAAATGCTCTACGAAGGCATCATTTATGTCGTTTGGAATGCAGTGAGCTTATATAATAAAAAATATGAAACTCACTGACAAACGGCTGCTTTCAATTTCAAATGCTCACGTGCGTTTTGTGAAGAGTGATCATGCATTCAGCTGCGTGCAACTCCGTAAGTAGTAAATGTATGCATCTCAAAATGGTTTTATTAAACAGACAGGACAAACCACATTTTATATATCAAAAGAGATCTGTGCATTAGCATGAATGTAGCTTATTAGATCTCCCGCGGTCTATGATGTCACCTGTAATAATCAAACAACAGTAAAGTTGAGAAAGAGAAAAATCACTCACTGCTCTTGAAAGGAAAACATTCAGATACTCTTAAATACTGAAAGCACTCTTAGTTTATTGCTTGTAATATTTTTGTTCCTCATTATTTACTATTTGCTTTTCTGTTTTGAAGCTATATTAGTTTATATATTTAAAATTGTAACATATAATTGTTTAATTTAATTATTTATTATCATTTAATTATTTTTTAAAAGTATTACATATGTAATTAAACATAGATTTTTTAAAGATTTTCAAGTCTGTAACAAATTACCAAGGAAAAAGTAGATTAAGAATCATTTTGGAATCGGAAAGTGGGGTGCCTACAGATTCCCACCCCTCCAAACACTATTTATACTTATATTTATCCATTCCTCTTATTTACATTCCCTTACATTTGTATATAACATACCTGTATATACGCATATTGTTTATATTGCATATTGTGTATTTTTTTATACAAACCCGATTTCAAAAAAAGTTGGGACACTGTACAAATTATGAATAAAAACAATGCAATGATGTGGAAGTTTCAAATTTCAATATTTTATTCAGAATAAATACAACGGAGAAAATGTATCATTTTAAGGGAAAAATAAGTTGATTTTAAATTTCATGGCATCAACACATCTCAAAAAAGTTGGGACAAGGCCATGTTTACCACTGTGTGGCATCCCCTCTTCTTTTTATAACAGTCTGCAAACGTCTGAGGACTGAGGAGATAAGTTCCTTAAGTTTAGGAATAGGAATGTTGTCCCATTCTTGTCTAATACAGGCTTCTAGTTGCTCAACTGTCTTAGGTCTTCTTTGTCGCATCTTCCTCTTTATGATGCGACAAATGTTTTCTATGGGTAAAAGATCTGGACTGCAGGCTGGCCATTTCTGTACCCGGATTCTTCTTCTACGCAGCCATGATGTTGTAATTGATGCAGTATGTGGTCTGGCATTGTCATGTTGGAAAATGCAAGGTCTTCCCTGAAAGAGACGACGTCTGGATGGGAACATATGTTGTTTTAGAACTTGGATATACCTTTCAGCATTGATGGTGCCTTTCCAGATGTGTAAGCTGCCCATGCCACATGCACTCATGCAACCCCATACCATCAGAAATGCAGGCTTCTGAACTGAACACTGATAACAACTTGGGTTGTCCTTGTCCTCTTTAGTCCGGATGACATGGCGTCCCAGTTTTCCAAAAAGAACTTTAAATTTTGATTCGTCTGACACAGAACAGTTTTTCACTTTGCCACAGTCCATTTTAAATGAGCCTTGGCCCAGAGAAAACGCCTGCGCTTCTGGATCATGTTTAGATATGGCTTCTTTTTTGACCTATAGAGTTTTAGCCGGCAACGGCGAATGGCACGGTGGATTGTGTTCACAAACAATGTTTTCTGGAAGTATTCCTGAGCCCATGTTGTGATTTTCATTACAGTAGCATTCCTGTATGTGATGCAGTGCCGTCTAAGGGCCCGAAGATCACGGGCATCCAGTATGGTTTTCCGGCCTTGACCCTTACGCACAGAGATTGTTCCAGATTCTCTGAATCTTTGGATGATATTATGCACTGTAGATGATGATAACTTCAAACTCTTTGCCATTTTTCTCTGAGAAACTCCTTTCTGATATTGCTCCACTATTTTTCACCGCAGCATTGGGGGAATTGGTGATCCTCTGCCCATCTTGACTTCTGAGAGACATTGCCACTCTGAGAGGCTCTTTTTATACCCAATCATGTTGCCAACTGACCTAATAAATTGCAAATTGGTCCTCCAGCTGTTCCTTATATGTACATTTAACTTTTCCGGCCTCTTATTGCTACCTGTCCCAACTTTTTTGGAATGTGTAGCTCTCATGAAATCCAAAATGAGGCAATATTTGGCATGACATTTCAAAATGTCTCACTTTCAACATTTGATATGTTATCTATATTCTATTGTGAATAAAATATAAGTTTATGAGATTTGTAAATTACTGCATTCCTTTTTTATTCACAATTTGTACAGTGTCCCAACTTTTTTGGAATCAGGTTTGTTTATATATATATATATATAAAAATTTTTTTTTTTTTTTTTATCTATGTCTTGTCGCTTTGATTCTGTACTGTGGAAGCTATGTTTAAACATACTTGGCAATAAAGCTCATTCTGATTCTGAAAAAAAGTTAATCTAACTTTCATTGGAATTTGAAAAAAAAGCAGCTTACGTTTTTTTATGCATCTGGAAGACACATATCAAAAGCAGCTTACATTGCATTAATGGTACACATTTTATTTCTTGCCATGTTCTTGCTTTCTTTGGGAACTGAACCCATGGCCTTGACATTGCTAGTGCCCTGCTCTGCTGTTTGAGCAAAATGAAAGCTTGTTGGTTAATTTTGTCTTTCACAGCTGAAAAATAGCTATTTGTTAGTATTCCTGTCACTAGCTTATGGCCCACAGTCCTTCACTAATGACTATACTGACATGCTGAGAGATCTTCTGACGTGAAAAGTAGCAGAAAGGAAAAAATATTATCTATATAAAGCTTTTAGGAGCTCTCCAAAAAAAAAAAAAAAAAAAAATCAGCACTCCATATAAATAACATATAGTTTACCATAATATGAAATATTTACTATGCAAATAAATAAATAAAACTGTCAGAAACTTTTACTATCAGCAATTTTTAAATGGCCATCAATAGAGAAACATGCTTTTTACAGGTGCAGTTACAAAAACTGTCAGCAGGGGATATATAATATACACTACCTTTCAAAAGTGAAGAAAAAATGATGCATTACACATTACAAAAGTGACACTAAAGACCTTTTGTTAAAAAAGAAAATCTATTTCAAATTAATTATTTTTTTTCTACTTTCTATTCATCAAAGAAACCTAAACAATGACATTTTCTGCAAAAATGTTAAGCAGCACAACTGTTTTCAACATTGATAATAATAAGAAATTTTTCTTGAGCACCAAATCAGCATATTAGAATGATTTCTGAAGACACTGAAAATTCATCTTTGCCATTACAGGAATAAATCATTTTAAAATAGTAAACATATTTTAAATTGTCAATATTCACAATCATAATATTTACTGTATTTTTTCCTGAACAAAAAAATCCAGTGAGCATAAGAGAATTTTAACATTTAAAAATATTAAACCGACCCCAAACTTTTGAACGGCATCACTGAAATAACGTGTACTATTGAATCGCCCGCAATAGGGCCAGGAACGTGCATTATGAAAGTAAACAGGTTCAATTTTGACTCTCCTCTACTGTGTATATCAAAAGAATTGGATTTGAATGGGATAGAGGGCCCAAAGGAAGATCGTCACAGTGCCACCTACTGCTACGACGCCGCTAAGTAGATTGTCAACTAAGAACAGTTTTAAATCACAATCCAGGTAAAAAGGGATACTCTGTAATTGTACACATCAAGGATCTGATCATGAAAAATGCCCAAATTTAAGGCGTAAAACTCTTCGAAGGCAGCCATTTCAAGAGATCGATTGTCATATTTCAGTCTTTTATTTAGAGTTTCTCTCTTGTTTTTTTTTTCACCCCCAACCCCCCCTGAGGAGTGCACATGTGAGTCTAATTGCTACTCTCATTAGTTCTGTTTTCACAGGAAAAAGATGGGGGACAATTAATTTTATCACTTAATTTTGTCACAGAATCGCTGCCCGGCTGTATTGATGCGCTCGCCATTTTGGGCCTCATTTTTCAAGAAAATTAATTGACAAAGTGTGAAAAATTTATCAACATATCAGTAGATTAAGCGACAAATTGAAGCAATGAGGAAATCAATTGTGGAGCTGTGGACAGGAAGCAATCCCACGGTGCTGAGTGGAGCTGCGAGCTCGCCGTGAGACTGACTGTTCTCTGCATCTCATTCATTTATTCAGCTCAAACTACCATTAATCAGAATGAGTTACAAATGACCCTCACAGTTCACAGCAGGTGCACACACACACCATACGCACTGCTTGCACGAACATGAGCACGTACACACACGCGCATCATGTATAAATACACTCAAGCGCTCAACCTCTTTCTGTCACACATACACACGGACTTACACACATTGAACCTCTCTAGTGCACAAAAATATACCACACACATAATGCACATAAACAAGCCCTCAACTTATCTCTGTCACTAACGCGCAGGCAGATACACTCAAATGACTAAAAACAGCCTCCTTGGGGTTATAATAAACAAACCTGATCTAACCGTGCTCTGATTTATGTTAATGCACTGTAATAAAAAAAACTATGTTCAGATTAAAAAGAAACAAAAAAATGGTACATTATACAAGAAAATACACAAAGAAAATGTGCTTTATCAATCACTACTGTATGTAATTTTTAGGGCTGTCAATTTAACAGCGATTATTTAAAAAAAATAATAACAACAAAGAAAATAAAAGCAATAGGGAAATTGCGTAACAGTCGTCTTAAAATCATGGCACTAATAGATAAATACAGATAGATGTAAATAAAGTCACCATGAAATCAAAATTGACAATTCTCTATTTTTTATGGAGTATTTATTATAAAATGACTGATCCGTGCACATCTTTTTTCTTTTTTTTTCAAATCATGTGCACACGTAATCTTTAAAGGGTTAGTTCACCCAAAAATGAAAATTCTGTCATTAATTACTCACCCTCATGTCGTTCCACACCCGTAAGACCCTTGTTCATCTTCAGAACACAAATTAAGATATTTTTGATAAAATCCAATGGCTCAGTGAGGCCTACATTGCCAGCAAGACAGTTAACACTTACAATGCCTAGAAAGCTATTAAAGACATATTTAAAACAGTTCATGTGACTACAGTGGTTCAACCTTAATGTTATGAAGTGACGAGAATACTTTTTGTGCACCAAAAAAAAAAAAAAAACGAAATAAAGACTTTATTCAACAATATCTAGTGATGAGCGATTTCAAAACACTGCTTCAGGAAGCTTCGAAGCTTTACGAATCTTTTGTTTCGAATCAGTGGTTCAGATTGTGTATCAAACTGCCAAAGTCACGCCCCCCAGTGGTGAACCATTGAAATTTCAAAACACTTATGACGTAACGAAGCCTCGTTTACTGAAATCACGTGACTATGGCAGTTTGATACACAATCTGAACCACTGATTCGAAACAAAAGATTCAAAGCAGTGTTTTGAAATCGCCCATCACTAGATATTGTTGAATAAAGTCGTTATTTAGTTTTTTTGGCGCACAAAAAGCATTCTCGTCGCTTCGTAACATTAAGGTTGAACCAACGTAGAACTGTTTTAAATATATCTTTCTGGGCATCTGAAAGTGTTAATTATCTGGCTGGCAATGGAGGCCTCACTGAGCCATCGGATTTCATCAAAAACATCTTAATTTGTGTTCTGAAGATGAATGAAGGTCTTACGGGTGTGGAACGATATGAGGGTGAGTAATTAATGACAGAATTTTCATTTTTGGGTGAACTTGCCCTCCCTCTTGTAGCGACATCTCTTCTGTAAGAATGCAGCAATAGCAAACAACAACGATGACATCCAATCGATCCAATCAATTCCTGATGGACAAAATCAAGTCCCGCCCTACATTTTTTCTTGTTTGAGAAGCCGTTTCTCTCGTATTTACATCACAATAGGGAAGACTATCGCAACTTCCGCTTCATACCAACTTAATTTAAGTAATTTATTTATTTATTTTAAAAAGTTACTTTCACTGTATTGCAATTGGTATAGAATGGCACTAGCAACATCAAGGTAATGGGTTCAATCTCAGGGAAAATGCTTTAGATAAAGCATCTGCAAAATATGCGAATGTACTGTAACATTGCACTGCTGTTCCTGCTCCAAAATATGTTGCAAGATACATAAATACATGTATTTCCATTTAAAACACTTCTCATTTTATTAATCTACAGAGCTTTTAGTAAGCCAACTAGAATTTTACACACAACCAGTCACTAAATATTTTTAGATAGAGACACCTCAGGTATTTTACAGTTCCTATGGACACAGAACTATGTGTGTTATTGAATTAGTCATCAAATAAATCTATGCTAAATAGATAAATCGCTGCACACATTTACAGTGAATGTGTTTCATTCGTAGAAAGCCTATAAAAGGTGTCTGATGAATATTTATAACATGGTTCTATAAAGACCTGTGAGATAGAAGCTTCTCACGTCACTGATGAGACATTGAAGGTACAGGATGCTTTAGTGTACGCACAAAGGAGAAAAAAAGCACAGGAACTAAGAAATTGAGGAAGATACAGTACATGGTGATGGCAACTAGTGTGGAGAGAGAAGAGGCAGTGATGTTAAAGCAGATGCTCCCATTACTACAGTAATGCCTCAGTCACTGCAGCTGTTGTATCCTCCACTGGAAACTGTAATAGCAGCTAATCACACGAGAGGAGAAGAGAGGAATCCTAGTTGATTTGTTTTACCCAGAAATGCTTTTTATGCTCAGGCAAACTGTTGACACTTTACACACGCTGTGATTGAGGAAATCTTCCATCTCTAAACACACATGCAGATGCCTGTACATCACACACATTAAATTCACGCTCCGTATTTATTAGCTTATACAACACAAACACACTGTACTGCATCTGCAAAGAGATTCCACCCCCTCTTTTCCACCGTACGGTCGTCCGGCGATGGCGAATGATGGAAAACAAAACAAATGAAAGTAAAAAGCCTAATTATGGCACGTCTGCCTGGTATTGCATCACTGCTCAGACGGATTTACGGAAGCATTTATTACACAGGAGCATTAGAGCTCTTTCACACACAAGTCATCTTCTCTCTGCTCAGATTTGCATTAATCAAGGACAGCAGCTCGGAGATATTGATCACTTATTTTATGCATTTTAACATTAAGAAATTTTATTCCAATTTTGCTTTTCATTTTGTTTGATTGTTTTCAGTTTGTGGCCTACAGACAGATCTAAACGGACTCTGTTTACTTTATTAATAAATGTTCATGGGTTTATTGTGGACAATTTAGCAGTCTGTTCTGGGGGTTTTACACTGAGGTCTGGGGACACCCGGAAGTCCGCAACAGGATGACTGGGGATTCTCTGAAAATTTGAGGAGGGGAAAAAAAAAAAAAGATTTTACAAATGTGCATTTTATATTTAGGACTGTAAAAGTTCACTTTTAAACTTAAAATATTTATTAAATAGGTTTAACACCATTTAAAGTCTGGTTGAATATCAGAAATTAATGGAGGTTAATCACAATTATTTAATTCAATTGACAGCCTTTATTGGCTGATTCTGATTTCCGATTTTTTTGTTAGTGTGATCTTCCGATACTGATTTTTGCAGATTTTCTTTCTAAGTACTATAATGGACAGCATATACAAACAAAACTCTACTTTTCTTCAATGCAAAGTTTTATTTTTATAAAAAAAAATTAAAAAAACAAGTAAAAAGTCAGTAATAAAATAAAAACAAATAGCGAATGAGACGAGTGAGAGAGAGGAGGCGGGTGTGTGTCACTTTGCCGTCGGAGAGAAGAGAGCGAGAATGCATAGCTGAAAGTATTGCCTGTGCCGCTGGTAACAAAACGGATTGGCTCGGAATCAGTAAGACGTGAGACTGACCGGCCGATCATAAGGAAAATCAGCCGATTCCAATCCCTGGCCAGTCGATTGGTGCATCCCTACTTTTAATGTTGGTTTTAAATGTTTATACATCTAACATTTACTCTAATAGTGTCTAGAAAAAAAAAAAAACATAATAAACAGTAACTTTCAGAACAGTGGTTCTCAATTGGTTTAGCCATGGGACCCACATTTTCCCATGGTCATTAAGCTGCGACCCAAATTTTTAGGAATTTGGATCAAGCGACAAGCACAGTTCCACTTTACTTAACATACAAATAAATACTAAGGACCAATACTGATGAATAAACAGTATAGGTAAGGCTATTAAACAGCAGTCCCAAACTAGTTTTTGATAATACAATAAAGTTTGTTGGTATGAGCCACCACAGTCTTCAAAAATACAGAAAATAAAGTGAAAAATATAGCTGCAAGCAGCAATTACGGGGCCAAGCACAAAAACGGCACAATAAGCCAGCCAACACGGCTGGGAGCATCAGACTAACTACAACTGTGAGCAATTAAAGACCTATTAAGATCATTTTAGGCAAAAGAGCTGAAAATTTATCAAAAATGAGGATTTACTGGTTCATCACTTTCGACCAATAGGTGGCGCTGTGACCAAATTAATGTGGTATGGTAAAGTGAGGTGACAATGACACTTGCAAAGTTTGGTGTCAATATGTCAAAGTATTGCAGAGATACAGCTTCAAGAGTGGGTTTTGCATCATGCCTCAAATTCGTTGCTCCGGTATATGAAAATGATTTGACGCATCGACTTGAAATCCATAACTTTTTGTCGGCATGGTCTGAAGATGATACGGTTCGATTTTGGGGAAAATCAGAGCAACGGTTTAGGAGGAGCTCAAAAAAGTAGGTTTTTAAAGAAAAATAATATGGCGGACAGGAAGTTCAGCCGACTATGGCAAATTTGATATTTTTGTTCTCGGCATGAGCCAAGGAATCAACTGAGACCAGTTTCATTACAATTGGTTAATATAGTCAAAAGTTATTAGCATTTTTGTAAATTTTGTTATAACTTTTGACCACAAGGTGGCGCTGGTCCGAAACCTCTCAGGCTCCTTTAGGGCATTGTCCTGATAACCCATACCGAGTTTTGTATCGATATGCTAATGTGTTCGTAAAATACAGCGTTTTAGCACAAAATTCAAAATGGCTGACGGCCAAAATGGCCGATATGGGAAAATGATTCGACTCGACATGGTGCCCCGAATCTAACGATACCAAATTTATGATTTTTGGTCAAACCCATCAGAAGTTATAAGCAAAAATAGCCATTTTTCATATCTCCACTCAAGTAGGTGGCACCGCGCCGAAACACTGCATGATGCCTCAGGTCATGCTTGTGATGACATGTACCAAGTTTAGTCAGAATATGATAAAGTGTTGCGGAGATACAGCCTTATGTCTATTTTTTTTGTCGGCATGGTCTGAAGATGATCTAGTTCAATTTTCATGAAAATCTGAGTAATGGCCTAGGAGTTCGAAAAGTAGGTTTTTCAGAAAATTCAAAATGGTGGAAAATGCATTTGACGCATTCGAATCGGCTTGACCCAAGGAATCAGAGGAAAAAAGAATTTTGTTTCTAGCCCTTACGGTTCAAAAGTTATTAGCATAAACATACGTGCAACTTTGGACAGCTGGTGGCGCTAGAGGGATTGAGTTAGAGACTCCAAATTTGCTATGGACAAAGGTCAGACTGTCCTCTAACTGTGTGCCAAATTTCACAACTTTCCCGCAAGCGGTTCTATGGGCTGCCTTAGACTTCAAGAGTGGAAGAAGAAGAAGAAGAAGAAGAAGAAGAAGAAGAATCGAAAATAAAAAGAACGCCAACAGATACAATAGGTGCCTAAGCACCTTTGGTGCTTGGCCCCTAATAAAGTGGTATTTTGGGTTACGTTTTATGGAAAATACAGTTACCATAGTCAACACACAAAACATGAAATGTTAATAAAAATTATGGACACTGATCCTGATGAACAGAATAATACCTTTAAGCAAATCCTTCCCAGCGAACACACGACATACCCATTACACAATTTATTGGTACTTTTTGATAATTAATTGACAACGTAACTACGACATTGCATACTCATAATTTCATTCTTTCTTTATAGTGATATACAGCGTGCCTCCGTATTTGTGCAAGCACTTGAAGAGTGAGAAGCGCAAGCACAGTCTGACAAGACAGGAAAGTTTGTTTTTCCAAGGCGAGAGACTTTTTATTTAGTGACAAGTTACGGAAATAACATTCTAATGATGACACTGTCATATAGCCTGACAACATCTCATCTGACAGCAGCTACTGAATCAGGACAATGCGTTTTTTTCCTCAGCCACTCTTTATTTAAACTGCGTCTGACAGAAAAGTCAATGGCTTTCATGATCGTCTTTCAAAATAAAAGTCTTGCATCAGAAAAACATTTAGAATTAAGTTTTTTGTTTCTATGACTACACACTCCACGACCCACTCAAGACCGTCTTGTAACCCAGAGGTTGTAAAACACTATTACAGAAAATATTTAAATAATATGCATAATGGCAAAAATTAGTATATAAATACTATACACTTCCCTTCAAAAGTGTGGGTTTTAATGGTTTTTTTTTCTCACCATGGCTGCATTTATTTGATCAAAAAATATATTTTTTTCAAGAAAAAAAATCTTACTGACCCCAAACATTTGAAATGTACTGTACAGCATATACAATTAAATTCTAAATAATAAATTCAAGTCAAAGTCCTTTAACAGTTAGACAGCACTGAGTGAAAGAAATGGGACTAAAGCAGAACTTTACAGCAGTAAGGCAGCAGAAACTGAGAAAGCAAATGCAGGACCACCTGAGGGTCTATTCTCACCTTTCTAAGGGGTTAGAGGAGACAGTTTTGGTGTGACAGAGAGAGAAATAAAGCAGGAGAATGGAAAAGTGCGTGGGAGAGCAGGCGGGCGGCTGGGCCAATTGCAGGGGCTCCAGGACTGTCATGTCTGTATAAACAGGCATTGATTTTTCTGTCCACTGCAGCCACCTTCACCATTTATTCTCTGGCTTTGTGGTGGGACCCAGAGGGGCCGAGAAACTCTGTTACAGTCCACGTGCCCCTGAGGCAAATGTGAGAATAGATTTCACCTGTAAAAGAGGCAAAGCTCCGCTTATCTGGGCCAGGGGTCTTGTCACAGCCCAACACTAAATGAAAAGCTTCACACAAACCTCGCTGCAGAGGTGCTAACCTTCCACCGCATCCCCAGGTGGCCTGGACTTAAAAGCCCAGACATGGGACTGTCAGCTGAGACAGCTCATCAACATGACCCCCCCCTGTAGATGGCAAGGTGACAGATGATTAAAAAAAAAAAAGTCCAAGAACACAAAAATGTCCTCTAACACTACAAATTCTTTGCATGTCCTTCACTGCTTAGAATAAGAAGACTCAAATACCTGAGAAACCAAAGTCATTTCTTGATCCTAAAAAAAACCTCTGAAATCCATGAATAAAGAGTCTTCCTCTAACTCAAGGCATTTGAAGAGAGAGATAGAGACAGGGCCGACATGTGATGTACATAATGAAAGTCTAAAAACAAAGCCCTAAATCCAGGGATAACCACTTCTACAAGCTCACCACTGTCCAGGGTTTCTTCAAAATGCACCCTTAAACCTTCTCCACTAAATTAATAAGGCTTGATCAATAATTGAATCTTCAGGCAATTCTACCTTAAGTGAAAAGCAAAGGTAAATTAGAACATCCCCAGTGTCCCAATAAATCCATAAAGCTGCATTACACACAATATAACCATCATTTACATGATGTTAAAAATATCAGTGTTTGCAAATTAGCTTGCAGTGGCAGTAAAGGCATCTTCATGCGAAAGATGATAACTAGACCTATAAAGTTTTAATAATCATGAGAATAGGGAAGTCTACACCACAGCTATAACGATAAAGACACAAAGGAATTTAAAGCATTTAAAGAGGCAGACAACATAACTGTAAACAGAAGGTATTGGCTATTGGTGTGAACCTTAATATTACTGTTGCAGTTCATTTTACAGTTATCTTTCTTGACGTGAACAGGCCTGAAAGGGTTAGTTCACCCCAAAATGAACAAGCTACGCAATATCGCATTCATTATCGCAGATGAATCGCCTTCGATAATGAACGCGATATTGCATAGCTTGTCAGTGAACTACGGCTCTGTATATTAAATGGCGCTCCATTTGAAAGCAGGTGATGGCGATTTAGAGGTAATCAGGGAACCGGCTTTACTGACGAAATGCGCGTGACAATCGCATACGATATATCGCCCAGCCCTATCATTAATTACTCAACGTCATGTTGTTCCAAACCCGTAAAACTTTCGTTCATCTTCTGAACACAAATGAAGATCTTTTTGATGACAGAATGCTGTCAGATTTCTTTCCGTAGACTGCCTTTGCAATTGAAACTTTGACGCTTCAAAAAGTTCATAAAGAGATCGGAAAAAGAGATCAGTGAACATAAGCGGAAGCTCAACCGAAACCTGAATAACTCACAAGAACTAACCTCTTCCGGAAGCTCAAATGTGCTGCGTAACACACAAGAATTAACCTCATTGGTTACGCAGCATGTTTGAGCTTCCGGAAGAGGTTTGTTCTTGTGAGTTATTTGAGCTTCTGCTTATGTTCGCTGATCAATGTTTACATGCAAGTAAAAGCCTAAAATTAATCTATTCATTATATCAAGCAATCAAGTCTCTTTAGAAAATTTGGACTAAACCACTTGATTCATATAGATTAGTTTTCCGATCTCTTTGGAAGGAAATCTGACAGTATTCTGTCATCAAAAAGACCTTAATTTGTGTTCTGAAGATGAATGAAAGTCTTACGGGTTTAGAACGACATGAGGGTGAGTAATTAAAGACAGAATTATAATTTTGGGGTGAACTAACCTTTTAATTGAGCCTTCCAGATCTCAGTTTTAAATTACTAGCCTTCAAAAGTTTGGGGTCGGTAGGATTTTTTAAAATGTTTTTGAAAGAAATCTTTTATGATCACCAAGGCAGCATTCATTTGATCAAAAATACAGTAAAAACAGTAAAATTATGGAATTTTATTACAATTTAAGAGAACTTTTCTATTTTAATATATTTTAAAATGTAGTTTATTCCTGTAATGACAAAACTAAATTTTCATCAGTGTCACATGATGCTTCAGAAATCATTCTTATACGCTGATTTGTAATTATCAGTGTTGAAAATAGTTGCGCTGCTTAATATTTTTGTGAAACATCAGGATTCTTTGATGAATATAGAGTTCAAAGGAACAGCATTTATTTAAAAAATAAATCTTTTATTACTTTTGATCAAGTTAATGCATCTTTGCTGAATAAAAGTATTAAAAAATTCTTACTTACCCCAAACCTATGAATGGTAATGTACAGGCTGTTGTTAAATTCATATTTCACCCCAAAATTAAAATTATGTCATCATTGTCTTACCATGACATTAAAAAAAAAAAAAAAAAAATCTTTTACAGAAAAGAAAGTTATTGAAGTAGTGATATCCTATTGTGAACGAATCAGAGTTGGATCTTTTCAACAAACCAGTTGATCCAGTAAACAAATCCTGTTGTAATGTGTTGAATTGTAATGTAATGAATTGTACTGATCCAGTCACCGAATCATAAACTTCATTGAAAAGATCCACTGAAGACTCAACAGACACAACTTTGCTCATGAACACACCAAGGACAACTAGGATAAATTTTATTTATAGTGTTAAACAGCTTAAATTTCCATCTGTTGCTCATTTAAAGATTTTAAATATAAATGCTCAAGTCACATGACCACTTTTAAAGAGCTTTCAGAGCTTAAAATGTCAAAAATCTTCCTCCTCCTGTGTTCTGAAGAAAACAAGAATCATACAAGTTTGGAAAGACAGGAGGGTGAGTAAATTATGACTTTTTGGGTGAACTGTCCCTTTAAATCTGTAGTGAAGGGTGGTAAGTGCATTCTAAACACAGCTGAGATTAGCCAGGAGCCTGAATCCCTGCATCGGAAGGATGATACAGGGACAGAGAGAGAGTGAAGGAGAGAGGGAGTGAACGAGGGAGGACAGAGGACATACGCAGTGTGTCAGTAGCTGTCAGAAGAGTGAAGTGTGTGAAGAGTGTGATTTAAAAGGCACGATGAGGCAGCTGGCAGTTCAGCCCCCCTGCAGGCCCAGAACATCTTCTCTCTCACACACACGCACACACAGAAGAGAGAGAGGCACGAAGAGAGAGACCACACCACGGCACAGTGCTGTCACTCTACCTGAAAGCGTCTGACACAGACTTGTGCTATTTTCCACTGCGGTATCACAGCATGATAGGACTCTGAGAGATCTGGTGTGAAACCCAGATGCTGCTCACCTTAACCCTCATGCTAATCTAAATTAAAAAATTCCTCTAACCTTAAAATCCCCAGGGCTTCGCAAGTTACAGTCAAATTAACTGCAGTAGATGTAAGGACGTCTATTAGCTCAAACTCATATCAAAGAATATCTAAATTAAGCTAATCTAAAACAAGAGCTTAGTCTAGACAATGCCTTAACAAATATGTAAAACTCAGTGGAGTTCATGGCCTCAAACTCAGGGAGAAATCTACATTATGTCTGGTTGACTCTGCTTATTCTGTCAAAGAACTGACCACTTAGACAGAAACAGGCCAGCTGACTGACTTATCAAACGCTCAAACGCAGTTTCATCAATTTCTGTCCACAATTTAAGGGAGGGAAAATGTGAAATCTGCAATACCTTATTAGTAAACAACCATACAGCAGAGTTATTGTTAACTAAACAATTTAAAATCATTTTCATTCATTGAAATAAATTTGGAACAAAAAGTAGAAATATTAGATTAAACATTTCAGCTTCAAATATAAAAATTTCAGAAATGAGAAATGTTGCCTAAATAATGTTGTCTAAATATTGAAAAAAAAAAAAAAAACCTTACAAAAAAAATGGCAAAAGCGCATAACAAAATGACTTTAAAACATAAAATTAAAATGAAAACTGAAAATATAAAATTAAAAGCTAATTATTCAAAAAATTAATAAATAATATAATAGTAAAAAACAATGCTACACAGATTCCATACAGAAAGAACACAGGAAAAAAATAATGGAAACTGGCTACTATATGATCAGAATTTCTATCCAGACATAAAAAATAAGAACTGAATATTACCAACATAACTTGCAAAATAAAGCAAACAAGGCTGATATCTAGCTTAAGTTAGCTTAAGTCACACTGTGAGATGCATAGTCGCAAAAGGAAGAAAAAAACTATAAATGAAGTTTGAAATTATGAAAGTCACAATTGTGAGGTATAAAGTCACAGTGAGATGTCACAATTACCTTTTCATTTATTTATTTACCAAATTGACTACTAAGTTCCATAAACTCAGAATGGTCTGGTTTGACAGACAGGGCTTAGACAAAGCCAGGATTAGTCTTTAGTTCAATTGGGGCATTTAAGTAGCTTTTATAAACATTACCCTTAAAAAAAAAACATTACTAGTGTGCATCCTGAGACAAAACAATGGCTCTGACATATTTTAAGTTACTTTCAGTTAAAAAAGCTCAAACATGCATTTTAGTCTAGGACTATCTTAAGCCTTGTCTGTGAATCCAGGGGAATATCTATCAAATATTACAAGTCCACATCTCCAACCACTTAAAGACAAGATAATAAAAATCAAACCACTCAGAATACAAACTAACACTGCCAACACTATGCATTCAAGCCACTAGGGTTGTCACAGTGCCAAAATTTAAGTAGTCAGTACCAATAATAGTCAAATTGTTAAGGTTCTTTGTACCACCAGAGCAAAAATTCTGTATCGTCCGTTGGTTATCACTGTAAATAATTGCAGTTTCTGATTCAATCATGCATTTAAATCAATCCAGAAACTTTGCAGTGTACTTAGCAGCATGAAAAACTAAATTTATTCAGATTGTGAATGGGTAATAAACAAAGCAAGAGAAGAGCTCTCACTTCATAATCACCAAGGCTGTCAATCTCTAAAGTGCAAGCTCACTGAATTCTGCACTCTGGTGAAAACCCCCTTTATAATAAAAAAAGCTGTCTTAATTGTACAGTGAATCTCTTATTTACATCGTGTTTACACTGTTGGTTATAATGAAAGGATTCATGAGTATGTGGCTTGCATTGAACAAAATCTTGTGCATTTTCAGCTGTGTTAAGCGGATTCTGACTAACTTACTGATTAGGACCTGTAGCCATTGCGTTCACATGCTCAACATATATGATTGTAATTGCTTAAAGGTGCTAAAGAGGATGTTTTGTTTTATACATTTTTGCAATATTACTTGAAACTGTCTTTACTAACTGATAAAAGACTATTTATTAGGTGCACTGAAAGGAATAATATTAATATACATCATCTGTGCATGAGGTAGGGCCTTAAAAACATCAGCCAATCGTTTAGCGATCATCGCGTAAACGATTGGCCCTCTGGCTTGTCAATCACTGCCATGACGTTCCTTGTGAGAGACGTGCGCGGCTGCGCGCTCCAGTAACTTTCCACACTCCACAGGCGCCGCATGCAATGTTTTTGTCAGGAGACAGGAGTAACAACTGCAGATTATGAGTTACCTGCGGTGAGTCCAACATAATGAATCCACTAACACGACACAGCGAATGCCAGTGGTAAACACTCGTGTTCTAATACTCGTGCACGAGTTTTGGGAGGCATTCCCTCGAAATGAGCTGTGAAGGAGGGGGGTTGTTCTTACACATGCGCTCATTTCAAAAACTCACTAACAGTCTTTGGTTTCTCAGTTGACGAAAAGATCCTCTTTAGCACCTTTAACGCTTGTAAATACACGCTGTAAATAAAAACCTTTGATGCTCAGAGAGTGTTTAAACCAACACGAATGAGAGTATGAAAGCAGCATCTACTGTATCAGTGGGTACTAAATATATCCGGTACTCATTAGAAATTAGGGCTGGGACAATATATAGATGCAATGCGTTTCGTGGACTGATTCTGATATTTTCCGAATGCAACACGATTCTCTCTCGAATTGATTCTGAGCTTACTTTTTAACATCAGATGGCGCTCTAGGCTAGTTTTTAACCGCACACTCAAATGCTCACAAAGAAGATCGCTCATGTGTTCGGCTGAGTCTGAGTATGTACTTGCACCTCAGAATGCTTTTATGATGCAAGATTAATGCAAACAGCCCACTGCAAACACCCTTGTAATTTGCTTCAACCTTTTTGAACTTTATGATTTGATTACTTTATAGAAGGTTCAGATGGTGTGTGTAAGGAATTGGAAGGAAGCAGAGTGTGGCTGTTTGTAAAGCAAGCACTGCCATCCGCTGTTAAAAAGCTCAGAATCGATTTGAGAGAAAATCACGATACATTCAGAAAATATCAGAATCGATCCAGAATCATTTCTCGATTCGCAATGCATCGATATATTGTCCCAGCCTTAGCAGAAATGCAGGTATAGTCATCGTTTTTACCGGTATAACCGGTACAACTGACACCCATACAAGCCATACTAGAAAGTTTCCAGTTTCATCTAAAAGTAAACACATATATTTCACAGACAAATGTGGAAAACAAAGCATAATATACAGTTTTGCTCATTAATATCTAGTTCATTTGCTGCCAAGGCCCTCAAATCAGACTCTACATACCTTTCAAATACTGATATCACAAACCTACGCCTTAGTCAATTAAAAGCCCACATCTCCAAGCACCTAACAATCACATCTTAAAAATGAATGTCACAATTAAACCCAAAGGGTATGCAACTTGTTAACCATTTACATTTTATTCTAAGACTGTGGATTCAATTCACACTTGAAAAGTTTCCTGAAACCCCAAATCTTAAAAACTTTTCTATCAGACCTTTTGTCACATCACAGCAGGGTGAGATTGGACAGGTAGAGGATGAGCAAGGCTCGAGAACACAAAGCAAACCTCCGTCGGATACGGCGGTTGAGTTAGGATGTGAACGACTGAGGTGAGTTTCCCTGAAGAGCTGAGTGAGATCTTTAATAACAGTGTTGAGGTGGGAACTCGAGTTAACATCGCCGGCGTGCGCTCCCCGACCGAGCGCAAAATGATAGCACGGTTTGAAAAGTACTTATTAGCTAAACTGGGTAACAAAAGCAGTGAAAGATATAATCACATCTCGTTTGCCTGCCGACATCTCTTCACTCAGACTAGCTCTGGGTGACGTGACAGCCCACGGTACTCAATTAATGAGTAACTGCTAGAGTATTTATTGTGCATCTTAAAGTGACAGTGACAATCTTGGACTATATTAATGAGTACTGTAAAGCAGAAACACTCTATTTGCAGGCGTATTTGGCACCCTTAAGTAATTCATTCAATAATCAAAAGTCCAATAACGACAGGGTTGTCAAGGGAGTAATATTCATCTGGTCATGTGATCTCAACATGGTGACCAACATGAGGGTGGACCACCTTTATGTAGAATAATATAGCTTTTTCTAAGCCACACAGTTCCATCATGTGCATTTACCTCATTTATTCATATTAGTCAAATGTACAATTTATCTATCGAGTCAAACTTTTTGGTCACGTTTTATAATAAAGGTATCATTAATGTATTAACTTACATGAACTAACAATCTTTGTTAATGTTAGTTCATAAATAAAACTGTTCATTGTTAGTTCACATTAGCTCAGGTCTATTAAATAATATGGTAACGCTTTACAATAAAGTCTAATTTGTAAACATTGGTTAATGCATCAATGTACATATTTTAATAGCATTTATTAACCTTTGCTGCTAATGTTAGTTAATAAAAATACAATTCTTCATTGTTTGTTCATGTTAGTTCACAGTGCATTAAAAGATACAACTTTTAATAATGTATAATGTACAACTAAGATTAATAAATGCTGTAAAAGTATTGTTTATTGTTAGTTAATGTTAACTAATTTAGTTAACTAATGTTAATAAATGAAACTGTATTGTAAAGTGTTACCAATAATATTAACAAATACAACTTTTGATTAACTTTTGGTTAACTAATGCCAACACATGGAACCCTTATTGTGAAGTGTTTCCAACTTTTTTAATCACACATTTAACCCACAGTACTAAGAAAATAAATGAGAATAAGTATGGCGGTGCTATTTTTTTGTGTAAATATTATGCTTAACAGTCTTGTTTTATGAGTTAAATAAGCAATTGCTTGTCCTACATGCCAATGTTTTCCCCAAATTATTAAAAATCACTCCCTTTATTCACAAACAACATGCAAGATGATTTGTAATAGATTTTTATAAGATCAGATATCATCGTTTAATCCTGTATGTCTGATATCAGTCATCTCATGAATACTTGCGCTTGCCATGTCTCGGGGACGAAGAATGAGACGAAGAAAACATTGTTGCTGTACAAACCTCTCGTTTATCATCTAAAAACACAGTTTATTGTTGTTTTTATTGCTGTTTTCCTGTACAGAAGCTAATAAGACCTGCACATCAAGGAAATTAACAGTTGTGGCCTGGATTTTAATTATGCCAGAGGGAAACAAGTGATTTAGAGAACAGAGGAAACCCATTTTGTTTCATTTGTTGTTGTTTTTTTTTGTTTTTTGTTTTTTAGATTAGTTTTGTTTTGTTTCCTTTTTAGCATTTTTTTTTTTTTTTACAGAAAGATGCTAAGAGATGGCTTTGACAACAGAAACTTGTCAGACTTTCTGCACAGCTGCACCTGAATCAGTTAAAGACTCTAAAGGGATATCACAGTGATCTTGCTTGATACTTGGTACGGTATTTCACTCAAAGGAGCGATCGGCACTAAAGAAAGCTTCAGTGTTCAAAACCACAGACAACACCTCTTGACAATGACTATGACGATCAGAAGATTCAGTATGAATCATCTGAATGAGTTCAGACCAGACAGAGACTGTTGCTGTCAGAGTAGCCGTCAGAACAGGGATCAGACAGGGGTAAGGGTTGAGCTAGGAGTCACGTCGATCGTAAACGAATTAGGGACTGTTTAGTAAAATATTTTCAAGGAGTTAACATTTGGATAACGGCTTCCAGAGAATAAGGCCATGGCCGTTATTCCCTCTCTAAGTGGATTTGAACACATGCCACATAATTTATGGCCACAAAATAATTGCTAATTCAGAGCAAAAATTGGAGAAAAAGGAAGGTAGAAAAGGACATGCTCCTTAACAGTCCACGTGAGTTTGTGAGGTGGCGATTTTTAAAGAAATGCATTCTTTTGTTGCAAAGTAATAAGGAAGAAAAATAATTATTTTTAAATTTAAATATAGTAGGGTCTGAAAGTCTTAGACCACAAAAAGATATATATATATATATATATATATATATATATATATATATTTTTTTGAAAATTGAGCATTATGAAAATTTAGCAAAAAAATTATGAAGTAAAACTGAAATATTACTAAATATTCTATTTCTTGCATTAATTAAATAAGCTAATTTAGTAACAGTCAATGTTTTCCTCAAATTGTTATGCTAAAATGTTAGTTTGCAATAATAAATTTAACAAATTGGTTTAAAATTTCTAATGAATAAGCACCAATTAAATAAGCTAATTTGAAGAGTATTAAAAGTTTCCGACAGACTGTTATGCTGAAATGCTAACATTTATGTGGTATTAAAATTCTAATTTAATGCTAAACTGGCTAATTTGTTCAATTAAAAAAACAAACACTTAATTGTATTTTCTTATTTGTAAACAATTTCCTATTATAAAAATGACAAAATACAGTTCATAAAAATATAGTTAATGCAACAAACAGTGTAATTTAGCATGTTTTGTTTTAATTTAGTTTCAAGTTCCAAATTCCAAAAAAGAAAAGTGGAATAACACCTCATAAAACATTTTCTTAAAAATATATAGTGTTCAAAAAATGTGTTGCTCACTTGAACCAAAGAACATCGGCACGCTCCGCCTTCCATCTCCCATATCCATATCTATCTCTCTCTCTCTCCCATTACAGGTCACGTAATTCAATGATCACCTGAGATCACCTGCTGGTCATGAATCTCAGCCAGTGGTGTAACATGAAAAATTGTATTAATATACGAAACTTATTATACAGTCCAAAACGGTACGCTGATAAATGGCATGGTTGTGGGCTGACAATGATTGCATTTAATCCAATGCCCGGATGTTATTTTTCTTTCTTTTTCTTTTTAGTTCACTGCTTAAGTGTACAGAAAAGAACTCTGAAAGGAAGAAAGAAAAAACACAATTTACCACTATGTCCTAAGGTCAATGCAGTAGTCATAGCAGCAGTTACCATGGTCACACTTTTTTTCTAGGTGGAAAAGAGAGAAGAGAAAGAAAGAAAGAAAGAAAGAAATAAAGAAAGAAAGAAAGGATTAAATATTCCTGCTCCATGCTTGGTAGATACTAATTGCACCCTGCAACACAAGTGCAGTAAATAATGAAATTTTAATTTCTGCTCTCTAGATTGCCATCCCCTCATGTGTAGAGTCATGTTTCAAAGAAATTTATTATAGCCCAAGGAGTGAGAGCAGCGGGGTGGGGGGGGGTCCACATAAAGAGTGAGTGTGTGTGTGTGTGTGTGTGTTTGTATGTTTGTAATTGCAGGGTGTGCAAGTTAACTGCGGTCGTGTAAGCCTATTATAGGTGTTCCCGTGTGTCCACTCGAATGTGCGTGCTTCTGAGTGTGTGTGTGTGTGTGTGTGTGCACTACTGCACTTGAGTAAAAAAAAAAAAAAAAAAGAGACAGGCTAAAATCCATGAGGTTTACTTTGAAAAGATGGCAGGCCATTCAGATAATGTATCGTAACTAATGTCTCCCTGCTAAGGATGACTGGGCCGAGCAGGCTTCAGTTTTGGCACATTCCGCTGGATTCCGGCAGGCGCTCCACAGTCACGCTGGGCTGGGGCGAATCAGAGCGCCGTGATTCACCGCAGCTCCATTTCTCACACACAACCGACGCAGCTGACTCGAACAAGAGTGAAGTTTGTTGGACAAAGTAGACAAAGCAGGAAAAAAGAAGTGGAGGAAAGAGAAGGGAAAAGTTACTATTAGGGAGATTCTAAAGTGATGTTCACAATGTGCCATTCATCTTTAATAAATATGGTTGCCAAAAATTCACTTTTGGACACTTAAATAGTCACACTTAAATATTTTACGAAAATTTCAAACAGTGGGGGAGGGGGGGACACTTTTAAAAAGTATTATATTAATCTATTATTTTAGAATTTGAAACACACAAAAAGTTTTGTGAAACATTTTACTTGAAAACTTTGTGCTACAGTGTATGTGTGTATGTTTGTATTTTATTTTATTTTTTTAAATGCCACTGCTTTATATATATTTCATATATAATAAAAGCCAAAAAACAAAATAAGTGTACAATTTGGTGCCACTAAACCAAAATTTATTCAGAAACCTTGCACATTTCATTCATTAATTCAGTTTATTCACTCTAGTTTTAAAAAAATGGTAATAAAATATGACAAGATCTCAGAGTTTAAAAATTAATCTTAATTATGTCAGATAACACTTAAGCAAAACATGGTCAGGTCAAAGTGTCTGAATAATTTTTGGTTCCAAATTTTGATCAATTTTACTGGTAGTCCACTGTATGAAGAATTTTAGTTTACTTTATTTTGCTATCCTCACTTACATAAATGAACTATAGTGTCCTGCACCCACTAGTAAAAATATATAAAAAATGTCTGAATAATTTTTGGTTTGACTGTATGTATTTCAATTCTTTAAAAGAAATCTGACTTGGATATTTATTTTTCTGTTATTCTGTGAGACACCAGTTGTACAAATATACAGCTGAGAAGTCTTATTAGTTTGGATTGCTTTATAACTCACAACAGATTTAAGCTCCAGGGGTGTTTTGGATCATGCAAAAACTTCACCTTTAAGATTAAAGGCAGTCGTGAGATTGTTACGCAGCTTTTCGTTGGTTATTTGCGGTTACTTCCCTTTTGTTTCACTTGATTGTGTGCGGAATAATAACCGATGTGCCCTGTGGCTGATCTTCTCTTTTCTCTCCTTTCATCTGCTTTTGTGTCCCTGCAACATTTACGACGAACTACCATTCATCTCCATCTAACAGCCAACCAAATAAAATAAATCACAAATTTCCTCAAATATAACAATATTTGTATTGGGGGTTTATAATTAATGAGCCCAGCTGCACTAATTAAAACCCATCTGAGCTCCATTCATCTTGGTCAATGCGGCTGATCGTTTTTCAGGCTGGGCACCACGCCTTTCTCCGGGCCGCCTCGTCCTTGGACTCATTTTTCAGGTGATTTGAAAACTATTGTTGGTTTATTGGTGTTGAGGAAAAACTGCCTGGGCGCAATTAATAACCAACAAACAAATGAGCATCATCATGTGAATTAACTGTTGTTTTCCGCTGTTTACTATAATACAGATGCTGAATGTAGACGTGGCCTAAAATTAATGGTATCGAACAGTCTTATAATTGGCACGGAGCCATTAAAACCTAATCTGTCATCGGCATAAAAAATAAACAAAAAAAATTATTGGAAGTACTAACTCATTTTTAGTAGCCAAATGTGCCATTGGTTTAAGAAGACAACTTTACTGCATTTCAGATGCTGTTTTACATCTAATATATAAAACAACATTAATTTGGCATTTTACAACAAGGCTATTTAGTTTGACTGAATATTAAAACTGTTCTACAACTCAATTTAGATAGATAGATAAATTACATAAATTATCCTTTACCAGTCTTAGATACTGAATCTATGGAACTGTGGTCACTCGTACAAACTCGCATGCATTTCACAAACAGCAGAATATGGGCCTGATTTTTCCGACCGTATGCATAAAAAAAGCAGTGATATCACTGAATCCTCTTAGCATGTAACAGACAGACAAGAATGTACCAGGGGATGGTCTCGGTGTCAGCACAGAATCTTCAATGAGTTCTTGTTCCACTCACCCTCTGCAGGACAAGCCTCTCAAAAGTAGGACATCAGAGGGAAAAAATAAAAACATGCTCACACATAACTGCTAATTCATAAAACCTGATGTGTTTTTTTTTCCTCTGGTGTTGCAAGGTGTTTCAAAATAATGAATGAGAGTGTGCGTAAGTGGAACAAACTAATTTTTGCCTCTCCTCTTTTAAACTTCTCTTTACTAAATAAACCGCACTGCACATTCCTGTTTGATGTAACTGCATTTGATGTGTACAGTATTTGAGCTAATTTATCTCAACTTATTCGCATAGTTAACCAGAAACTAAAAACTGCTGATTCTAACAAAACCATCTCAATAACTATTTTAGCCTTTGAAAGCAAAAAAAAAAACAGATTATCAACACAATTTGTTTAATGCTGTATAAATTTGCTGACTCAGAATAATTGCTGTCAGATATGTGCATGTTTAGCTTCATGCTAGGACAAAGTAGCAGAGCGCTTCCTGTACGATCCAAACTCGTAACTACCCTAAAGACACACTGGAGGCAGGAGACCCAGTTAACGCCAGGGGAGAATTAATCTCAGCCTCTGTGATATATGACTCGCTGCATAAATGGGCAGCGCTTTGTTCGTAGTGTTTATCGAGAGCGGGCTCATTTAATGGCGCTCAATCCACCGACGACGTTCTCTCTTAGAATCTCACTCTCAGATAGTGCCTCGCTAGTGCGCTTGGGTCTCAATAGGACATTTAATTACCTTTTAATTAGTACATTAGAACATATTCGCAAAGTCTGATAGCTTATGCAAATGACTTTCGAAGAATTTCAAAGATTCATTGGGAAAAAATAAAAGGGTGTAAACTATCACGTTCTCACTAACATCTAACAGTGACTATACACATTAGTGACAATTTTGTGTTTATGAATCTACATTATGTAATTTCCATTACATCTCAGATTATGTATTGTACTGTATTTAATAGCCTTCTGTTGAAAACATTTTTTTTTAAATAAAATGGCTGATTTTTCCTAAGGCTAATTTTTTATGTATACTAAATACACACAATTAAATATTATTTTCACACTTTTAACAACACTTTGACAAAATTATAGCGTGACTGGAAATTATGCTTAAAATATTAATTATGAAAACTAACAAGTAATGTTTATCTTTAATTTTCTTTTTTTATTTTATATATCACATGTCATATTACATATCAAACATGCTCTTCTCTTTATCTCGTTAACCAAGTACGCTAAAACACTAAAATAAAATACTGAGGTAAAATTGCTAGTGGAAATTTGTGAAAAAACTATCAAATAGTTTTGTAACATAAATATAGAAATGGTTTATGTTTGTGTGTTGTGATTTTAAAAAATTAAATAAAAATATTGGGTAACACTTTAGTATGGGGAACACATTAACTATGATTTTTCCCTCAAACTCCTAATTTATTAAAAGCTAGTAAGGTAGTTGTAGTGGTTAAATTCAGGTATTAGGTAGGATTAAGGGATATAGAATATGGTCATGCAGAATAAAGGCAATAATATGTGCTTTATAAGTACTAGTTAAAAGTGATGATTGTCCCCTATACTGAAGTGTTACCAAATATTGATATACTAAGCAGCAAAACTAAATGACAAAGGCATGGTAAAATGTTTTTATGTGACCTTCAAAAAAAAAAAAGTTTAAATCTGTAAGTTTTAAAACTTAAAACTCAAGAAACACCATAAAAATACCTTCAGGGACATTAAAAAGCAATAGTAATACCTACACATATTCAGGTAGATGTATTCAAATCACTTTTAAGATTATGAAGTGGAAGAGGAAGTCACATCAGCAACGGTAACACACTGTTTACATTTATCCTGCATTAGCAGCTCTGAAAGAGTCTTCATTCTATCTGTCTCACTCGCACAGGCAGGTCATTTTTTACACTCCAGGTTGATGTAACTGCAGGCCGGAGCTGCATGTGGGGGTCACGCAAACAACGGTAGCTAAGAGGCTTGGGTGACCTGGCCGCACAGGTGTTCAGGAAGAACGCTGTTCACGGCCAGGATTGATGATCTAATCAAGCTGTCACCATGGCGATGAGCGGCTTGGCCGAACGGGAGGGGCGGGAGGCGCATGCTTACTGTTCACCCAAATTGGCCCTGACAGGCTGAATTGGGAAAAGGAATTTTCCCCTAAGTAATGTAGGAAACTAGTCGTACAGGCAACGCAGGAGAGTCGCAGCTTGCCCCCGAGCTTCTCCGCCACACATCCCTCTTTCTCTGTCTTTGAAGAACCGAGAGAAGAAAAACAATATCACAAATAAACGCAGATGTTGGCAGAGCAACACAGGGAAATTTTTTGACAGACTGCCTCACGCTGCCACGATCGGATTGTTACCTTAACGTTGCTTTTGTCAAAAAAGTTCGAAAGAGACATACTTAATTTGACTCCGGGTGTTTACACTACAGACGATGAACTTGGTTATCTTTCTCTCTCTCTGACACGCGCTTTGGAAAGTACATAAAATTATTGAGTAATCATTTGGGTAAAGCCATAAAAATGAAATGTGGTTAATGTTCAAGTAATCTAAGTTTTATGGAGGGCAATTGCTTTAAACTAACAATTTTTAATTATCATTTAATTTCGGCAACGATATTAAGGCAATCCTTCACTCGGAATGCTTTATCTGTGAAATATTTAGGAAAATAAACACAGATGATTATAATACTCTCGAGCATGTGAAAAGGAGAAAAAAGAGATAGATATGGGGTTGTCAGAACAAAGGAGTTGGAAAGATAAAGATCACATTGCATTTTTTAAAAAACAAGAATTATTAATGATGTCACACTACACACACATTGCGTTTCTCACTTTCTTCTCTGAAAAACACCACAACTTAACTCGGATTACTGTGGTAAACATTTAAGTTACAGCACATTTACTCATTTAAGTATTTCCACCTGTCTGCACACTCGCGCGTGACATTTCCGGCGACGAGCATTTGATATGTATCGGGGGCATGAATTCATTGTGTTATTTGTAAAATATACAGACGTTGCTCTTTCGAAGTTTCTCAGATTGTTCTTCTTTTGGAATACGTGATAGGATGAAACAAAGAGGGTGAAAGATCCCATTAATAATTAACGATTCACTCATAACCACAGGGCTGTTATGAAAACATGCTCCTCAGCTTTTTGCATATTATTGCTCCTAAATTCTGCAACTTGACTAATTTTCTTTGCTCCTTCTCTCTTTCTTCATCCCCCCAGTCCCAGCCTTCATATTTTCCCAAACACACAGAGAAACCAAAGGCCTCTTCTTTTAAATTACAAACATCCGGCATGTAAATGAGCCGGGCTTGCAGGGGAAGAACTTGTGGGCTCAGCGCTTTAATTTAGTTAATTATATTCGCAGAGTTTGCAGTCGTTTGAGCGCGAGCTGATGAGAGCGAGTGATCGCCCCTCTTTCTTTCAGCGCTTAGACTCTTGTAATCAAGGCCATTAAGCTTTAAAAGAGACTTTTAGAAGTGAAGCTGAAATCAACTCCTCCAGGAGCTCCGGGCCAGCCGTGCGTTTCCCCATACCGTGTTTACGCTGCCCTGAATTTTTTCTTCCTCTTTTCAAGTCGCCGATTTTCAAATAAACCACTATACGTGCCATTTGATGCACGTGGCGACAGCGAAAGTTGATCGTTTGCCGTTCATGTGTAAAAGTTTACTACCTAAAACAAAAGTTGTTTTATTCAGTGCAAAAGCGAATCGGATGCTGATGTCATAATCATAACAGTGTTACACCATAAAAAAAAAAAAAATAGATGTGTATGGTACAAATCACATGTCCGGCACTCCACAGGCTGCAGTGTGTCACGCTCTTGGCCTTGGACATTCTGCCCTGTTTTCTTTTATGTCACATGTGATTTGTGCCATCTTGCATGACAGGTGTGTATGTCCAGAGAGGACACTGACCTGAACACTGACCTGAACGCAGCGGATGTCACCGTCACTCCCTAGAGCTTCTCACTGCTGCTCATCTGTCCTCACATTTGTTGTACAAATAAACGCAACACAAGTGATATCATTCATCTATACAAAAACAAGCAAAGATCAAGTCAAAGTATGGTAAAAAAAAACAAAAAAAAAAAACACATACATACATCCTGCTAAAATTATTTAAAAGTACTGTGTTTATTACAATAAATTTGATTTCATTATACATGCAGCTTTTCTATTAATTGAGAAATTAATTGGGATTCTTTTTTTTTTTTTAAATGCTTTACGTTTGAACTTTCCATTTATCAAAGAATCCCGGGGAAAAACACTGATCAGTTAAGAAAAAATATTAAGCAGCACAACTCTTTTTAACAATAAAAATAATAAATGTTTCTCGAGCACCAAATCAGCATGTTAGAATGATTTCTGAAGGATCATGTGACACTGAAGACTGGAGTAATGATGCTGAAAATTTAGCTTCGTAATCACAGGAATAAATTACATTTTTAAATATATTGAAATAGAAAACTATTAAATAAATATTTCACAATATTACTGTTTTACTCTATTTTTTGATTTTTTAAAAAGGCAGACTTGAATAGCATAAGAGATTCCTTTCAAAAACATTAAAAGTCTTATTTATAAAGATACTCTCCTTATATTTACACCATCTACTATATATATATATATATATATATATATATATATATATATATATATATATATATATATATATATATATATATATATATATATATATATATATATATATATATATATATATATATATATATAAATTCTCTACCTTGTCGTCTTTCTGATCTTACAGCGCCTTGACATTTTGTATCTTTGAGGTGCCGTATAGTTTGTACCCACCGCATTCATTCTGGGTGTTTTGAAGGGTGTATTAGTTCAAAAGGCTTATTTTTCTAATGTGAAAATGGAACTAATGATGTGTGGGGGTCTTTTGACTATTACTTATGAAAACAACGCAGAGTCCATTCCTCTGTTATTATTTGGTCAGTCGAAGGGACCTCTCAAAATTGCACCAAATTATGTCCAATTAAGACAAGGCCGACGCTGTCAATCAAGAACAAACTTTCCCCCATCATTACACAGTTAGAGACACTGCACTTTCTCACTCGCGCTCTTTTTCTTTGAAGGGAGGAGAGCGCGAATATGATCCTGTGTACCAGATGTGTCACAATGGAGACGACTGGTGTTTCCATCTCTCTTTCCGACTCTTTCTCTCTCTCTCTCTCTCTTTCTCTCACTGACAAGCTGTCACCTGCTGGCTTTCACAATGTTCCTCCTCCCCGGTGTGGGCCGGAGTGTGCCAAACCCAGCGGCAGGTCAGCGGTGAACACGCGCAGCGCCCCTCCAAAGCCGCGCGATGAAATTTGGCAACAAATGTCACAGCGGAGCAAAACAGCTGTTGTCTTCACGACAAGCCAAACCCATTCTGTCTTTTTGAATTATGATAATGCAAAACAGTGTCACCCGAATCACCGGGGACGAGTCTCTATCTCTCTCTCCTCCCATCGAACGCGTGGAGACTCCCTCCTATGTAATCATTTCTTTCCAGCGTCTTTCTGACAAAAACGTCAGTGGTTCGACTAAAAATACCAGGTGAGGGGGAAACGAGAATCGAGAGGGGAAAAAAGAGAAAGGATGGCATGATAAACCAGCATCTGTGACATGGCCTCTTCTGTAATCTGTCTCCTCTCCTAACAGCATATGTTTCCGATCGCCGCCCCACGTCCCCAGTCTCTGCTCAAGCCCTCCCAGTATACAGCTCATGCTGGTGTAGTTATCAATCATAGCGACCGAGCGAAGCGAACACAACACACACGCCATATCAAATTCACCAGTTGCAAGAATTTTGCGCGCTAATTCATCAAATAATCCGTTTCAGACATAAGCTAAATGCGCTGATAGTGCTAGCGAGTGATTGTCCTCAATTTCATCTACTTAAATTAGGCTAAGCAATGCCATACTAGCGTTGTTTGGCCGTTGTCATGAGGTCCGTTTGCGAATGACAAGCTCAATATCCAAGTAACGACAATGAGTAACTTATATTTCAGACTAAATACTTCTAGTTAGTTTGTCTAGTGTTGCTCCGACAACGAAAATAGTTCCAGGCAAGACCACATGCAGTGGATAAGTTAAATTCAGCGCCTCCGATCAACACACAGATGTGCTGTTTCATTCCAAATCAGTCCTGTTTTGAATTAATTGGTTGGGAGAATGATTCAAAGATTCACTCACAAAAGCAGTCACCAAAATCAGCACAAGTGCTGAAATCACTTCATCACGCCATTTCAACGTTTTTGCACATGCACAAAACGTCAAGGCAATTACTTGTAAGGCAGTGTTTAAGCATGAAGGTACCTCACTTCCGAGGCAGCGTAACAGTTTGATCTACCGCAAAATAGCGCGAGCTTTGGTGAGAACTAAACAAATATTTAATTACTACAGTAGTAATTTCTCGCTAGAAATGACATTAAAAGTAGAAAAAGTTGCTCATATACATACATTTACACAAACTGACCAGCAAACTCAACTTTGGAATGCCATATTTAATTTTCTAGCTCAACAGTAACAGAATGGACGCACAGGATTGTGGGATATTAAAGGCAGCAAAGGACACATTTATGCTACCTTCAGAAATTGACCAGATAACGGTATCTCAGGAAACAGGATGTGAAGCTAACATTGGCTTCAGACGTTTCTTGATGCCTTCATGCCTTGAAATGTGTTCTCCGAAGGCAGCATTTTCCAGTTTTTGGACGCAGCCTCGTTTTTCTATCCGATCAAGTGTTTACATGTCCTGTCGATCGGAATAGAAAAGGTTTAAACTACCCTTACAATCTGAATGAAATTTTAATCGAATCTGGTCAATTCATTCCGATTGACGAGGTTACATGTAACTTTTTTATTCTGACTACTAGTCCAATTACAATTGGATTATTAGGGTCCATGTAAATGCAGCATAAAGATATGGCAAATTCCAATCGGAAATGAGAATCCCGGCAGCACTGCAGGTAGTCACATTTACCTTACATTTCATACCTATGAAACTTATTTAAAATTAATATGAAATATATGACTAAAATGTGTGTTATATATAAAAAAACAACAACTTGGTCTGCATTCCCGCGGCTGTCCCACGGGAACCGCGAGACCCGATAAGATTTCTTGCTGCGCGGGATTAAATTTTGAATGAAAGGCGGATTGCGGTCGGTAACTATAGTGTGCATTAGGCGGGAGCGGGCGGTCTGACAATAACCCGGTCGCTCCCGAGATGATTTGACATCCGCGCATCTGTGCTTGAACTTGAAGTGAACAAAACTTTCTGCAGTGCTGGCATTCACACAGTCCCCAGTTCCCTGTCCTGAGAAACCTGGCAAGATGTATTATTTGCATTAGAGGTCTGTGCGAGTACACCTTCAGAGAACATTCAACTTTTGTTATCGGATTTTGGAGGAGAGACGTTCTGAAACGGTCGTCAGTCAGCGTCATTCTATTCTTGCGTGGATGTTAAAAAAGATTTCATTTTGCAGTATAGCCAGTAAGCCAACAGTTTTTCTCTGACATTTTTTAGGGTGTTGACAGCATCGTAGACAAATAACAAATCTAGTATATATGCAACATTTTATATTTGTTACATCCCCAATCACTCTCTTTCTTTAGGGGAAGTTTAAACGCAAAATTCTGGAAACGATCTTTAGCGGGACCCGTCGGGTCGGGAAGAAAATCACAACATGCGGATAGCGGGTGAACACAGAGTGAATTTTAGGCGGGACCAGGTTCGTGCGGAATGGAACCAACTCTCACAAGACAAATAAGCAACCACAGCTTCATTATTATAGGCTATTATTTATTATCATCAGTATTATTTATTATAAGTTATATAGGGTACACACTATCCTCTGATCACCTGTGGGCAAAATAGGTTTGGAGATGGAAAAGGAAAAAAGACAAGAGCACTAAGGGGAGCTGTAATATATAGTCAAATACTGTATTAAAATAAATTTGAACCACATGTATCTACATAGTATTAGTATACTTGTTTTTTTATTAGTATTATAGCCTGTAATGATTAATACATTATACAAATATTTTAAAATTTAAATTAGGTCCCTCTCCTGCACCATCCATCATCTCCCATGTTTCCTCTTAATCTCTGTACATCTCTGTTGGTGGCACTGTTTGTGAAAATATACATACATCTATTTACATCTACTAACCATCATTGCTTGCATACAACATCACATGCCTGCAAGTTGAACATGATTTTTCTCCAATGAAGGGGGGGGGGGCGGAGTTGGAGGGGTCTACAGCACTTGTATTATTGTATTGATTGGATATAGCAACCATAAATGTACAGAAACAAAGTTGCTTGTCAGATTTTCCTGATAAAGGAACCATATTTTTTAAAATAAGCCGAAAAAAACATGATTTTTTTAACAGGACTTGTGTAAAAAGAAGCCAAAAGTTGTGTATTATAAGTGGACTTGGCAACTCTGACACCGTAGGCAAAATTTGCGGGTGGGACGGGTGGGACATGTCCTCACCACTTTTTGCCAGGGTCAATATTATCCCCACTACTTTTTGAAACATCTCACGGCACGGATGTATCTAATACAAAAGAAACATAGTTAATTTGCAATTCGTTCGTTTGTGTTAAATAATAGGTGATCTGGCACTGGGATGTGTTGTTTTTGAAATCATGTTGAGTGCTCGTTGCCGCTATTATCAGTGGTGCAACAGTGTTCTCTTGGCACTCGTGCACACTGCGCAGTCTTCACACGGACGAGCACTTCAATCTCTCACTTAACGCCATTGCGGAGACTCTCTTCATTCTGGTGAAATCATAAAACAACATGTACATAAACGTGTCCCTGCTCTTGATATACATTCGCTGATAAACCTCTTTGGTTTAATGAGAAAAAAATAAAATAAATGACACAAGGGCGGATTAGAACCCAGAACCTCTGGCACGTAGGACAAAACTTCTACCACTAATCTATCAGGACAACCTAATACAAAATGTGGATCTAAGTATTTATTGACTAATGGAAAAATTCTCGGGACTAACAATATATTGTTTTATAGTATATGTAAGAATGAAACTATCATATTAAACATGAGGTCTATGTCAATACATTTTGTGCATTTATTATTGTAATAATACAAATACAATACCACCCCACCCACCACTACACACATTCCTGTCCCACCTACTTTTCAAAAGAAAGTTACGCCACTGTCTGACACCCTGGGTCACATGACCATAAACAATAAAATTACTTCATGATCATTGCATGTACCCTTCACTAACTGACTTGTGCATGGGCCCTTCATAAAGGGATTCCCTTAATGGCTTTCAAGGGTGCAAAAACACTATTTGGAATTCAATCAATTGTTTTGTTGCTAAATGAATCGTTTTTTTTTTTTCAATGAATCAGATGAGTGAATGATAAATGACTCACTTATACAGACTGTCACTTGTTTCATTCCTGAATGAATCATTGTTTTTAACAAATCGGTTGAATTAATGATTCAATAGGTGTGTTTGACTTGAAGCAGCATGGTGCAGACTCATCGGTGTATGACATCAAAGAACCACAAGAGCGATTCGAAAGCGTACAGAGCGTACTGCTCTCTAATCGCTCTTGCTGTATTTTGATGTCATAAACTGATCGGTCTGTGCAGTGCCACTTCAAGTCAAACACACCTCATGACTTACTCATAAAAGCATGAATTTGGAACTGCATACTAGCATACTGCTCTTACTATTCTTGATTGGATTGAAAACCGAATCTGGAAAGTACTGTGCATGTGCAGTGACGTAGAAATGGCGTTATGATGTATGACGTAATGATGTAAGCGTAAAAAATTACTGTCGTGTCATTTAAAAAAAATTCTTTCACTCATCATCTGTGAAGTGGAGCCAGTCCACCACATCTTATTTCAGACTCTCATCCACAGACGCCTTGTTTTGGGCACGGGGAGGGGCGTTTTTACTGCTTGATGAATATAAGCAGCACGGCACAACAGTTAATGTGCTTGTCGTCTCCTAATTAAGACCCAAAATTAGTAAATATTAAGTCTGCTTTTTAAAACAAAGAAAAGAAGCAATGTAGGAGAATAGTGTGTGTGCAAACAGTGGGAAACTCTGTATATTCGTGCAGTTGTGCCCATGCCAAAAAATCAATTCTGATTTGAAGCTCGTGACATATAAACACGCACATCAACCCTTTATTTAACGTTCATGTAAACACTACGTTCTGATTCATCAATCAGAATGAATTAATTCTGATTGAAACAAAAGGTGTCCATGTAAACGTAGCTAATAACTCACTCATAAAGACAATCACTTGTCGCCACCTACTGGTGTAACTAACAATGTAACCTGCAGAAAGAGTCACTAAAAATCCCCACCACTGCATGCCATCAGCAGGCGCAATTTGTTCTTTCTCAGTTCCCCCATTTTTATCGTTCCTGAATGTATGTGCGAAAGAGTGAAGAGAAAGAGAGCGAACTCTTCTCTTAACGTTGGTTGAATTTGTTCCACTTAATAAGCCCTCCCCAATGACCTCTCACTAATTAAGAGCCGGCATGTAAGAAATACGAGCTTTAATTAATGATGAGATAAATTCTGTCTCGAGGACTGTCAGAAAATGATGACACCATGTTTTACAGTTGAAATAGAATTAGACGGGGGGAAAAAATGCCTGGATCTAGCTTACAGACAGCACTTTCTAATCTGTCAGCCGAGGATGAGAAACCCCAGCAGTAAATAAGAGAGCAGTTCAATGTCAATCAATGTCTGCTCCATTGCTTGCTGCTTGTGTACTTGTTTTCAGCAAATCATGTTAACACATCCTAACACAGACAGTATGGCTCGGTGCCATATTTGTGTGTACGAGCGTGTTCACGAGCAGATGAGTAAGAAAGACAGAGAGAGGCTTTCAACGACAGCATCATTAGCTGACGGTTACAGCTCTTGGGAAAATTAATTTTCCCAAACATTTTCCTGCATTTGAGGAAAACGAGAGAAAATATATGACATTTTCCTACATATTGGCAATGGCATTATTTGACTGAAATACAGCAAGTTTGTCCAGACTAGTCCAGAGCAAAGGGTTCAGAGTGGATTGAGTGTTAGGCTGGTTGTTGTGCGCTAGAGGCTTATTCCATCACTTTCGTAATGATGTACCACATACCCAAACACACACACACACACACACACTCACGGAGACTGATGATGAATTGGCCTCATCTAACTCTGATGACTGTCGGGGAAGCCATGTGGTGCCCAGTGTCTGGTTTCCAAAAAGACTGACACACGCACATTACCACACTTGCAAAAGCATTCATCTTTTCATATGGTATTCCCAGCAATCATTTGTTTTGCTGATAATATCATATAGTGTGTTGTTTTATGACATTTTGTATGTAATAAAAACAAGTCTTCTAATGTAGACACAAAATGTCTCATTCTTAAGGCCATGTTTTGTAAGACTAAATGTATGGGGTCAGATTATTTATTTATTTATTTTGAAAGAAATTGATACTTTTATTCAAGAAGGATGCATTAATTTAAAGTGAAAATAAAGAAATGAATAATGTTACAAACTATTTCTATTTCAAATAAATGCTGTTTATTTTTATTCTTTTTACTTTCTATTCAAAGAATTGTATTGTGGATTCCACAAAAATATTAAGCAACTTTTTTAACATAATAAAAATAAATGTTTCTTGAGCACCAAATCTTAATGATTTCTAAAAGACCATGTGACACTGAAGACTGAAGTAAATACTGCTGAGAATTCAGCTTTGCAATCACAGAAATAAATTACATCTTAAAATATATTAGAAAACAGATCATTTAAATTGTAGTAATATTTCACAATGTTATTATTTTTTACTGCATTTTTTTAATGAAATAAATGCAGCCTTGATGATCATAAGACACTTCTTTTAAAAAAAAAAAATCTTACTGACACCAAACTTTTAGGCTGTATAGTGTATGTATAATGTGTATGTTGACTCAGTAAAAAGTTAAAGAACTGGAATCTGAAAACTGAATTAATTGTTTGTCTACTTATAAATAAATAGTTAATCTTAGAATGAGACATCTATCATTCATAATTTTCTCTCTTGTCATTCTAAATATCTTACTTTTTTATTTATTTTGTGTAAATAAAATTAAATGTTTCTGAATGATGTTCATTCTACTCTTGCATGAAACAAAATCATACAGTGACCTGAGAAATCAAAGGACAGAAAATCATCTTCACACACTATGTTTATAAGCATGGATTAGATTAATTTGAGAGCTACAGCAAAGGATTTCAAAGACTAAATATAACTGACATTTAACCTATTCACACCACGTTCATACAGCAGCAGAATACAGTTGTCAGTCCTGTATTTGAGTCCTTAATACGGTTACGTTCACACACACAGTATGGTTATTTACGGGAGTGACAGCCGCATTCTATAACAGAACCCCCGTAAATTTTTATGACTCACAACCGTATTCTCTGAAAACATGCGCTGTGTGAACGGAACCGCACTGGATAACTATTTGTCTGTCACGTCATACAGTGCAAGAGAGCCACTCTGCTAAGGGTTTTCGTGTGTGTGGTTTCACTTTCGGGAACTCACAGCGACGGAGATATGAGCTGTGTGTCATCTGAAGGTTTTAGATCCAGTCACTGTTCTCCATGGATAAACTCGTGGCTCAATTATGACTCTTGTTGTGTCAAAAAGTGATAAGACTTTTCAGTTTTATGGACGTCGCCATCTTTGAAATTACTTTAGTCACTGTCACTATGGTTACTGGTAAGAGAATACGGCTTGACTCTCCTCAGGCCCCGTTTACACTAGTGAGTTTTCATTTTAAAGGTGCCATAGAATTGAAAATTGAATTTACCTCGGCGTAGTTGAATAACAAGTGTTCAGTACATGGAAATGACATACAGTGAGTCTCAAACACCATTGTTTTCTCCTTCTTATATAAATCTCATTTGTTTAAAAGACCTCCGAAGAACAGGCGAATCTCAACATAACACCGACTGTTACGTAACAGTCGGGATCATTAATATGTACGCCCCCAATATCTGCATATGCCAGCCCATGATCGAGCCATTACACAAGGGCAGGCAGTATTAACGTCTGGATCTGTATACAGCTGAATCATCAGACTAGGTAAGCAAGCAAGGACAACAGCGAAAAATGGCAGATGGAGCGATAATAACTGATATGATCCATGATTACATGATATTTTTAGTGATATTTGTAAATTGTCTTTCTAAATGTTTCGTTAGCATGTTGCTAATGTACTGTTAAATGTGGTTAAAGTTACCATCGTTTATTACTGTATTCACAGAGACAAGACTGTCGTTATTTTCATTTTTTAAACACTTGCAGTCTGTATAATGCATAAACACAACTTCATTCTTTATAAATCTCTTCAACAGTGTGTAATGTTAGCTTTAGCCACGGAGCGCTATCAAACTCATTCAGAATCAAATGTAAACATCCAAATAAATACCATACTTACGCGATTAGACATGTTGCATGACGAACACTTTGTAAAGATCCATTTTGAGGGTTATATTAGCTGTGTGAACTTTGTTTATGCACTGTTTAAGGCAAGCACAAGCTCCGTGGGCAGAGAGCGTGAGCATTTAAAGGGGCCGCAGCCTAAATCTGCTCATATTTAATGATGCCCCAAAATAGGCAGTTAAAAAAATTAATTTAAAAAAATCTATGGGGTATTTTGAGCTGAAACTTCACAGACACATTCTGGGGACACCTTAGACTTATATTACATCTTTTAAAAAGACGTTCTACGGCACCTTTAAAATGGTGTTTCCACAGCGTTCCAGAAACAATCTCCGTCTATACTCCATGACCGAAAACGTGACCGTTCATGCACACTGGCCATGCACGCACAAGTGTAAACAGTTGCCTCTTGCACATGTAGGGAGCTGCAGTATTAAAAAAATGCAGATTTTAATTTAACATTGGCTGCTAAAAATTACAACAAAGATTGCAGTTCAGTCTCCATGTTATTGTTTACAAGGTTGTGAAGGATACGAAGGGCAAACCTGGGCAGCAATGCCATCGTTTTCAAAAGTCTCTGTTTTGGTCTGTTTATACTGAAACGCAACTCTGGCATTTTCCAACTAAAATGCGGACTGCAGCGTTTTCAAAAGTCTCCATTTTCGAGGTTGTAAACAACAGGAGTAAACCATAGCAAAAGTTATGTGTTTTAAAACGAAAACGCACTAGTGTAAACGCAGCCTTAGTTACATACAAACAGTATTCGAGATGCTACTGCAAGTTGCTGTGTGAACGGGACATTTCAAGACTCACACCTGTAAGTAAATTTGGTTGTCGATACCAAAAATTTACAGTGTAAACGTAGCCGGTTCCAATGCAATTATCAGTGGATCTCAACCTTTTTGACCCCCATTGTCCACAACATTGTCCCAACCATATTCACAATTTCCACCAATAAAATATTTTTGAGCTTGACACTTTTGAATCATTTTAAGACATCTTGAGGCCTGCTTGGAAGTTTGTTGAGGCCCCCTAGTGGGTCCCAGCCCACTGGTTGAGAACCACTTGACTAGATGATGCAAAAGTGTGAAACTATAAAAATGACTTGCTATTTTTAGCTGAATAAAGTTATAATTCCTAAATAAATTATTCATCATCTGATATATAAAAAATGTCATAACATTCTATTAATATAGTTAAAATAGTTAAAAATATATATTTGCAATAATTTTGGGGAGTTTACTGAAATGCATTTATTCATTTGAAAATCTTGTAGTACATGTTTCTAGTGCTCAAAAGTCCAACTTTGTATGAACAGGTTTGCATGAGTCACTTCTGCACCTGGATCACGGCTGGATCTCCTTAACCAGGCAAAATCACAACCCAATTACTAGAGCACCTCAGTTAATCTCGCCGCTTTGATCTAACCGAGGGTAATTCTTTTTTTAATACAACAAATGTAAATTAATGTCTGACACAGGCAATCAACTTAATAATGCATGTTTATCAAACATAGACCATATGGTGCCTTTTATTATTACTCCGAGTCAATTGTCACATTCAGCATGACACTTTTCTTAAAAACATTCATTTTGAAAGGCTCAGAAAGAAAAAAAGAAAGAGGGAAGGAAAACAGCCGGGCTCCTTGCAGCAGTTTGTTTGCAGATTTGTCCGTATTTAATGTTTCTTTCACTGAGCCACCCTCAAAAAAAAAAAAGGAAAGACGTTCACAACTCCATTTACTGCCAGGAAAAGCCAAGCTGACAGACGAATGACGTTTCTGACAGCAGAGAGACAGGAAGTGAGAAAGAAAGGCAGAGAGAGAGAGAGAAGGGGAACAAGGAAGTGAAACGTTACAGGCAGTCACACAAGGAGCAACCTCGCAACCTGTCAATCAACGTCCTGTCTCATCAGACGCCGATCAGAAGCTCCTGGCAGGAGAGCTGTCAGTCAAGACGACACACTGCGCTTTATGAATGAAGCCAGCGGAGGACCGGCAGCATGCTACACATGCCCGTTTAATCACGGATCAAAGCGGATTTACTTTGATGGGACGCTATTGGTTGCAAATGAGGCCTGAAAGATAGAAGATAGGAAAAGGAGACCAGGAGAGTGCTGAGGATGCTGAATCAGACAAGGGAGGACCCAGACAATCCATAGAGTCCCGCTCTGATTTCATTACAGTAAATAGTGGTTTTGGTGTGGAACCGCTGAAAGCTGCTGCCTGTGGTGGTGGCTTAAAAAGTGCCCTGGGAGCAGGCCGTAAAGAGGCGCAGATCCGTCCCTGCCATTGGACTCATCGATTGAGGTCTGCGGTGTGGAGCAGGAGGCAGGGAGGAGGAGGTATAGAGGGGGAGGCAGGCCCATTTCTACTATAGTCTAGCAGAGCCAGAATTCTCAGGCAAGAAGAGACATGTAAAGCAACCAATCATTTTGTGTTTATGTGCCATTCATGGGGGTGGGGTTCTGAAATAGATCATACAACAATAATAGAGTGGCAATGAAACATTCTACAGTTGTAAACAAAACACCATCAAATACTGTAAAATGTGTATAGGTGTTTCTGTCTATTCAAAATTAAGTAGTGGTTATTTCACAGACATACAGTACTGTGCAAAAGTCTTAGGCATGTTTATATTTTCACCAAAAAGAAACGGTTTTAAGCCAGTTATTTTTAATTTTTGCTGTAGTGTGTCAGTTGGAAATATCAGTTTACATTTCCAAACATTCCTTTTGCCATTAATTGAAATAATCCAGTGAGATTTTTGTATGCACATAGAGTCTGACAACAGCTGGTAGAATCCACATGGAGATCTGATCTCACCGTTATCAAGTCCATCTGGGACTACACGAAGAAACAGAAAAACTGAGACAGACTACATCCAGAAGAACTGCAGCAACATCTCCAAGACACCAAAAAAAACCTTTTTTGTGGGGGGTGGAAATGCTAACATACCTAAGACTTTTGCACAGTACTGTAACTCAAAAGTAAAGCAGAATAGTTATACTATAATGTACTTTCTATGCAAAGTTGGTTAGCTAATCTAATTTGTATTATAAGTCTTAAAGGGAAAGTTCACCTAATATTGAAAATTTTCTGTCACCATTTTCTCACACTCATGTCATTTCAAACCAGTGGTGAGGCCAGAAATTTTAAAGTGAGTGGACCTCAATGCCTACTCTCATTTTACAATACATGGGATAAAAATAATTTGACAATTAAGATTAGTTAAATCTGATTTTCATGAAAACAACAAAATCCATTCACAAATAAAATAAGCAATGAACAGAGTAAGAACAATAAAGGAAGATAATTGGTGGAGTGTGAGTAAAGCTGAGCAAGGCTTCCCACTTCCCTGACCATGGACTTTGAGACTAGTGTGGAATTTTCTCACTCAAACCACTGCCTGCTGTTGCTTCTGATTACTTTTAAAGGGGACCATTTATCATTTTCAATCTCTCAGAACACGCTGTTTGATATTTCCCCCTACTCCTACGTAAGAGTAGGGAAACCCCACCCTTTACTGGTGACGATCTGCCCTGTTAGCAGCATAGACACACCCTTGAGTGAGAAGCACAGAGTCCGCTATATCTGTGTACTCACTGTATCAGCTAGAGATATACAATGTCTGTGCCAAAAAACATTACAAATGTTCTGTTGTTGGATGTACCAACGAACATACTAGGCTCCATAGACTCCCACCATCTGAGTCACTGAGGACACCATGGTTGAAGTTATTACTCAAGGATGGGTCAGTATAAACTGTACGCAATCCTCTCCGGAGAGATACTGGTCACGGCAGAGAGAGCGCGCACACTTTATTATAGTCCATCGGACTTGTTTTACGGATATAAAGTTTGCCAGTTTATTAAGCACCCCCGAAAATGCATAAGGTCTATATATATATTTGTTTACTGTTAGTTGTAACAAGTGTTTTTGTGTAATTCGCTTTGTATGTTAATGATAATGCAAGAGAGAGTTTATAGATAAAAGACTTTAATGCGCACTTCTTGTACTGTTTTATTCAGCTCTTATGGTGATTTTCTGGAGTAATAACATATTTTTTTATGTTTTGTGTGATGTACAATAAACTTCATAAACTCATCAGTAAAGATTTGGTCATCATTCGGACGGGTGCGCTACAACAGGCTCGTACTAATAGTGGACAAAAGCAAGATGACAACAAGATATAAACGCAATTAAACTAAACTAGTTCTGTCTCCATGCAACATATATTCTTTGGCTCTGTAGGCATCATTTTCAGGGTGCTTTCACATTAGCACTTCGATTGACATTAGAGTTCGCTACGTTTGGATGATGTGAACACTGTCTTCTGAAATCGGGTGCGCACCCACGAACCGTACCTGAGTCCGCTTAAAAAGGGTGGTCTGGGGTGCGGTTCAAGTGAACTCCGGTACGGTTCGCTTCTGATATGAACGCAAACGTACCAAATTGCGGAAGTGAAACCGCTATTAATGCCGTTCCTTACTGGCATCTTAATAATCCATTCATGTTGCAAAATGGAAATAACCCCACTTAATATTTCTCAAAAAATGCCAGTAGATCATACAAAAATAACAAAAATTGTCTCATGTACAACTGTGTGTGCCACCATATCAGCACTGAGACCATGTTCAAAACATTCAAACAACATTACAACTTCATTAAAAGGCTGAGAATTAATACAAATGTCTAGTGTTTTGTTACATTCACGCCTTCCCGGACTCCAGTTCCCAGCATCCTCCTGTTCTCCACACCTGTCTTCACTTCCCTCATCAGTCTTCCCGCCATCTCCCCGGATTCCCAACACCTGTTGTTCCTCGTCAGCACTCCCTTTAAGTTGGACTCACTCCCTGCACCCCTGGTCTGTTCTCTTGTTTGTTTAAGCGTGTATGTTATTATCGTATTCCTGGACTTTAAATAAACCCCTTTTAATTGTGGATCTCCGTGCTCGACCCATCTCTCAATATGTCCAAATGCTGACAAATAAAGTTATCTATTCTTTTTCTAGTTTTGAGAATTAAATTTGCATTGACTGTTCTAAACAGAATAGTTGTTTATGTCCCGTTAGACACAAATATCAAAAATAAACACAACAAAGCTGATTTCTGATGTTACATTCATGTAAGTCCTGTGAATCTTAACTCTGTCTCTCTCTCTCTCTCTCTCTCTCTAAATGATACACATTCATAAATGTTTGTTCTCCACCATGCTTTGAAGTGAATTCGTTTCTCTCTTTAATGATTTTTTTTCTTCTCATGGTGATGGAAACCATGCTGACACCTTCTTTTGCCTCATCAAGCTTCCCAGCACAATTACATGAATTTACTTTCAATAAATTACCATCCTCCCAAACATCACTCAAAGCCGAGACATTCACAAACAATATGCATTATTAATCTAATTGTCACTGTTTATTTGGTTAACTTATAACTGATTTGGACAGCCATGCCTTGATAAAGCATTTAAGAGTTTTGGTTTTCATAAAGAACTCATAAAGAGATGGCACATGTGTATTTGCTGTAGCCAGTAAGATATAGTGAGGAATAGAGGACCCGACACAGTACAAAAATAAACAAAAAAATATACCTAAAATCACCTAAAATCAAGCATGTTTATCATAAACTCGACTATAGTTATTACAATTACACTTCGGTTTTTAAACGTGTTGAAATTGTATGATTTCATTTACAGTATCATGCTTTATGAAATACTTAAGCAATTATATACATTATGATATAATTATATTATAGTTTCGGCTGAGCCTCCGCTGACTCCCTCCAGTCCCTCGGCTCCCCCTCTGTTGACTCCACTCTGCTGCATGGATTTGCCTTGGGTCTTCTGGTCTCCAGCTCTGCCTTGGGAAGTGGATCCCCTGGCTCCGAGCCTATCGCTCCACCTTGGCCCATCGACCCATCGGCTCCCTCTTGGCTCCTCCTTCCTTCGGCTCTGCCTGGGGCAGTCGTTCCATCGTGCTCTCTCGTCCCTTCGGCTCCACCTTTGTCAGTCGTTGCTCTGCCTGCGCCACGGACTTCCAGACCGTCAGCTGCGCTTCGTCCTTCCACCCCTCTGGCTCCGCCTTGGTCCTCAGTCCCACCAGCTTCATCTCAGTCCTCTGCCACCCTGGCTCCACCTCGGACACTCATTGCTGTGTTTCCATCTTGGTGTCCATTGGTGTCGCTTGGTCTCGTTAGCTCCGTTAGGGTCTCCACCTCCATCGGCTCTGTCTCAGTCTGTCGTCCCCCTTGGTCCGCCTGCAAAGTCACCATCATGACTCCTCCCTCCTTCAACTCCACCGTGGACCTTCGTCCTGGCTGTGCACTGGGTTCCAACCTAGCTCCTTCTGATCTCGTGTCCTCCCTGGCTCTTCCCACCATCACTGCCGCCCTGGTTTCTCCCGCCATCATCTCCTCCTGTTTCCTGCTCTTCGCCAGCCCCTCGCCCAACTCCAGAGCCCCCACCCTCCTCTTCTCAGTTGTACTGTTATTGCGGCATGAGGACGCGCCTTTCCGGGTGTAATATCAAGTTTAAGTCTGGTTAGTTACATTGTGTTTGGTTTTGTTTTTCCTGTTCCCATTTTGCCTGTGTTCCTAGTCATCATTAGTTTCCATTGTTACTCATTAGATCCTCACCTGTTCTTAGCTCTGTTGATTAATCTGTGTATTTTAAACTCTTAGTTTCCTCTGTTCATTGTTCCACATCGTATTAGTTTAATATGGGTGTGTTATTCTGTTTTCCTGCATGTTCCCATTTGGATTTATCATTAAAGACTGTGTTTGTTGATCTCTATCGCTGTGCCACCAATCTTGACAATTTTAATTCTATATTTCATTTTATATATATAAAAATTGAGTAAATAATGTAAATAAGTCAGGTCAGAGAATTTATATTATTGTGTGTGTGTGTATATATATATATATTAGGGGTGTCCTCGACGGTGTCCTTTACATAGTCGAATCCGACTCTAATCAGATTGCCTATATTCGACTGATAGTCGAATCATAAAATAATGGGGGGGTGTCACTAGAAAAACGCTAGAGAGTGGGCACGGACTTTGAAAGGTTCGCGCGCTGAACTGTGCACGAGACGGAGCGGGACACAGAAAATGAAGTAAGGCCTGGCTATAGTCTACCCGCATCTTAAGATTAAGACAACTTTTATTTTCTTTCACACACAGCACAGAGAAACAACTTTCTAATAAACCGACCAAACTGCCTGTCAAGTGATAGACGAAACTGACAATAATTTTATCTTTTTTAAACAAACGAAAGGCAATGTGGATAAACATTCACAGCCACGATGTACAGAACACTCTCAAAGATATAGAAGAAAATGAATAAAAACATTTTGGATCAATAAACTTTAAAATATATATATTATAACTGCAGAAAGGCCACACTGCAGATAGATATACATTTCATATGTCGGCAAATCAAATTACATCGGCTAAATTGCCTGTGCGAGCAAGCTTTAACTAATCTACAGCGCAACATTGAAGCACCAAAAAAATAATAATAATAATAATAATAATAATAATTGAATAAAAAAAATTATATTTTTTTTATGAAACATTAATTTACAGAATTGAATTAGAACAGAATATACCGTTCTAATAAATGAAAATAGCCTACTTAAAAAAATGAAATATGATCAAGTCAAACTGCAAAATGCCTGAAGTGCAGGGGAACATATATTCAAAACACAAGCCAGAAATGGTTAAATTAGATAACCCAGAGTGATCAATAAATAAATTAAAATTAAAGAAATTATTAAAATAACGAAAGTAAAGCTAGAATTGTCAACTTGTCTTTTTAACTGCAGAGACAATAAACGGCAAACTGGAGTGGCAGTCTTTTTAGCTAAACATTCACAGAATCCAAAAATCATATTACATCCATCTAAAATAGTTTGAAATCACTAGCTACCCTACCTAATTGAGAGAGAAAAATCCAGTCTTTCACGCGATCCGCCTGTGTCCGTTTGAGTCTTTTCAAATAGCGCGCTATAGTCAGCTCATTGGCCGGCAGAAGTGCGCCGCAGTGTTTGTCGTTGTTGAGTTCTAGGACATGAGCTGTTGGCACAACTTGCATCATACGTTTTTTTGATCATCTTTTACCATTTCAAAGTGCATCCAATTGTACACTTTATCCCAGACATTGTCCAAGATTTAATCCCTGCCGTAAAGATGCTCATCTGCCGGTCACGGATCATGGAAGTGAAACTTAAATCAGTCACAGATTGGATTTATTCACGCACATTAAAAAATATTTATTAAAAGCTTCTTTCTTTTCACATTTTTATTTATAGTATTAACATAATAGGCTGTATATTAACCTATTGGGAAAGAACCGGTAGGTCTATGTAAAATCAGATATTGAGCACCCCCATATCTCTTCTCATAACACCTCTGCGATGATTCGACTGTGAGATTGGTAGTCGAATCAGGCTCCTCCTATCGAAGATTCGAATCATCGACTATTCAGGGTCACCCGTAATATATATTATACACACACACACACACACACACACACTTTTTTCTCTTCTCCTACCCAGGAAAAAATGGAATTAAAAAACAGCAACAGAATAATCAATCAATCAAAATTAATCATTAAGTAAAAAAAAAAAAAAAAATATATATATATATATATATATATATATATATATATATATATATATACATACACACATAATGATATCAGAGCTGTGGATGGTGGTGATTATGGCTTAATGCTGACTTTAGCTTTGGCACTTGACTAAATAGAAATTACAGCCAGCAAAGCACTTAAGATCTGAACATTCTGTGAGAGCTTCAGGTTTGGCCCTGGTTTCTTCATGAATCTGATATCTGCCTCATATTTCTCTGTTCTGGTGATCATAATGGCTGGCTTGGCTCATTGAGGGACATTGTCAGCTACTTCTAAAGAATCAAGCACTCGTTTCACTCAGGCAAAAAATGTTCTGAAAAATGACCAAACTCATCATCCTTTATTACAGTAACTTGATAAAGAATGTCAACACGCACAGGTCTCAGTTTACTGGAGGTCGGCATCTTGTTAGCCCATAATGGATCAGAGTCGCTAAATCAACTATAACCCTTGAGCCTGTTCCAAACCCTGTTTTGTCGCGCACACACACACACACACTTCTCCATCAGTCACTTTCCAACACTAACAAAACAGGACAAGGTTATAAATATTCAGTGTGTCTTCAGCCTATCCCTTGCCAGGATGATGAGCATGTAGCCTAGAGTAACCAGAGAGAGAGACAGAGCGAGAGACTTCCATTCTGGTGATGAAGACTGACACACTCAAACCGTCAGCTATCCCAGGGCTTCAGGGGAACCTGAGGCGCACAACACGCACCCCTCGCGCACACACAAAATGCACAAACACATTCACAGTTTCCGTCGCTCTCTCCCATCTCGGTGCCGAAAGAGCGGGCTTGCAAACATTTCTGTTAATTATGTATTACAGCTGTCCTTCATAAACTTAATTACCAGGCGCTGAAAGGCAACGGGGCTCCATTTGCATATGTACATGAAAGAGACATGGCATATGCAAAAATACGATTTAATTAGCATTCTTTGATAGGGCAGCTTGCAAATCAAACTGGCGTGCTGTAAGATTCTCATCGTAAGGCCTGGATTAACTGCGACGTGAGATGGCATGGATGGCATTGCCCGTTGGGAGATGGCAAGAACGAGGGGTAGAAAAAAAACTGAATGTGGAGTGAGCGGGTAGACTTCAGCTTTCCACGTCCGCTGCCGTCGCCGTCACAGCCATTGCCGCGCATCTGATCCAGGCCCCTGCCTGCAGGGGCTGGAACAACATCGTTTCGCTACGGTTTTGATGATTGTGTCTTGATTATTGTCATAAAAGGATATTACGGAATGCCACTCACTCTATTTTTTTAGGAAAATATAAATCTCGCTAATGTGTCCTCTCTCAGCCTGCGGGTGCGAGGGGGTGGGGGGGGTGGGGGTATCTGGCACGGAGATTAAAAAGAGTGGTGGGTGCTGTGCATTAGCACGTTTAACTAACGACATGCTACACCGTGTTAGCACTGAGGCGCTAACTGTGCACAATTTGAATTACAGGAAAAACCTCATCATGTGGCATCACAGGAACTTGTTTGTTTGCTTTCCTGGCTCACAATATTTAGTATAGACTAAATGTGCTATAATTCAGCATCCTGTACATGCATGTACGGTAATTAGCGTCTGTGTGCGCAGGCTAGGCATTTAAAGTGCTAGCTCAGCAGCGCTTAAATGTCACAAGTCGTGTGACTTCTCCAATCCAGGTCGATATGTTTTCACTGTAAGGTTAAAACACAACCGTGGAGATACGGACACACAGAGTCACAAATCTATACTATATGAATCATATATCACATTTCAAACATAAAAACTGCAATACAAAAAGGAACTATATACACATATACAGTACACACACACTATCATTCAAAAGTTTGGGGTAAATATGATTTTTGTATGTTCATTAAGGCTGCATTTATTTGATTAAAAATCCAGTAAATCTGTAATATTATGAAAATATGTAATATTATGTTTTCTATGTCAATACATTTTAAAATGTAAATTATTCTTGTGATGGCAAAGCTGAATTTCCAGCAGCCATTACTCCAGTATTCAGTGTCACATGATCCTTTTCAATCATAAATCATTCTAAATGATGATTTGGTGCTCAAGAATAATTTCTTATTATTATCAATGCTGAAAACAGTTGTGCAGCTTAATATTTTAGTGGAATCCGTGATAATTTTTTTCAGGATTCTTTGATGAATAGAAGGTTTAAAAACAGCATTTATTTGAAGTAGAAATCTTTTTCTTTTTTCTTTTTTTTACATTATACATGTCTTTACTGTCACTTTTGATTAATTTATGTAATGCATTCTTGCTGAATAAAAGTATTTTTTGGGGGAAAAAAATGCTGGCTGACCCCAAACTTTTGAATGGTAGTGTATATATTTAGACTGAAGCGAGGGCAGGAATGGTTTTAACTTTAGCTTTCTATATTACTATGAAGGGTTTTAGAAGTTATAGAAACAACAGTATTGAAATGTAGGCACTAAATATAAATTTTTAGGCACTACTAGTGAGGTCCAGGAATATTCCAGATCTTACATGAACATATCCCAATTGAAACCTCCTAGCTGGCTCAAGAAAGTCTAAAACCGAGGATTTTTTTTCAACAATTCAACCCAAAACAAAATATATATTGACAACAAGTGACTTCCTACAACACTTTTAAGGGTTAAAAAATTAAAATCTATGCTTGGGTCTCTCCAAAGCTGCATCTCCCTGAAACCCTGAACAAACTAGGCATGTAAAACTCTGAACAAGCCGACACTCAAACTACCTTAATTACACTCCACCCAAGCGTAAACACAGATTACCCTCGCCAAGACATGAGGAGCATTTACACTAATAGATGGGCACACCGTTGGGACATTTTGCCCCAGAGGAGGGCAGGGATTGTGATGGGGCTGGTAAGGGCTGGCTGCTCTGCCCTTCCCCCTAAGCAGCCCCTCGGCAGCCATTTTGTATGCTAGACTGGGCGGCAGAGAGAGAGATGGTCACACTGAGAGCCTCGCCTCATCTGCCTGGCCTAATGATGGCACTCACCTGCTGTTTTACTGCCTCCACGGGGGCTAAATACTACCCCTCAGCTCTCTCTGCCTCGCTCTTTCTCTCTATCAATCTGTATCTATGTATTTTATCGGTCTGTCAGTCTGTCTTTTTCACAACCTGTCTCTCTCTCTCACTAGTTCCTTTGTCTGCATGTTCTTCTTTCTCTCCATCATTCTTCCACACCTCTCTTGTCCTCTCTACACTCCTTACTCGCTTTTCCCACCTCATTGCTTTGATGAACTTTTTATGGTCAGCACCCATAAAGACCTCATCAAAAACCACAAGGGTTCAGACAGTTTAGGGCTAGAGCTAGACCACTAAAAGGCTTCAGAGATGAAAGAGCAGACAGAATGACAGCAATACATCTCCCGGTTGGATGAAAGTGGCTGGTGGAATAACCCAGCACGTCTGCCTGAAGAACAGCAGAGAGAGAGAGAGAGTAGTATAAGTGATGAAAAAGAGGGATGCGATTTTAATGTGTATGGTGAGATTCAGATAATGTAAAAAATTCCTTATAAGAGCCTCATATTGCAAAGATTTGGGAATTACACTGATATTTACTGTAAATACAGAAATGAATCCTCTAAATAATAATGTGTGTGCTCTGGTGCTCAGAGAGACGTAACAGTTCTGATGAGGAACTATTTTTGCTAGCAAAGTATAGACAAAATACAGTAGAAATAACTGCCAATATTGTGTCTAAAATGTAAATTACTCTATAAAATTCAAACTTTCAAAGTTTAGAGTTTAGAGATGTCTCTTTTCTGAATGCACTGCAGGCAAATATCAATGAATAAAGTATGTCTTGACTTAGTCATTTCTATTATTTTTTCATATCAGTCCTCAACCCATAATGACAAAGAAGAAAAACAGATTTGTGACAACTCTGCAAATTTATTAAAAAGGAAAACCTCAACTAAATTACATTGCATAAGTATTCGCACGCTTAACTCAGAACATAGTTAAAGCACCTTTAGAGCCTCAAGTCTATTTAGGTATGATACGACAAGCTTTGCACATCTATATTTGTGGATTTTCTGCCATTCTTCTCTGCAGATCCTCTCAAACTCTGTCAGGTTGAATGGGGTCCCTCGGTGGACAGTCATTTTTTAGGTTTCTGCAGAGATGTTCGATTGGGTTCAAGCCCAGGCTCTGGCTGGGCCACTCAAATACATTCACAGAGTTGTCCATAAGCCGCTCTTGCATTGTCTTGGCTGTGTATTTAGGGTCATTGTCCTTTTGGAAGGTGGACCTTCTACCCAGTCTGAGGTTCTGAATGCTGTGAAACAGGTTTTCATTAGGATATCTCTATATTATGCTGCCACTGAAAAACATGCCCACAGCATGAAACTACTACCACCATGTTTTATCGTTGAGATGAGATGAGAGTGGTGTCTGGTTTCCTCCAGACATGACGCTTGGAACTGAGGTTCATCAGACCAGAGAAACAAGTTTCTCAAAGTCTGAGAGTAGTTTGGGTGATTTTTTGCAAATTCCAATTGGGTCCAAGTGTGTCTTCACTGAGGAGAGGCTTGAATTTGGCCACACTTGCCATAAAGCCCAGATCGGTGGAGTGTTGCAGCGATGTTCGCCCTTCTGTAAAATTTCTTACATCTTCATCCCTGATTATGGGAGCTAGACTGAACATCAGCTTCCTGTTCACCAATCTAACCAAGGCCCTTCTCCATCGATTGCTCAGTTTGGCCAGAAGGTCAGCTCTAGGAAGAGTCCTGGTTCTCTTCTTCCATTAAGGATTATGAAGGCTATATGCTTTTGTGAAATTTCAATGAAAATGAAATATTTTGTGGTCTTCCCCAAATCTGTGTCTTGACACAATCCTGTCTCTGAGCTCTACAGGCAGCTCTTTTGACCTCATGCCTGTCACATTATGTCTGAGTTTGAGTTGGACTTTTAGTTTGTTTTTCATTGCATCATGTTTTCCTTTTCTGTTTCCTTCGTTTGAATTAGTTTCCATTGTTATTTGTTGTTTGATCAATTTGATCCACCTGTTTCTCTTTCCTCCTTTTGTAAACATTTGCACATACAGAGCTTGTTTTCAGGTTCTCCTTTGTTCCGATCTTGTCACAGTTACATGGCTGTTCTGTTTGCTTAGTGTTAAGATTCTGAAATTCTGAGTGTTTTATATTTTGAGTTAGTGTTTAAATAAAGAAAACTGCTGTGACTAGATCCTGCCTTTTTCATCCCTTCTTCAACCACGCCATAACAATGGCTTGGTTTTTGCTTTGTTAGACCTTTTATTGAGAGGTGTGTGCCTTTCCAAATCATGTCAATTCAATTTAATTTGCCACATATTAACACCAATCGAAGTGTAGAAACATCTCAAAGATGATCTAGCAAAATTGGAATGCTACCGAAAAAAATTAAGGGGTTCAAATGCTTTTGCAAGGCACTGCGTATGTAGCATAAATCTGTTGCACAGGCATCAGTACAATTTTAGTGGAAAAGAAATGTGTGTGTACATGTTCGTGTGTTTGAGTGTGTGTGTACAGAATAGGATTAAGCAGTCAGAAGAGTGACAAGCGTATTTAGTAACTGTGTATATGTGGCCAGTGAGAGGAAGAAATCGTTAATACATTCATTAGTTGTGGTAAAGGGGATAACCGGGGCAAACGGGGTTTAACGATGACGCTGCGGTGGCTTCACGCTTTCATATTCAGGATCATCCGATTCCGAACGTCTCTTCTACATCACTGCACAAAGATGACTCAAAAAATCCAGCTTTCTATTCCAGCATGAGTCAGTCATCAAGATCATCTAGGTTGTGAGAAGGAAGCCCAGAGGACTTCCTGAGCAGGTGTTTATAAAGAATGGTGATTTTGATGAGTATAAATTAAAAAAAGGAACTAAAAATAGGCCCGGCACATCAGCAGCAGACAGGCTGAAATTATTGCGCGTCCTGAGCGACGGCAACTTTCCTGCTTTCGCTGGAGTCTGTCAGAGCTCAGGAGGCCTTATGGGAAAGAGGCGAGCTTGACAACATGTCAATATCACTTTAGGAATGTCTGTTTGGGAAGCTCTCAGGGATATATCACATGATTCCAGAGCCTCGCTCAGAAAAAGGAGAAGACAGATTTGATAGCCTTGGAAAAGTGTGTACTTGATCTGCGAGGCCGCAAAAAAGACAATTAAAAAAAGAGAAAGTAACAATCCTTTGTTTATCACTGTCAACACATTTACTAGACCAGACACGGCGTCTAAGTTCTCGTCTATGCAGAAGGCTGTGGCAGGTTGCGTGATAGGAGAACACTTCTCACTTCTCTTTGTGAATTTATTCAGACAGACAGAGAGAGAGAGTTTACTGCTGCTACACCTCCCTCTTAAATCTGTCACTCACTGTCTCCTCTGTACGTGTCAAGATGATTGAATACAAAGTCTTATTTACGCTGACAACTTCAGCCGCTGCTCAGCCAAGCACAACAAACAGCGCTCTGAAACCCGCAGTCAAAACTAAAAACAGCTCTTGCTGCTAAAGAGAGAGCGCTGCCTTCCTTTCCCTTCCCTTCCCACTCACACAGAGAGAGAGAAAGTTGAGCAGCTCTTGAAAAGCTGATGTTCTCTCATCTCGCGTGAGACCGTCGGACCCAGCATCTCCGGAAACATGCACGGAAATATACAGAATCTGTGGACCAACAGCAGCTCATGGCAGTTCAGACACTCTTGGGGGTGTTTTATATGTGACCAGTGCTAGTGCCTAGTGTGCAATTTTTACAGTGGCCTTCAGGGGCTTTTTAAGAGGAATTTCAACAGGTAATTTTTAGGCTGCGATTTAATAAATTCGCCTTCCACAGTGGAAAATCTTTCAGCACAGTTAGTAACTATCTTAAAGACTTGTAAAACTAAACAATAAAGTGTTTTGTGATGTGTAAATATAAAATAAAGTGATGAAGCATGCTATGAAGCATCCAATATGATCCTAATGGGCAACGCTCTAGCAGACGCTGTTGCTATGTTTAGTCTGAAATACAATCTCTGACTATGGCCATAACTGAAACTTTAAAAAAGGATCCTACTATCTGACTACATATAAATGGACATGAAATATTGATTTAAATTTAAATCATTTTAAGCCTAAAGAGACCATAACAGAGTCAGTAGACTGTGCATGGAGTATTGCCTTCGTAGCTAAAATCTCAGTGGCTACGTAACTTCCTGTACAGTAGCAACCCAGCGAACAGGGAATGAGATCTAACGTTCTGGCAAGGTTCTCTAAAAGTTATAAACAAACATTATTACAGTAACGTTAATAGAACGTTTGTTCAAAGTTATCTTTTCTTTAATAATGTTCTCAAAACGTTAGTACAAAAGCATTACATACACATCGTTCATAGAATGTTTTTTTTTTTTTTCTGAAACATTTTAGTTTGATGTTCATCCATCCATTTTTTAAATGTTACTACTTGTTCCAGAATTGTCAAGTAATCCAACTTTGGTGTAGGTAGACAGGCAGCACGAAGAAGATTAATTCAAATAGATTTTAATAACCTCAACCGAACTTAGAGTAGATGTTAACGAGAACCGACAATAAACAGAGAACAATCAGAAACTTAAATACACACAGATGATGAACATAAAGTTTAACAGCTGTGGTGATTAACGAGTGTCCGTGGTAACTGATGATGGTGGAAAAACTAGAAAAAAAATGGAACAGAAAGACTAAACAATGAAAACAAAAACAAAACTAAGCATTATGGTTACAAGAACATTCAGAGAACATTCAAAAGTAACGTTCCCATAATTCCCAAATTGAGGAAGATTTCCTTAACATAGACAAGAAAAAAAAGCATTTTTAAAACATTCTAAAAACTGGATGTTTTTACCTTTCAGAGAACATTTAGAAATCATGTTTTCATAACTTAATGGGAACATAATTGAAATGTTTTTAGAACATATTCTTGTTAGCTGGGAAACTGTGGTACTAACAAACGATCATTTAATTAAAGCCCCTGTACCTAACTTTTTTTGGTTAAAAATGATCCAAAATCAATTTTTTAGCATGTACATAACCAGCCAGTGTTCAAAATTATCTCTTTAACTTAGCCCGATTCACAATGGTAAGCTTGTAATAATGTTTTATAATTCAGGTGGTACTGTTGGGTTTCTGCGGGAAATTCGAGCATTTACATAAAAAACGAGTCCCAGCTAGTACACTACATCACATGTGAGGAGGATCATTTATAGCCTTTTCTCACAGCAGCTGCAATAATTAAACTTATCATTTTGATGGCAGACATGTTACTTACTTGTTCAGATGACATTTCCCATTAAAAATTCTTATATTGGATATGCTTCAAGACTACAATCTGTGATTCCAAAGTACAGTATCCACACCGGTGTAGTGATTGACAGCAAACATTAGATTCATCCGCGCTGAGGAGCCGTGCCGAGGCACAATGCACGTACAGATAATAATTCCGCAAACAGAGGAATAAGTCGTGACAGATCATCTCTTCTTACTAGTCAATTTATAGCATCAAATAAACATGAATGAGCATGAGAAGTAATGTTGTTTCAAACGCGAAAAGACGTCAGTACACACCATTTTTCAAGTTTAAGTCCACCGAGGTTAATCTTCTAACTCCTGACTGCTTTGTCAGACAAAATGGCGGATTCTGTGTTATGATTGGTTAGATCGCTTGTCAATCAAACTCCCAGCGAAGTGTCAATTGCAGGTTTCAAACAGAGATGGCGATAAAGAGGCAAAACTAAGGACTGCAGCTTTAATTACTGATCACAACTATTTATTATAATATATATATATATATATATATATATATATATATATATATATATATAGGCAAATTTTATTAACTGTAGTAAACATATATTCAAGGAAATAACCATATCTTAAACTTTGGGGGCCATAAAGAAAAGCATAAAGAAGTAGAACAGTGAAGGAAATTCTAGGTCTAATTCTAGTTGGGAAGAATGTTATTGTTGGTTATTTAACATTTCTATTGTAAAACATTTGTGAAATATTAAACATTTCACAACTTTCATCTTGCCTTGCTCTCTTACAACGTTAAAACTGACGTTTCATGCTGGAATTCATATTCTGCTTCTGTGAACAGTAAACCCCACCTACTTTGATTTGATTGGCCATCATATTAATCACATTGACACTGACGACCACTGTTAGACCACTGAAGCAGACGAATTTCAAATATTGGGGGGGGGGGGGGGCAATTTGGCCATTTCTAATTATTGGGGGCGGACTTGTCCCCTTTAATGTCTATGGTGGTTATGGCCCTGCATATATTATATTAAAACATAATGTTTTAGTAGCCTAAGTTCCAAAAGCTTTAAATAACATTAAGGTGGATTATATCAATGTGTCCGGTTGACACTTTCTCAAGATTTAATTTTGTGCCTAATTTTCTCACAATTTCCATTCACTACACAGCACCAGAAGTCTCAGTTGACCATCATACAAAGATATTTGACATCATACAAAGATATTTGACATCATACAAAGATATTTGACAGCAGAATGCAGTGATTGTCCAATCAGAATTTAGCATTTCAGAGACTCGCATTCTAAATTGAGAACAGTTTAGTGTGTGCAAACTTTTTTTAAAGAAACAAACTTCCTTATATTATTTTTTTAACTTCCTAATTAGGGGAACAGACCTCCCTCTCACCCTGCCATTCTCTTTTATATGCCCGGTGGTATGCTTTGCATGGCAGCAGCATCTAGACAGGTGATCTGAACAAACCCATCAAAAACACTGGCTCTGTTACAGCCTTTGCACAGCACAGACACATGTAGAGAGGGGAATTCTCTCCGAACCGCATGTTATTATGGAAATGCATCCTATTCTACAATGCATAGACAAAAAAGCCTCTTCAGAAACAGACTGATTACACCAATATGCCAGAAAAAAATAGATATCGGAATCTTTCCTTTCTGTAGACATCAGGCTCTACAACACAACACAACACCCAGCCAGACAGTATTCACTTTGAGTCAACAGCTGAAGCAGTACAAATGTTTTACTTACAGCAAATAAGCAATTATTGTCATGGGAATCATTCTCTCCAGTTAATAACAATGTATGGTCTAGATTTCAAATATTTTTAATCCAATAATGTCCAGATTTTTCGCAGAGATGTCTTAATTATGTGCACAATCGTTTATATGAACATCCAATGTAGCTCTTCAGTGACTGGTGGCACATACAGTATCTATATATAGAAACTCCAATAGAAACACATGCAAAGATTGAGATAATAAGGGGTTTTGCCCACCTTACTTGTTCCCAGGTGCATTTCTGAGTAAACATAAAGAAATGGGAGCATGAATTAAATACCACCACATGACACATTATTCTGCAAGTTGTCAAAAGCCCTGCCTAGGGGCTTTAAAACATCTATAGTCAGCCAAAAATGTTTACAAATGGAAAAAGAACGGTACAGCCTTTGGCAGCTGTAGCTGCCCGCAGGCTTAAATGGATTGTGTTCTGTCCCACCTTTCCCTATCTTGTCCTGTCTCTTCACTCCTCTGGAAAAGTTTTACTCTAAACAGTATATAATGTTATATATAACCAATTTGTTCCTTCTTTGTGAGTGAAGACTGAAGACATGATACTTTGATAACTGTAGGCAGAGAATGATAGATCTTATCCTCTTTGTTCATTTGGGAAAAAAGAACAATGTATGGATACAATACAAGAAAGAAAATAACCAGACAAGAAATGAGTAAACTATTTTATAGGCTCTTCTGGATCTTTTAAAGGCACTTAAGATGAGATTTTAATGTTTGTCTCTACACCTCTCTGTCAGAAAGCATATTGCATACTGAACTTTTAAATAGATCTGATAGAGTACCCACTTTGTTTAGGGGTGCAGTTGTCCTCTTGGTGTCCTTTTGGGACAGGATATGTGAAAAGTGAAATATACATAGCCATCCCAAAGGAAAACAAAACTGTACAGGATCACAGAGTATTTTTTTTTCTCCATCTCTTAGTAGAGGTTGCAACAAAGACCTAAAATTCATATGCCTTTGACGAAGAAAATCTAAATGAAGAAAAAAACTCCATTGGGATTAAATTCTGTATGCATAACTCAGAGCAAAATGGCCCCTCTCCTCTCATAAGAGGAAAGAAAGGGTCAGCATCTACTCCCCCACCCCCCACTTTACTGCTCCTCTCTTTTCTGCAATTTATTGCCTTCTCACTTTTCCTGAAACTTTTCCTGAAATCATGTACAAATCGAAGAGCTTATATAATTGCTAGATAGAATATATGCAACGGTCTGGTCTGCACGCACAATGAAGTGGAATATGAACTCAGAATAGTCTTTATTTAGCACTCAGGATCAGTAACCAAAACTAAACGGAGCCGAGAAACAGGAACAAAGGGAAACAAAACAGAATATAAAAGTCCTTAACTGTGATATATATATATATATATATATATATATATATATATATATATATATATATATATATATACACACACACACACACAATAAAATGACTATTAAAAATAAAAATAATATTATTTTGTATAAACTACCATTGAAATGTTTGGGGGCAATAATTCTTTCAAAAAAAAGAACAATAGTATTAAAATGACAGACTTCTACAATGTTACAAAAAAATCTACTTCAAATGTATTATGGTTTCCACAAAAATAACAAGCAGCACAAATGTTGCCAACTGTGACAGTACTAATATTTTTTTAACAGCAAATTAGCATATTCAAATAATTTCTGAAGGATCATGTGACAATGAAGACTGGAGTAATGGCAAAGCTGAAAAATAAAATTAGCTTTGCCATCACAGGAATACATTACATTTTTAAATATATTCAAATAGAAAACAATTACTTTAAATTGCAATAATATTTTGCCATTCTATTTTTACTGTGTTTGGATCGAATAAATGCAGCCTTGGTGAGCATGAGAGGCTTCTTTTCTTCTTTTTTTCAAGAACTGCAAACATTTAAACAGTGTGATGTATACAGATATACAGAAAAGTAAAATTTATGACATTTCAAAAAATCATAACATTCATGATTAAGCATCAATGCGATGACAGATGTAGTGCTGATACCACAAATCCTCCCTCAAACCTTCCAAATGAACTGCGTACGTTTAAAGTTAAGTTTCATAAATTCCCAGCAAATCCTAATAGGCCTCCTTTTATTCAAGCTTTACAGTTTGACCGTAAATACGGTTGTATCAACTCACACCAAATGAACGCAGATGAAAGCCTGAACCGAGAGTCGGAACTTTCATGTCTCCGCTGAGGCTCAGAGGCTCTAACTACGGGCATTCTCAGATGGGATTTACTGTGGTTTGTTTATAGGGGCTGAAGGGTAGCCGTGGCAGGCAGTGACTGGAAGCCCTCACTCGGGACAGGAGAAAAGTCAAATCCACTCAGACCCGCGCTGATTCGATTAAACAACCACTGAGGTCCGCTGCTCAGGTTCGCTATACGCATCCAGGGCCGCGGAGGGCCACAGAGACCAAGGCCCCAGCAGGGGCTGTCTGTCCATTCAAAAGAGAGAGAGGAGAAAAAACATCATTTATTTAGAGTGTTTACTGTTTACTGTTTCTACCGGGCCTTAGAGAGGAAATTAATTTTTTACAATTTTCCCCTAAGTATAAAAGAGCAGGCGAACTCTAGGGTATTCAGCTTCCAAAAATGATGAACAGTACGAGTCTCTTTGATTTTCATCACCTTTATCAATGACAGATATGATTTTCCTCTCCTCTCCCAGTGTTATGAATATTTCACCATAAAGGGCCTGTCCATTTACTGTAGGGTGACAGAAGCCAAATGTAGATAGAAGGGTCAGTCAGTTCTCTCTGTCTATTTAATAAGATCACACATATTACAGACTCTTTGATTTAGAAAAAGGTTTGTCCAAATATATACAGTATATGCTGTTAAAAGGTAACACTGTCTAATTGTTTTTTGTAGAAAATAATGAATGCTTTCATAAATTTAGGGGGAAAAAAGACTTCATAGGGCGTGTACGTTCCTGCAGCCTAGAGAATGTTCTTGGGCTTTTCAATGCGGTACTATATTACAGAATAAAGATACTACCAAGACCACTAAGCATTTGCTTTTTCACCATGTTTTAGTCACATACAATGTGCTTATAACTTGGTCAGTATTTCATTGTGTCATTGTCATTCATTTTAGTCCATTTTACTCTGCCTGAAGTGGCATGTAGTTTTAGTAAATGAAATTAGCATTTCATTTGATGCTAATGTGCAAAGTATGAAAATGAGTGTCAGACAATTATAAGTCATATTTAACCATTTCAAAGCTGAATTAACATTTAAAAACAAAGACTTATCAACATAAAAAAGTTCTGCTGCTTATTAAACTATACATATTATCACGTATAATGATTATACGTATGTACTGTATACATTTTAGATCTACAAGGATGATCTACATTTTAGAAGTTGCTGTTGTAAATACTTACTGTGTCAGTATCACATAATCAGAAATCATTGTATCAATATTTTATGCTGATTTGGCGCTCACAAAACATTTCTTATTACAACAGTTGAAAACAGTTGTGCTGCTTAATATTTTTTGTGGAAACCATGATACATTTTTTCAAGATTCTCTGATAAAATACAATGTTCAAAAGAACAATTTGAAATAGAAATCTTTTGTAATATTATACATGGCTTATTCAATAAATTTAATGTGTCCATGCTGAATAAAATGATCAATTTCTTGTGAGCTAATAAACCTGCTAGCAAAGCAATTCGGAATTACTGCTTTTCACAGATCAATATGTTTATTTACATTTTTTTTTTTTTTTTTTACTTTTCTCCTACTAAAAACACTGTATATTATAATATTATAATATTTTATCCTACTAAATATCAGCTCTTGGAAGCTAAAAAAAATGATGAACTAGCAAACATTTATTTTCTAATCCACAGATTCATATCACAAACAATCAGTTTTGACCACGTTACATTTAAAAAGTAGTGATCAACTCAAAACTTCGACCATCTGGCATGAACGAAAGATATGGTCTAAAATGGGCCAGAAACATCCAATCAAGGGTGCTTAAACTCAGCCTAATTTACTGCAGAGGCTGCAGAGATTTAAAATCGAACTCTTTGAGAGTCGTAAGAGGCCGTGAGAGCACCGGTGCTTCTAAATGACAAGCTGACTATTACACCATAAAGCACCGCCAATTTAAATTGCAAAATAGGTTGCCAGGTCTCTTCAGAAGCAATATCTGTGAGCATTTCGTAAATGTACGAAATAAATATAAAAGGGAGGGATATGTAAATGAGGGTGACGAAGGACTACTTTGAGGCGAGTAGGTAATGCTGCAGCTATTCATCACGGTGGAGAAAGAAAGCACCCGCGTCCGTCCTTAGCATATTCTAATGAAGGCCATCATGCAAATGAGTGTGACCTTTTCTGGGCTTTTTTTATTCAAGTTCACATTCAATGGAGAAATGTGTACATACGCTAGGCAAGCAAGCAGACGCAGACGCGCGCACACCCGGAATTATATCGAGGCATAACAAATACTCTCCCCCTCTTCAGCCGAAACACCATAGTGACTAATTACAGCAATCAATGAGAGTACAAACAGAGCGAGCTACAGCTGTGAGAGAGGCAGGCCTGTCTGCTAGGACCGGGCCGAGTGTTTCAGTTCGTCAGGATTTCGGGAAGTATGTCGACAAGTCAGATATGACAGGGCTGTCTTTCTCAGGCCTTCTTTCCTCGGAAACCCCTGGAAAGACTGTCAAACAAATAAATAAATAAACACACACACCCAACTGCCAGTAGACTGTAATTGACAGTGAGCGAACCGGCCAAGTTACATACCCTTACAATGACTTTGAACTTTTCCGCTTGTAAAGATTAGGCATAAATATTGAAATATTGAAATGAAAGATGCCCCGCTTACATAGAAAGATGGAGGAAGAGGAGGTGGATGAAGGGGTGGTAAGGAGAGGTGTGTGTGTGGGGGGGTGTTGGTTCGGTATCTCTTGTGCATCAGTAAGCAGACTTGGCCTCCTCTCTGCACAGACAGTTATGGATAGGAAACATTATCAGCCATGGTAATTAAAGGCAAAACTTATACATGCTGAGAGGGTGGAGGGGGGTGTCACACACACCCACCATTTATCACACACTCTGGCTCTGGCAGAGAGCAGATGAGGTGGACCGCTCCACCTCTACAAGCATTTACATGCTTGCGCTGGTCGAACGCTTAGGAGGTTTTTGCCCCGTGATGTGATCCTGAGAAACAGAACTCACGTTAGCATGAAAAACTAGCTGTAAATACAATTAAATGGCAATAGAGGAGAGAATGTGTTTGGCTTTTGAATAATTGCATAGCATAGGAACAGGAAAGAAAAATCACATATGAGATGTCTTTAATTACTCAACTGTTTCTTTTAAGTAGCAAGGAGATTAAATTGAGAGCAAATGGAGATTTCTGCTTAAGTGCTTTGCTCCTGAGAAAAAAAGGGTAATCTCACATGTTTCTGCTCTAGAGTTTATGAAGCAATCTTAATAAATGTTGCAAACTCTGAACATATTTACTAAAATACCAAAGCCTAAAATCCAAAGTTATAGATTTCAACACAAGTCAGTGGTTAAACAACAATCATGTTTCTTCTTATTGAAGGACATACAGTTCTTGAAATTTCTGGAATTACAAAATGAATCATTTTTAATTAAATATATCAATAATTCCAGTTTTTGTTAAAAAGTTTGAAAACAAGCAGCTTTGTCATAATTCTAAAAATTAAAAATGTCAGAAATATTATAGGCTTTGTCAGGTGAAGACGGCCTTCATATAATGGGGGGCCTTCAAGTCAAAAAGGTTAAGAATCACTGAGAAAAATTAAATTTCTCATTAAAAAATTACTGTAAGACCAATTTTTCAGAGTATGTCAAGTCAAGTCACCTTTATTTATATAGCACTTTATACAATACAGATAGTTTCAAAGCAGCTTTGTGGGGATAAAAAGGAAAATATTGATTTAATGATGATTCAATTCAACTGTAAAGCAGAAATTAGTGTCATTGTTCAGCTGAAATCAGTTCAGTGTTGATTCAATTCTGTTCGATAACTGTGTAAAGATCATCAAATATGAAATGAGTTCAATTCATCTATAAAGCAAAAGAGAAAACAGTGATGTCATTGTCCAGCTCAGTTCAGTTCTCATCTGATAGTGTCAGTACAGTCAAATCAGTAATATTGCTGAATATTACTGTATGTGTCCGCAACTAAACAAGTCATAGGCGACAGTAGCAAAGTACCCAAATTCCATCGGTGACAGAAATGGAGAAAAAAAACCTTGGGAGAAACCAGGCTCAGTCAGGGGACCAGTTCTCCTCTGGCCAAACGAACTAACGTGGGTATGGTTATGATTCAGGCTGCATCACTAGTCAGATTGTGGATTGGTATCATTCAGAATATTTCATCCAGTTCCTTCTGCTTGCACACTGGATATTGCATGCCGTCATATGGTGGGATGAGTCAAAGCTGGCCTGTGCAGAGGACTTGTCTGGTTAAAGGATTAGTTCACTTTTCAAATTAAGGTTTTTGATGAAAACATTCCAGGATTATTCTCCTTATAGTGGACTTCAACGGACTCCAAACAGTTGAAGGTCAAAATTACAGTTTCAGTGCAGCTTCAAAGGGCTTTAAATGATACCAGACGAGGAATAAGGGTCTTATCTAGTGAAACGATCGGCCATTTTCTAAAAAAAAAATAAATAAAAATGTATATGCTTTATAAACACAAATGATCGCCTTGCAAGTGCTTCTAGTCGCTTTCCGTATTCTTCAAAAAGCTTACGCTGTATGTCACACGCCTTCACTATTCAACAAAAAACGGAACTGGCGCCGCATTCGTTACGCAAGTTGAATAGGAAGGTGTAGGACATACAGCGTAAGCTTTTTGAAGAAGCACTTGCAAGGCGATTGTTTGTTTATAAAGCATATACATATATATTTTTTATTTTTTTTAGAAAATGACCGATTGTTTCGCTAGATAAGACCCTTATTCCTCGTCTGGTATCGTTTAAAACCCTTTGAAGCTGCACTGAAACTGTAATTTTGACCTTCAACTGTTTGGAGTCCATTAAAGTCCACTATAAGGAAAATAATCCTGAAATGTTTTCATCAAAAACCTTAATTTCTTTTCAACTGAAGAGAGAAGGACATGGACATCTTGGATGACATGGGGGTGAGTAAATTATCAGGAAATTTTTATTTGAAAGTGAACTAATCCTTTAATGTGGTCTTTGCTGAGGATCTTTGCCGATGACTGTCATGTCGACGAGGTCTTCGCAGGGGATTTGCATCTACTGTATGTCTCATTGTTTCAATTTTTAACTTTACTAAAGAAATACTTAATAATATTAATAATAATAAACATCCGCAATCTCCATTAAGTTTCCTGCACCAAGGAAGGTGATAGATCTTCTTGATGGCTAGTCTGGACATATCTTGTTTGTTAACCTCTTGTAACATCTTGAAACTTGATCTTGTATTGCTCTTGTATTTTAATCAGGCATTGTTATAGTTATCTTACTACCCTCCTCATTGTATATGTGCAAAAGCACATATATCTACTGTATCGCTGTACTACACCTCTTTTCTTGAGTATTTGACCTGAAATTCTGGGATGGTACTGAACAAACTGCAAAATCTGCACATTTGTACTCTATGCCGGGACTCTTATGCTACCCTATTCCCACATCTCCTGATACATTAAACATGCATGAATACTCAACATGCTGCATTACAGAGCTCAGGTATGGTTTAAAGGGGTGGTTGATTGTGACTTCACTTTTTGACTTTAGTTAGTGCGTAATGTTGTTGTTTGAGCATAAACAACATCTGCAAAGTTATGACGCTCAAAGTTCAATGCAAAGGGAGATATTTTCTTTTAAAGAATTCTCTGTTTAAGGACTACAACAAATGACTAATAGGGACTACAGCGAGCTTCTTCCCAGGTTAGTGACATCACTAACCCTAAAATTTACATAAACCCTGCCCTCAAGAACACACAACAAAGGGGGTGAGGTCATGTTGGGCTGCTTTAGAGAAGAGGAAGAATTGCTGTAGTAGAGTGTTGTTGCCATGCCGTCATTTTACACTGGACTGCTTCACAAATGAGGGTCAGTTCAACACTGGATTTGCACAAAAGATTAACATGACGGCACATGCTATCGATGAATTGAATCAACTCCACAGCAACTACATAAATGTATCCACTAACCATTCAGAAACGTCCAGTTGCATTCTAAAAGAGTCTCTCCATCTTGAAACTCTGGTTTGAACAATGTAAGGCTGAACATGTTTACTGACAATCGTCATTTTGGCTGCGTGAGATTCTCCAGCTTTGTTGTTGTTGAGAAACTGAAGCGCAAGCTGTTAAAAAGCTCCACCCTCTTTTGGAAAGCGGGCCGGGAGCAGCAGCTCATTTGCATTTAAAGGGACACACAAAAACGCGGTGTTTTTGCTCACACCCAAATAAGGAGCTATAATAAATGATCTGTGGGGTATTTTGAGCTGAAACTTCACAGACACATTCTGGGGACACCAGAGACTTATATTACATCTTGTAAAAGGGGCATTATAGGTCCCCTTCAATTTGTAAATAACATTCATGTTTTACATCAGATATACTGTGATTTAAAAACCCAGCCACAACACAGATGTTGAGCCTTGGACCCACAATCTACAGTCATGGGAGCAGAGTAGAGGCGTGTCCGAGTATGATGGGAAAAAGGGCAACCAAGGATCATGATGCCCTGTGCGTATGTGTGTCAGCCCTGAGATGAAGCAACACTCTGGCACACTTCGCGTCATGGAGAGCGACATCTCCAGCCTGCCAGGACCAGTCAGCACCAGCACTGTCACAAATACACACACTCACACATGCTCTCTGGGTTTCTCGCTCGCTCACTCACACACACGTCTACAGGCGTCCTGCAGATACTGACACTGTGCTGGAACAGCAGGAATCCAGCACATCACATTACCATCAAAACCTGCACTGCGGAGACAGGTCAGTGTCACACACACTTTGACATACACACAGGAAAGAAAGAAGGCCAGTCAAGAAAAGAAAGAAAGAAAGAAAGAAAGAAAGAAAGAAAGAAAGAAAGAAAGAAAGAAAGAAAGAAAGAAAGAAAGAAAGAAAGAAAGAAAGAAAGAAAGAAAGAAAAAAAGAAAATGAAAGGAACACAAACAGACAGAACGCATGGAACAAAGACAGAAAAGAAAGAACACAGATAGGAAAGAAGACAGTCAGACTGGAAAGGAAGGAACACAAATAAACAGACAGGAAGAAATAAAAAGAAAAGGAAGGAAGGAAGGAAGGAACACAAGCAGACAGTAAAGGAAGGGAGAAAGGAAGGAAGACAGACAGACAGGCAAAAAACAAAGGTAGTAACACAGACAAGATAAAAGGGAGGAAGAAAGAAAGACATGAAAGGAAGAAAGGAAAGAAGAAAGAACACAAAAGAAAATAACTCAAATCTCAAATTGGGACAAATGAAGGTTAAAACAGAAAGACTTTAGACTGAAAGGAAGAAGGAGACAGAAGACAGAAAGAGAGGAAAATAGATAGGAAATAGATAGGAAAGAAAACAAACAGGAAGAAAAACAGGAATGAATGAACACAGACAGAAAGGAAAGATGTCAAACAGAAAGGAAGGAAAGAAAGATGAAGACAGACAGACAAAGAGGAGGGTAGAACAGACAGGAAGGAAGGAAGGAAGGAAGGAAGGAAGGAAGGAAGGAAGATCACAGACAGATTGGAAGTAAGGAACACAGAAAAGAAAGAAGACAGAAAGACAGAAAAGGAATGAACACAAACAGACAGGAATGATACAAAAAGAAGAGAAGGAACAAAGACAGAAATTGTCATTTGAAATGGCTTGAAAGCCCTTTTTCTTTCCTATAATAATGTATTTCCTATTAAAACAGGAAGTTGGAGCAGAACATTATTAATATTATTATTTTTTTAGTATTTTTTAGTATGGATCCATCTGCTAGACATTATTTTGTCCACTTGTAAAAGTACACTAGCATATTAATGGCCTAAAAGCCCAGTTTGGTTTGGTCTCTAATAATAATCTACAACAAGACAGGAAAACAGGAAGTGACAAGAACACTTTCCAGGCATTAAGGGCTTACAAGGACAAAAGCTGGCATGCAGAACGACATGAGAGGACGAGTGCAGTTGATTGAAGACATCAATGATACCCTGTACATGATCTCACTACATAAAACTTTTACAAGTAAAGGGGCATTTGGGACCCATCACACACACACAAACACACACACACACATATGGAAAGTGAGATGATACCGAAACTGAAGCGAGAGAACGCAAGAGGAAGAGATGGAGAGACTGATAGGCGCTGATCTTCATGATAAGCACTCCTGACAACTTGTGAGCGGTTTGCTGGTAGGACACTAATTGCCAGTGAAAGGTGACCGGGAGAGAGGCAAAGCAGCTCAGCTCAGATAGGCCTCTCGCCTTGGTCCGACATGATACCCTACGACAGCACACATCCTCGTATCAAAAACCGAACACACACACTTGACACCAACCCATCACTCTCCGCAAAAACGGCGTACTGATACTCCCCTGGCACCCAGAGAAAAAAGGGAGGGAGGGAGAGAGGCAAGGAAACAAGGATGAGAGAGATGAATCGTATTGACAGGTAGCCCACGGTGGTGAGGTTGAAGTTGAAACTGCCTGGAAAGAAAAAGGAAGGTGAGACCCATGAACTGAGTGCCATTTAACTGGCCAAGACTGAACCTTTTCCACTCATCTTCACAATGACGTGCAGAAGCCGAAGGCACACACTGTCTTCATATGATTTGTGAAAGAACTATGAGTAATAATGTGAAGAAAGACTGTTGTTAATTAGGGGTGCTTGCTGAGGCACTCTTGTACTGTAAGTCTTATAGTACAAAAGCATTTTAGTGACACAATAAAAAAAAATGAAAGAAATTGAGAATAAAGTCGTAATGTTTTGAGACTCACTTTATAATAAGCCTTTTCTGAGAATAAAGTCAAAATTGCAAGAATAGCTAATATTAATTAGTGAAAAAATTATATTTTGAAAATAAAATCAAAATAATGAGATTAATGTAATATTTTGAGATTAAAGTTATGAAAATGTGTTAGAATACAGTTAGTTCTGACAGTTAGGCTATGTTCACACAGCAGCAGAATACGGTTGTCAGTCCTGTATTTGAGTCCTTAATACGGTTGCGTTCACACGCAGTACGGTTATTTACAGGAGTGACAACCGCATTCAATAAACGAACTCAAACCTGTAAATTTTCAGGACTCACAACCGCATTCTCGGAATTCCAGCGGTGTGTGAACGGAACAGGACTGGACAACTAGTTGTCTGTCACGTCATACAGTGCAAGAGAGCCGGGATTTTGTGTGTGGTTTTGCTTTCGGTAACTTACTGAGACAGAGATGTGAGCTGTGCGTCATCTTAAAGGTGCTCTAAGTGATCCTGGGTGGATGTAACTTCCTGTTGACATTCGGGGCCCTATAATACACCCGGCGCAATGCGACGCACTTAAATTAGTAAATGCATTTGCGCCAGTTAGTGCACCCATGGGTGTGCTGGTCTAAAAAAGAGGTGTGTTCAGGCGCATTGCCGGCACATTGCTATTTTAAGGAGCTGAAAATAGACTGCGCCATAGACCAACTCAAACCTGGTCTAAAGTCAATGGCGCAATATTTTTTTGTTAGAGCGCGTTGGTAGAAACTGCGCCTCTGGGTGCGTCCACAGTGCACGTTGACTTTGCTTATTACACACAGGGATGCGCATCATACAAACATGCCAAATATTAAAAAGTGTAAAAGAATATTATTGTGTAGGCTACATAAATATAAAAATGTAATGATGAATAGTCATTGCGTGTAATAGAATTAGGCTACCTATTTTCAATTCAGCCTATTACCACTTATAATGATGAATGAAATTGGCTAATTAATTGAACAATCGTGCAAATACACACACATATATATTAACTGACTCATCACGCTGAGCTATTTGAAAGCCTGCATCCACAACCGACTGAAAGATTGACTGGCCACTTAACAGGTAATTTCAGCAAAACATCTGATGCCAGAAGACGAGGACACAATCACTGCTAATTCATCCCACGCCTTCTTCACCTCGGGAAGCTTTGGTGGATTCCTGCTTGTCCCGTAGATGATCTGCTCGTGCGCTTTAACTTTGCGCATGAGCAGATCGGTTTCTTCGCTTGAAAAGCGTTCAGCTTTTCCGCCAACAAATTCCGCCATGTAAATAGGAATCCGCCATGGCGTGAGCGCATCTCGCTCTTAAAGGGAATGGGAGATGACACTCTGATTGGTTTATTGAACGTTACGGCCATTACTCATTAAGAGAATAGGGACAACCCATTTCAAAAATGCACCCCGGCGCATGTACCGTTTTTCCGTCGTTAAAGTAGCAAAAGTGGATTTGGGCACGCCTTGAGTCCACCTGCACTGTGCGCTTTACACTTTGCGTTTAGATCGTTAAAATAGGGCCCTCGAAGTGTTGTCAAACGAGGCTAGAGACCCTCCCTCCTCCTCCTCCTCCTCCCCCTCCCCTCCGTGCTTCCTAAAAAACAGTCATGAACGCGCATTTAAAATCATTCTTGTCGGTTATTGGCTGGAGCATGTTTATTATGATTCATGGTCCAGGTATGTGACAAAAAATGTTTTGGCCTAAAAACGCGTGACATCGCTTAGAGCACCTTTAAGGTGTTAGATCCAGTCACTGTTCTCCACCGGAGCGGCTCATGTCAGTTTTGTGTTTCTTTTCAAATGCTGTGTCATGCGCGAGATGTCACAAAGGACGTGACACGCGTGTGTAGCGGTTAAAGACTCCGGCTAGCGCGTGTTTACATGCTGCTGTTGGTTAATGAAGTTTTGATGGATGAACTTGCGGTTCAATTAGTCTCTTGTCATGTGAAAAGTGATAATACTTTTTTTTTACGTTTTATGGACGTCGCCATCTTTAATATTAAGTTGATCACTGTCGTCATGGTTACTAGTAAGAGAGTACAGGCTTGACTCTTGCTGCACATTCATACAGGCAGTGTTCCAGACACTACTGTAAGTTGCTGTGTGAACGAGACATTTCGAGACTCACACCTGTTGCGGTTGTCAATCCCAAAACATGACTGTGTGAACGTGGTCTTATTCTAAATACAAAAATTAGAATAAGAATAACGTTATAAATATTTTGAGAATAAATTCAAAGTTTTTTGAAATACCAGTAATATAGTACTATATAGTCGGAAAGCCTCATATTCACATTAAGGCTGCATTTATTTGATCAAAAATACAGTCATTTTATCACAATTTTAAATACATGTTTTCCATTTCAATTAGGGCTGTTGAATTAACAAGTTAATTAGATTAAATTACTGAGTTACAACAACTCACTGTGTGATGGAGCATATAGAATGTAGTTAGAATGTCCATAAAATTCAAGATGGGGGCAAAAAATGCCCCTGTTTAAAGGGTTAGTTCACCCATTGCCAGCAAGACAATTAACACTTTCAACGCCCATTATTTGGTTTTTTTTTGCCGCACAAAAAGTATTCTCGTCGCTTCATAACATTAAGGTTGAACCACTGTAGTCACATGAACTGTTTTAAATATGTCTTTAGTAGCTTTCTTGTCTTGCTGTCAACGGAGGCCTCACTGAGCCATCGGATTTCATCAAAAATACCTTAATTTGTGTTCTGAAGATGAACGAAGGTCTTACGGGTGTGGAACAACATGAGGGTGAGTAATTAATGACAGAATTTTCATTTTTTGGGTGAACTAATCCTTAAAGTTTTTGTCTCATATTAACATCATATGATATACAGTGCACAGCATAAATGAGTACACCCCCTCTGAACAAATACGTATTTTCTATAAAGATGTATTTTCTTTATGATCACTAATATAATTCATGGAAATATGGCAAAACTAAAATGTATTAAACATATACATAATAAAAACTGAGAAATATATGTCATCAATAGCCATAAAATAAGTAAATTAGCCAATTTTGTTTAAATTAAGGATTGCAGAAATGAGTACACCCTAGATTTAATTCAACAAATGTATAATATTTTAGCACTTAGTATGCCCTCCATAATTTTGAATATACTGCTCTGACCCTTCTTGGCACGGAGTGTACAAGTTCATGACAAATTGTCACATCTGTCCTGTTTAACTTCTGGAAGATGAGCTCCTTAAATGCCCTGATCTTTAATCGGGAGTGTTGCTCAACTCGTCTCTACAGAATCCCCCACAGGTGCTCAAGAGTGTTAAGATTAAGTGCAATACATGTCCACAGAAGGTTTTTCACCTTAGGAGAATGCATAACCTCATACCCATGTTGAAAAAATGCCTAACAATGCATGGAATAAGGAAAGGGTAACATCTTCTGTTTCTAGTTTGTGTATTAAATTACACTGTGGTGTGGGAATTCATGACAGCATTGATAAAGCACAACTCCCTCACACCTTTAGCACTCATACATCCCTATATAAGAGCTTTACTACCACTGAACTTTACTGTGGGAACCAGGCACTTCTCACTGCATTCCTCCTCTAGCAACACCATAACATTTTGGATGCTGTTAGATCCAAAATGATTGATTTGAGAGTATTGACTCCCAGAATCTATATTTTGTAAATAAAGGCTTTGGAAATGGCTAATTGACTTTATTGTGCTTTGGCTACAGTAAGTAGTTCCAGTGAGAACAACAACCATGCATGTCATTTCTGCAGGCTGCATCTTACTCTGAGAGATAAACAGTCACTCTTTTCATAGCTTTTGCTGGCTCTGAGACACTCGATTGGTATTTCTCCTGCTCTTTGTCTAGCAAAAAAATCCCTCATCACTAAATGAAAGCTTAAAAATGAAGGCCTGATTATTTCAGGGGCCTTGTCACAAGTCCAATGCTTTTTAATTTCTCTGTTACTTTTGCTATATTTTTACACTTAAAACAATGATTTGGTAATCCTCTTGTACCACTGTCCTCTTTTGTTCTCTCCCAAGTGGTTCCATTTTTGTCAGCATTAAGTCTGAGAATGATTCAGTGGGATACAACACTTTTAATTGTCAAGAAATTACTTCTCTTTAAATGTTTCGGTTTAACATACTTACCTGTTGATCAAACACTGCCTTAAACACTTTCAGGAGGATGTACTGACTTTTGCTGCACAACATTTTATCACCTTGATAAGAAAATCTTGCATCTGTGCACTGTAGTTAAACTTTATCACACAAGCAACAATCGCAATATAACACAAGAGCTGTTTTTTTTTTGTCCAGAATAGCATGAGTGCAAATGTGATACCGATTTTATACAACAGTTCAATAAATAAGAAGTTAATATTGTGTTATTTTGGACACAATATTGTCAGTTTTGCTCAGTTTTGCCAACAAAAATATAAAGACAAAGCAGAACTGTTAGTCTCTGAGCAACAAACAGCGGCATTTCATCAAAGTACCACGATAGCAATTCAAAAGCATATGGAGTCGTCTGCTCTCTAATCGCTCTCGTAGTACTTTGATGTCATACACCGATCAGCAACTCTTCAATTCGAACAAAGCCTAATGATTCAATGGACCATTCATAAAGAGAACCATTTACTTAACTCCTGAATGAATCAGCCATTTGAATGAATCAAACGAATGAATGAATGTCTCAATAACTTAATCATTAAGACATTTAGCGCCACCTTCTTGAAGTTTTAGGGGTTTTTTTAGAGTATAATTTCATAAAAAAAAAAAAAAAAACATTTCTACAGTAATAAAAAAAACATTTCAGGTATAGTTCACGCAAAAATGAAAAATTTGTTTTTGTGCGATTAATTTGCGATTAATTTTATTAATTAATTGCCACATCATGTAATTAAATTAAGATTAAAAAATTTAATCACTCGACAGTCCTAATTTTAATATATTTTCAAATTAAATTTATTTCTGTGCAGTCAAAGCTGAATTTTTAGTCACATGATCCCTCAGAAACCATTCTAATGCTGATTTCGTGCTCAAGAAACATTTATTATTATGAAGAAAACAGTTAAAAAGAACAGCATTTATTTCAAATAGATTTATTTTGTAACAATGTAAAAGTCTTTACAGCCTTTAACGTTTTAATCTTAAAACATTACGACTGTATTCTGTAAATCTTTGATTTTTTTGTCTTCTTTCTCCATGTTACTAAAATGTTGGTGGCAGCAAATATCATAGCAAACAATGTGCAACCTAAGCAAACAATACACAAGCACATAGCACCAATCAGAACACCTTAGAAACTCCATGGAAACACTTTGGCTACCATCCACAATTCTTATTTTATAACACATACATATCCGCTTGTGTTACACTTACAGTGGGCATCTTAGTTTAGTGGAATTCAGTAGGAATAGTTTTGACGGGGTCTCTCAGGTCAGAGCTCTGACAGCGAATTAACGTCTGGACGTGAACGAGACATTACGTCTGGCTGCGTTTTCCGATTCATCTCCCTGGGCTTGTGAAACAATGCCGTTGAACTGTACCACACATACAGAGCGACAGAGTGAGAGAACTGGCTGTAAAAATATTCCTGGCACCATACATCACCAGCACAAATTCCATAAGGACAATTTGCAGCTTATGTGGAAAAATAGGTTAGTTATGGAGGTAAAAGCGGTGAAGACAGCAGCAGAGAGAGAGAGAGGGATGGAAGAGGTGAATTTATAACGGCCGAAGAGTTTGGCAATAACTCCTGCAGAGAGGCAGCTGTCTGGATGGCGACAGCACTGCTAGTGGACAGTGGCCACAGGAGGATAGCAACGCGTGAAAACCAAAGTAATGGTTAGCCCGTACTAGCGTGTGTCATAGGTAATCAATGCGGGAGGGAAGTACAGGGTTACAGGGAAAATAAAATGGCCTGGTAGAATTGCATCAGAGCTGACAGCTCTCCAATAAGAAGATACTTGCTCCTCCCATCCAACCCATAATCACGGTCCAATCCCATCAAGACCTCCTGGGGCACAGAAAGTGTTAGGTCTTCACTTTCTGACCTTTTGACCTTCATTCATCATCTTTCCTTCTATTCCTTCCTTTTTCCTGACTCATTTTCTACACATTCCATTATTTTCTAGTCTAAATGTACTGTTTTTACATTTTTATGGTTCTCTGAGGCAGAAGTCATCATAGTTGGGTAAACTTCTAGGGTGATGAATGGAAACTACAACAAATATATAATCTTTGCATTCCCATTTGCTCCAAAAGCAAAAGAAAAAAATCCACAATAGCGTTTCTATGACTTAACAATAAAGGAAAAAATATAGAGAGTTTGATTATGTTGGTCAGAAGAGAGAAAAAATATCAAATTTGCCATCACTCCCTCAGCTGTTATATTAGAAAGACTACGCATAATAATGTGTATTAGAAAAACTACATCATGCACACAAATACAAAACACCACAATAGTAACACAAAATAATACAATAATCACTAATTTAACAACATTAAATGTAATAAAAACCTAATGTATATAGCTGATAAGACAAAACAAAAAACCAACAGACATTTTAAAGAAAAAGTGTCACACTGGGAATTCTGGGAATGTCCATTTACGTTTTTTCACTGTAATTATAAGACGACTTGTTCTTTTTCACTGCCAAAAACTGTAAATGTAACAGTATTTTACTGTAAAATGACATGAAAAGTTCCATTACAGTTTTTTACTGTTTTAATAAGGGAACTTACCATTAAATTCACCATGAAATAAAAATGGACAATTCTTGTTTTTTGTTTTTTTCTTGTATATTATTTTTAAAAAAAAATGAACGTGTCCTTCAATCAAAATAACTTCCCTCCCCTTTGCAACAACATCTTTTCTGTTCTCTGATGGCGTGTTTACTGGCGCAAGGGCAGGACAACCTGTCACTCGCATGAGATCAACCAATAGCAAACCACAACCATCCAATCAATTCCCGATGGACAAAATCAAGCCCAGTCATACATTTTTTTTCTAATTCAAAAAGCCTTTTCACTCTGAAATACATCACAACAGAAAACACTATGGTAATGATGTAACTATGATAACTCTACATTGTCTTTTTTTACAGTATAGAGTTATGAATGTACATAAAAAAACTTAACATTTTATTTTAATTCTGTAAAAAAGGGTCCATTAACATGGTATTCTAATTTGTCCTGACAAGACACCATACTTCCCTATACGCCTAATGCACTGCAGCCCCTCCGGACCATCCTTTGTGGCCTAATCCACCTGGCGCATATGCAACAAAGAATCTTACAGAAGTCTCTCTCTTCCCTCTCTCTCTATTGATCTGGCTGGTGTGTAGAAGCTGGATCTCTTTACAGTGTGGTGCCAGACTGTTGGAGCCAGAGCTCTGGACGTCTGCTCTCACTAGGACTGATGACGACACCCTGAGGATCTTCTCCACATGGACCTGAAATAATAAAACCCCGCTCGCGCCCTCCATCACCCTCTCAGCTGTCGATACATGTGCTGCACACGCTGAAATATGCGAGGACATCATACCCGCACATGAGGAGACTGTGATGGTATTTATGTCATGTGGCTGGAATACAAAAAGCCTGTTTGTGAATGTCAGCTGCAAAATTGCTTTTTTGATGCTTCAATTTATAAATGAAAACACGTAAGAAGGCCTGAGATCAGTCAGAGGTTGCTATAACTGATCATGTTATTCATCCCAGAGGGCTAAAATAAATCTGACTGAACAGATGAGACAGCTAATGACTGCAAAAGGGTTTGCTGTTTTTAAATTTAGGAGTTTGCCATAATAATAAGATGATCAGTGTTGGGGAGCAACTAGAATCCACTACTAGCGATGCTATTAAATAAGCTATATTTTTATATTAGCTCAGAAGCAATTACAATTTATTTTAACAAGTCATTTTGTTCAGACAGTATATTTCAGTGAATTGCCTTAAAAAAAGATCCATCTGAAGATCATTTCTCTGTTGTGTCCCTAAGTGAATACACATACAGTATGTACTGTGTGTATATATATATATATATATATATATATATATATATATTTTACACACACTCACCGGCCACTATATTAGGTACACCTTGCTAGTACTGGGCAGGGGCAGAGCCAGGGGGTGGCCAGGGCTTGGCCTAAGCTTGGCTACCCTGCTCACAAATGTTGTTTGTCTACTTTTTTGTTGACAAGAACTGCGTTTATTTAAACGCAGAACCGTCTCTTTAAGACCACAAAAAATGGGAGACTTTTCAGACACTCACTCCAACTTCGCACCAGGCGCAAGTCAAACGCGTGCGGAAATGATACAAGTGCCGAATGAGCTTCAGCAGAACAACAGTGAACGGCAAACATTATAGTAAATGTTATTATAGTTATTACATTATAGTAAATACATAAAGCACAAAAGAAACTACGAGCATGCAACGTCGTAGTTCTGTCGTTTATTAAGTCATGAAATAACCAAAAAGGCGATTAAAGCTGCATTAAAACTGTGTATTCATGTATGTTGGCCTATTTGATTATTTTTTTGATGCACAAATAAACATAAAGAACTGTGCATTTTTACTAGAAGATGCTAATTTTGCATTAATTTATAAAGTACAAACAAAAATGTATCACATTTAAATGCATAAAATAATTAATTTTACATTCTGGCATTTATGTGCTGTTGACTTCTGCTTCCGTAATTTAGGTATGATAGAACTGTTGCAATTATTTATTTTGACAATGTAGAAAGCTAAACATTTAGTGTTTACTTTTTCGGTTAGTTTTTGAAACAGACAAACTCTGAACTGTTGAAGTTCATTGATTATACATAAAATTCAATGAAGGTTGAATAATCTTTGAACTACAGTATGTAGTTATCTGCATGTCTCATCCATGGAGATGCAACAATGGAGAACAAGCTATTGGGGGTTTTGAGAACCAGAACTGACTGAACAAGTTGAAATTTAGCTATAGTGTGAACCCCTTTATTAATATGCCTGCAAGTGAAGAATGATTAAAAAAAAAAAAAAAAAAAGGTCAAATTCACTCAGCATTCCATGATCTAATTCACTATCTCAATTACAATTAAGTAGGCTACGAATTAACTGTATTCAGTTGTGTTGTAGGCACAGTAAAGTACATTATAGTTCATTAATCATTTTTATGTTGAAATAATGAAGATTTCTGTGCCACCCCAGACTGGTTGCTGGCCCCTACCTGGCCAATCCTATGAAAAAATCCTGGCTCCGCCACTGGTACTGGGTTGGACACCCTTTTGCCTTCAGAACTGCCTTATTTCTTTGTGGCGTAGATTCACAAAGGTGCTGGAAGCATTTCTCAGAGATATAGCATCATGCAGATAGCATGACGCAGTTGCTGCAGATTTGTCAGCTGCACATCCACGATGCAAATCTCCCATTTCTCCACATCCCAAAGTTGCTCTGTTGGATTGAGATCTGGTGATGCCATATTGAGTATTATAGCGAACTCATTGTCATGTTTAAGAAACCAAATGATTTGAGCTTTGTAACATGGCATGGTATCCTACTGGAAGTAGCCATCGAAAGATGGGTACACTGTGGTCATAAAGGGATGGACGTTGTCAGCAACAATACTCAGGCAGTATTGAATGCGTGCCAAGAATATATCTCTCACACCATTACACCACCACCACCACTGAACCGTTGATACAAGGCAGGATGGATCCATGCTTTCATGTTGTTTACACTAAATTCTGACCCTACCATCCATATGTTGCAGCAGAAATCGAGATTCATCAGACCAGGCAAAGTTTTTCCAATCTTCTATTGTCCAATTTTGGAGAGTCCATGCGAATAGTCTTAGTTTTCTGTTCTTAGCTGACAGGAGTGTCACCCGGTGTGGTCTTTTGCTGCTAGCTCATCTGCTTCAAGGTTCGATGTGTTGTGCGTACAGAGATGCTCTTCTGCACACTTCTGTTGTAACAAGTGGTTATTTGAGTTGCTGTTGCCTTTCTATCAGCTTGAACCAGTCTGGCCATTCTCCTCTAACATCTGGCATCAACAAAACTGCCATTCATTGGATATTTTCTCTTTTTCTGACCATTTTCTGTACACCCTAGAGAAGGTTGTGCGTGAAAATCCCAGTTAATCAGCAGTTTCTGAAATACTCAGACCAACCCGTCTGGCACCAACAACCATGCCACATTCAAAGTCAACTGATGCTCAGCTTGAACTTCAGCAGATTGTCTTGATCATGGCTACGTCCGAAATCTTAGGCAGCTGTTGCCTCACTGCCTTATAGGTTATGGCTCTGTAGGCAGCGTTTGCACATTAAGGTACCTCATGAAACTGACTTCTGAGGCAGCGTAATAGTTTAATGATCTTAAGCAAGATAGAGCAAGCTTGGTGATAACTAAACAAATATTTAATTACTACAGTAGTAATTTCTCACTAGAAATGAAAACGTGGTCAAAAACACATTTACAAACAAACTGACCAGAAACCGCAACTCTCATCTTTCTTTTTCTGGCTCAACTTTCACCAAATGGAACGCATAGGATTGTGGGATATCAAAGGCAGTGAAGTATTTATCTATGCTACTTTCAAAAATCGATCCGATGAAGGTTATCTCAGGAGACAGGAAGCGAAGTTAACATTGGACTCGGACCTTCCTACCTTGGACTCCCTTCCTACCTTGAAATGTGTCCTCCGCATTGTAGCATTTTTAAAGACCCCCTGTGGTGAAAATCACTAGTTTTTAATGTTGTTTATAAGTGACCCTGGACCACAAAACCAGTCACAAGGGTCAATTCTTTGAAATTCTTTGTTAGGATAGGACAATATTTGGCCAAGACAACTATTTGAAAATCTGGAATCTGAGGGTGCAAAAAAATCAAAATATTGAGAAAATCACCTTTAAAGTTGTCCAAGTGAAGTCCTTGGCAATGCACGTCCACTTTATATATATATATTTACGGTAGGAAATTTACAAAATATTTTCATGGAACATTATGATCTTTACTTAATATCCTAATGATTTTTGGCATAAAAGAAAAATCAATCATTTTGAACCATAAAATGTATTGTTGGCTATTGCTACAAATTGTGGTCCAGGGTCACATATGTCTTTGTGGTGTTTTCAATATGCTTTAAGACAAACCATGTGCAAATTCATATGTCAACACCACTGCTGAGTATTTTATACTTAAAACTGCAGTGAAAAAAAGAGTCTCAAATAGTTCGAAATCGCTGGTGTCTATGACGTCACAAACAACCTTGTAACCAACGTGCCAGCGGGTTTTATCATATCATTAACAGCGAACTAGCAGGGGAGTTTCGAGAGAAGCCAGGTTTTCCAGGTATATTATTCTGTTGATATGAAAAATCATGTAGATTTAGCAATATGGCTGGTGTATGATGTATATTACGATGATATGACGAACTATATGCCTTTCTCCACTGACGTTCTGAGATTTTCAATGTGTTTTTAATGATACAAGTTAGAAGGCAGCTGTCCGACTCTGAGATGGTGAGCGGGAACATGGTTTGTGTAACATTAGCAACACATTATTAGCCGTTTGATAACATAGTCAAGCAAAAAGGTAATCATATTAATTACGTTATGTGTCCGATGTTGTAAAGAGCAATACCATTGTGCTGCATTCACTTAAGTTAGTTGAGCGAGTTCATCTCTGAGTTGACGTGAGCGAGTGGAGGCGTGGCTAATTTGCATATTCATTTATCCACGTATACTAAATGAGGCAAGGGTGTAGAATTACATTCAAGCTATTTTAAAGCATGAAGACATTTTTTCACAAGAAAAAACATTTAAATATGTAATTTATGTGATTAAAGATGAGTTTTAAGGGGTAAAATTATTGACTACAAGAGGACTTTTCGATGCAGCCCATGTCTACATTTGCTACAATGTGATTGGCTGATTAGATATTTGCATTAATGAGCAGTTGAACAGGTGTACCTAATATAGTGGCCGGTGAGTGTACATATACTGAACAACATATTATGATGTATAGCTTCTAACTTGGCAAGCTACAATTTCAAAGTAGTTTTCCTAACACTGGAGATGACTCAAGGATTTTCTAATTTTATCATGTCTCATTTTTATCCATCTGTGAAATGAGTGATGAAAAGCCCAGCTCTGTTCATATTTAGAGAAAAACTGAACTGCTATTTTCACATATTTGTCTGTTCGACCTTGAGAATAAATTGCTACAGCTGATCAGAGGTGGACACAAGCGCTTCTATTCAGAAGTCCTCTTATAAGTATATGTGTGCAGTCCCTTCAGCAAACAAACAAAGAAACAAATGACAGATCTGCACAGGGAACATTGCCATTTCTCTCCTCTTATGGTGATGTAAAAGATCCTAAGGGATACTAGACTGTTGTCCGTTAACTACCTCTAGGCAATTCATTTCTAAGAGGAGCTAAATGGATTGTTTTTAAGCAAATAAATAAAAAAGGCCCCAAAACCTCACATTAAAATCAATTTCCAGGTGTTTTGTAAATTAATGCGCATTTCCTCACTGACTTACAAAAATAAGAAAAAGAAAGAAAGAAGATTTGATTCTTCAGTTTAAACAGAAAAACAGTTCAGAAGTGTCAAGTGTCAGAGTAATTAAAAAGAGAACTCTGGACCTCTCCTCGGGTGAGAATCGCTGAAGACATTAAGTTAACAAAAGCACGGGGCAAATAAGAGCCAAGGGAGAAGTGACAGTTATCTGCTAAATTCATAAATGTGGCTTTTTGTATAACGGTAATCATCATCCCTCATGCTGTCATTTTCCATTTTAATTGCTCGCCTCGGTGCTTTGGCTCAGGGAAGCCATTGGAACCCCACAGAGTGCAGTACAGAGCTAGAGAAAAGGAGAGAGAAAAAGAAAGAAAACATACAGGGCCCTGCAATCTGACTGCTCCAGTTTAGGTTACTGCCATGTGAGCGTCTGACAGGTTAATTTTTTGCAATTAGACTGTTCTGAGAGCAAGCGGAACAGGTGAGGTCTTCATCGATGCTTTTTTTCGTGCATAAAAATGAACGGCGAATTACACTAATGACAAATATTCTGAACGCGAGCTATAAGGTTTGCCCAACAGGCAAACGGCAAGATACAACGTATAAGCTCGCATCTTGGACCGCTTTTCTAAACTCATAGCTTTCCTGCCACAGAACATGGACCCCTGATTATAGAGAAAAATGGGTAGGAGGAAGAAGAGCGTAGCGAAATGTAAAAGCATAACAGGATAAAAATCAAGTCACGAGGCTAAGCTAACATCGTGAGCAGCCCTTCTCATAGTCGCCATGTCGTATATTTTATAAGACATCAAAAAGAAGCCAGCGAGACTTCTTTAGATTTCATCCTAATCTCATGCTGTTATCTCTTTCCTCTTCGTCCAAAACCAGCTCATATTTCACCCACGGTATCTTGTTATTTCTATAATCTTGTTCCTGCCCATGATAGATTTCTTAGAGCAAAGCATTTATCATGAGGTTTCAGAAATGAACTTAAGTTTTGCTGTGTCTTAAGTGCGAGTTTGTGGGCTGAATTTAAGGGACAGTAATGTCATTGAGAAGTATTGGTGAGTTTTAGAGGTTTCCGCACTGTTGTGTTTGGAGGAGACGGGCTGTTAAAAAAGAGGGAGAGAGTGGAGCTTCAAACTAGAATAAGAAAAACAACATTTCAACCGCTTGGTTCATCATGCCCAGTCTTTCAATACCACACCATGTTTGAGCAGGCTAATTCCATTAAAATACCTTATCCATAATTGATGCATTAAATGTCCATGGACTTTTTATCAACATGATGAATTTAAAAAAAGCAGAGCAGGGCTCCAGACTAAAAAATTCATCAAGGAGCCATTGGCTCCTATGGGGGGGGGGGTTTCAGGTGCCAAAAATTTTCCTGGGATTTTGATGTTTCTGGGAAATTAATGTCATTATTTTCACTTAATACTATTATAGTTTTTGTTAATATTTTGAATCCGATTAGATTTTTATATTTTCTGCTTTCATTTTTTGTTAAGTTTTCATTTTTCTGTTTTGTTTTTAGTTTTATTTTTTGTTGTTTTTAAACATTTCTGTTTAGTTTGTATAGATTTTTATTTCAGTATTAACATTTATTTCAAGCAATAAAAAAATGTTTTTAATGGTTTTAGTTAACTATAATAACCCTGATGCTAGTAAAATTTTTATATTGAATAATATGTGTCAAATAATGTTCTTAGTCCTTCCTTCCTGAAGCTACAACAGTTTACTTTGAATCAAATGAAAATAAATATAAATATATGGAAATAAATATACAAATATATTAAATTTGGTGTGTGTAACCAAATAACAAACAGGGGAAATTGATATACATACTACTTTGATTACTTTGTAATACAGAGGGACTCTTATTTTTAAATGTCTGTGCTTTACTTTTGCTGCTCATTCAAGTTCAGATGAGGAAGATAAAAAAATACATTGCTTCAATCGTTTACAACACAATATAATATAAATAATATAAGGTAAACTTTGTCATAATTGATCAGTATTAGTTCATAAGCAATCGATTGACAAATGTGCGCTAATCATTGATTGCGAGCTGCTCTGAAGCTCTGTTGCGAGAGCCTGAAGATAGCACAACAGCGCCATCTTTTAAAGGATTAGTTCACTTTTAAATAAACTTTTCCTGATAATTTACTCACCCCCATGTCATCCAAGATGTCCATTTCTTTCTTCAGTCAAAAAGAAATTAAGGTTTTTGATGAAAACATTCCAAGATTTTTCTCCTTATAGTAGACTTGAATGTTGAAGGTCATAATTAGTTTCACTGCAGCTTCAAATTGTTCTATATGATCCCAGATGAGAAATAAGGGTCTTATCTAGTGAAACCATCGCTCATTTTCTGAAAAAATTTGAAAATTATATAAGTTTTAACCAGAAATGCTCATCTTGAACTAGCTCTCTTCTTCTTCTTCTCTATTTGAATTCCAGCAGTATAGACGCTGCTAAGCGTAATACTGCCCTCCACAGGCCAAAGTTTTAAGTAATGTTTATATGCAATATGCTAGTTCAATAGTATATAATAATTAGTTCAAACTTTGACCCGTGGATAATACACTTAGCAGTGTCTACATTACACTGCTGGAATTCTAATAGAGGAGAAGAAGAAGAGAGCTAGTTCAAGATGAGCATTTAAGGTTAAAACTTATATAATTTTCATTTTTTTTCAGAAAATGAGCACTGGTTTCACTAGATAAGACCCTTATTTCTCATCTGGGATCGTGTTGAACAATTTGAACCTGCAGTGAAACTAATTTGGACCTTCAATCGTTTGGTGCCCATTCAAGTCTACTATAAGGAGAAAAATCCTGGAATGTTTTCATCAAAAACTTTAATTTCTTTTCGACTGAAGAAAGAAAGACATGGACATCTTGGATGACATGGGGGTGAGTAAATTATCAGGAAAAGTTTATTTAAAAGTGGACTAATCCTTTAACTTTAAAACATGCATTTATTTAATGAAATTAAAGTTAATAATCACATTAGGGAGTATCACGATTTGTTTTTCCATCCACTAAATATAATACACCTTAAAATGATCATTAATATTCTTGTTATACCATTTAAGGAACTGAAGACTTTTTATGACCTTAAATTTATCTGATGAGCATCAGCAGAGTGGAATAATGAAAGTGAACAGCATGACTGATATTGACTGATATCCAGTAAGCATGCAATTCATTGTGTGTGTATCTGCAGTCTGTAGAGCCGGTTTCCCCTTTTGAATGACGAATATGGATGAATTTGTATGAAGAATACGCAGTTGTCTCCTTTACGCAGGAGCAGAACGGTGTGTTCAAATGCAGCTGTTTTACACCAACGCAGGCGAAACAAGGCGACAACTCAGCTGGCTTTCATCAGCTCTAGTTCTTTGGCGTCTGTTTGGTGTGTGAAATTTTTCCCTACCTGTTCATATTTCGGCACTCTAACTCAGTGAAACATTCACAATCAGCATCTCATTTAATTACGTCAACACAGCAAATGATTTTATAGGCTACAGGTCACAGAACACGCAAATAACATAATGTGTGAATTTGTAATTCGCCAATGGCGACCTCAGCAAAAATATCACTCGCAAATTAATATTTTTAGTTGCAAATGCGACCGTTTTAGGCGCAGTCTGGAGCCCTGCAGAGTGATAAAAACAGTGAAAAGTCTTTGTGAAAAGTGAAAAAAAATGGCTATGGTAACTGAAAACTGCATTTATAACAGTTATAAAAGAATTAGCAAAACGCTGTTTCTAACAGTTCTGAGTGAAGAAAAAAATCATGAATATTTATTAGTTCACGTAACGTGCTCATTCAGTTAGATGACAAGCAATATTTTTTACAGTACTTATTAATCTAGGTTAATGTTAATTTATAAAAATGCTATTGTTTATAATTTATATTAGTTCATAACACAACTATTGTTAATTAGTTGTAATTACACTACATTTCAAAAGTCTAGGATCAGTAATTTTATTTTATATATTTTTTTTAATTTTATTTTAGCAAGGACACATTATATTGATCAAATGTGAAAGTACATATTTTAATGTTATAAAAGATGTCTATTTCTTAAAGGGTTAGTTCACCCAAAAAATTAAAATTCTGTCATTAATTACTCACGCTCATATCGTTCCACACCCATAAGACCTTCGTTCATCTTCCAAACACAAATTAAGATATTTTTGATAAAATCCAATGGCTCAGTGAGGCCTGCATTGCCAGCAAGATAATTAACACTTTCAGATGCCCAGAAAGCTACTAAAGATCTATTTAAAACAGTTCATGTGACTACAGTGATTCAACCTTAATGTTATGAAGCGACGAGAATACTTTTTGTTTGCGAAAATAACAAAATAACGACTTTATTCAACAATATCTAGTGATAGCTGATTTCAAAACACTGCTTCATTAACCCTCAGGGGTCTGAGGATTTTTGGGACCCTGGAGAAGTTTTGACATGCCCTGACATTTGTGCTTTTTTCAGTTGTTCATAAACATATTAATGGAAAAAGTGTCATTACACTGTATTCAGCACAAACTAGGCTACAATAATATGTGAGGAACATGTATGTACATGTTTGTGTTTTTGAAGGAATAACGTTTATGCATGGTTATTGAAAAAACAGAGTCACTGAAATAAAGCCAAAAAATATATATTAAATCTTTGTTCACAAGACTTCTGGGTATTTGAGGTTGTAGACTAGAGTTTTTGCTTCAAAATGAGGTAAAAATTATGCTGCCTGCTTGTTCATATAAAACAATAGAGAGATTTAAATTTTCTAAAACATCTTTGGTCAAGAAACACAGTATGCGTGGAGGCGTGAATCCTCATGTATAATGGGTGATTCTCACCTGAGAAGACAAAAGAATCACATAATAATGACTTGAAATGACTTGCATAATAATGAGCTCTTTCAGTCAGGTAGGCTGTGAAAAAACCTGTGAGACATTGATCATGTCTCAAGCTCATGGTGTATATCAAACATACAGAAAAAACAGCAATAGTGTGAAATATTATTACAATTTAAAATAATGGTATTCTATTATATTCTTTAAAATATAATGTATTTCTGTGATGCAAAGTGTCTGAACAATTATGTTACCTCTATGGCATTTCATATAGGCTTTTAGCTTAAAAGCATGCACATTTAGAGAAATACTGATGGATTCTCATATGTTTGTCAATTTTCTATACAGAAGAGTAATATTTATTCAGGATTTATTGTCATTACTATGAGTGCTGGATACTGTGTTTTTTCAATTCATACTTGCAGCCGGAGGGCGCTCTGTGCACCTTTAGTCCACAAATGCCTGAGCACTAAAGAAGAATAGGCAATCCAGGAACTAACCGAACTAACAGAGGACAGAGATCGCTAACTATGGCTATTCAAAACACTTTTCAAGACAATAAATACACAATTGAGACGATGAATGCATGTAATGACTCAGAATTTGCGTCTGAATAGCGCTGGCTCCGTGGGCGTGGCCGCATTAGCGGATAATGAGCTGAAGCACGGATTTCTGACATGGCTCTCTTTTCATACAGATTACATAAACACAGAATGTTTGTTTTCGATTTGACTTACACGATTTAAAACCTGACATTTCAACATTTTTTTAGACATAAATCAATTTTTTTTGTGATTAGTATTCACTAAGTTACAGTTCATTTTCTGAGAACTATCAGATTGGACTTCCTTCAGAGGGAGACGAGAGATCACGCATCATGTTAGTTTTCTTTATTTTACAAAAAGCACAACATTTTGTTTTTACTCTGAGTGTACACGAATAAAAGAAGATATTCCACAGATTAAAATGGTGTATAACTCTTAATTGTATGTGCAACATTAACGGAGTATTTTGAGTCTCTTTCACACTGGTAAGAAAAAAACCGCGGTGGTATCGCCGGCAATACCCTCAGACCTCAGAGTGTTAAGCTTCGAATCTTTACGAATCTTTTGTTTCAAATTAGTGGTTCGGAGCATGTATCAAACTGCAGCTCAGTATTGGCCGACGCCTCTTCGCGTGAGCAGCACGAGGCATGCGTGTGATGCTAACGCAGGAGCCGGCCAATAATGAGTCAGCGTTCGGACGTAAACACGGAAATGCAGCACTGCACCAACTGCTTAACATACTGACAATGAAGAGGAACAAAATGTTAAATAAAGTTGTTATTTTTGTTTTGTTTTTGCGCACAAAAAGAATTATCATCGCTTCATATCATTAAGGTTGAACCACTGTAGTTACGTTGACAATTTTAACTATGTTTTTATTACTTTATCTGTCATAATTTCGTTGCTTTCAATGGAGGATAAAAAAAAAAAAAACCTCTCAGATTTAATCAAAATATATTAATTTGTGTTCCGAAGATGAACGAAGGTCTTTCGGGTGTGGAACAACATTAGGGTGAGTAATTAATGACACAAATTTAATTTTTAGATGAAATAACCCTTTAAAGAATCCTACAAAATGTTACAGTTTCCATAAAAATATTAAGCAGCACAATTTTTTCCTACTATGGAAGTCAATGGCTACTGTCAACTGGTTGATTATACTAACATTCTTTAAAATATCTTCTTTTGTGTTCAACAGAAGAAAGAAACCACAGATACAGGTTTGAAACAATTTGAAGGTTAGTAAGTGATGATAAAATGTATATTTTTGGGTGAACTATCCCTTTAAATGTAAGCATATATATAATCCTATTGTAAAGCTAAAAAATGCAATAATCTACATGTGCCTAAGTGTAGCATGCCACACCGCAGGACATCCCAAAAGTATTTCAATACTAACCTAATCTATCCAGCTTTATAACTGCAATCCCTGAATTTAGACTTCATAAGTCAATGTGGGACCAGTGTCTTTTCTCTCTCTCTCTCTTTCTCTCTCTCTCTCTCTCTCTCTGCTGGAGTGTTTTTATCAGAGGGTCTGTTTTAAATGTTGCTGACAGCTTCTGCCTCCTTCTCAGTGTAATTATAGGCAGAGGAAGGCTGGGGCTGAGGCAGGGCTGGATGTAGCCAGGCCTGTGTAATGGGGATAATTAACTTACCCTCATCACCCCACTTCAAAGGCCTGCTACAGAAAGAGAGAGAGAGAGAGAGACGGAGACAGTTAGGGGTGGATTGTATCAGTGCGAGTAGTGCTGGGGGTCTCCTGGCCCCCTGAAGCCCCCTGGTATCTAGGACCTTAAAAGGGGGAAAAACAGATATATTAAACAAACGAAGGTACCGCCCATGCACATACACGAGGTTGACACGGCAGTCAGCATATCCAAAGACATACAACCTCATGAAGAAACAAGTCCCTCCCCTTTTCTTCCTCCTAAGAGGCAGGTAATTGCTGTTGTTAACACCATCTCTGCTTTCCCTACAGCTGTGTTTCTAGAGAGAAAAGACCACTGACAGTGCCGACTTTAAATGCAAATACTTTCCTCGCACTTTCACCCTTCATTCGTACATTTTTATATTACTCAATCTATTACGAGCACAGAATAACATAAGGCTTTAAGGTACCTCATGATTGATTCAATCTTTGATTCAAGGAGTCAAGATTCGATTCCACAACGATTCTCATTGCATCTCAATTTCTCAGCACAAATCTTTAAGTTTTTATCTTTAAGGCGAGTTAAGATTGTGCATAAAAGCCAGAACTAAAATGCTTTTGGTGACCCGCCAAATTAAATATAATAAGCAGGTATAATAATATCAGAGGCAGCATTGCAGATTTTCTTCTGTGTAAATGAAAAGTTGCATTTGAGTGACCTGATGCCTTTGGGAATACACTACCGTTCAAAAGTTTTGGGTCAGCATATTTTTTAAAGAAATTAATACTTTTATTCAGCAAGGACACATTAAATTGATCAAAAGTGACAGTAAATGTTTTTACACTGTTCCTAATCATTTCTATTTCAAATAAATTATGTTCTGTTGAACTGAGAATCCTGAATAAAATATATCATGGTTTCCACTAAGAAAGGAATGACTACAAATTTAGCTTTGCCATCACCGGATTTTTTCAAATATATTACAATAAAAAACAGGTATTTAACACTGAAAACTGGAACAATGGCTGCTGGCTCAACTTTACATTACAGTAATATTTTTTACTGTTTTACTGTATTTTTATAATATAAAATGTATATTATAAAAATACAGTAAAACAGTAAAAAAATATATTACTGTAAAGTAAAATTGAGCCAGCAGCCAGAACATTCTTTCTGAATGATAGTGTACATTTATTTCCTTCCTATTTGGTATTTATTTTGTATTCATCGCATGCTTGCTTTTCTATGTGTGCTTTTTAATGCAATAATGTGCAAATCAAATTTTTGATTATGAATATTTGTTGATCTATTCAGAATCATTTGAGAAAAAAAAAAAAAAAAAAAAAAAAAAAAAATCGCACTGCATCGGAGAAACAATTCCCCCAGCCCTAGTAAACATGCACCTGTTTCTTCTAATATTAAATTAGCTGACATGCTAAAAAAAAAAAATGTTGGAATATTCTTTCATACAGTTCTTGCACAGACCCGTAAATAAAAGCACCTATTTTATGACACTTACTTAACACCTCTCTCTGAACATGCATGTATGTGTGTGTAGTTACAAAACCCTGGGGGAATTGGAGGTGAAATGTAGACGCTTTGGGCATGAGTGCAATTCTGTACTCTTTGCCACATCTACTGCTCAGTGTAAGAAGAGAAGCAAATGTTCAGTGGGAAAAAAAGAAACAAGGGAAAAAGCCCTCCACCAAGCTGGACTGAAAAATCAAAGGAGGCATCAGACACAAAACCGGAGCCTAGTGAAGGCCTTAATTGCCAGAGGAATAACACTGGCTGAAATGTTATTACAAGCCTGGTGTTGATTTAAGACCCCGGTTATTATGGGCCAGCCTGGGTGGAGGTCTGTGTCTCTGACCCCCCTGGTGCTTTCATATAATGTCACCATGCATTTAAACTGAAAGAACCATGAGACCTTGGTCCTTCCTTATTCTTCTGCGCTAAATGAGAGGGGACCATCAATTTGCCACCCCTGTCATGAGACTAACCGCCGTGCCACCATCGTCATGCCAACAGATGCTGATTATGACATCACAAAAATAGCAGTGACACCAATGGGACTAGTGTCCCAATCCGTAAAACAAGCCAGAGAGAGGCTGCTTTGTCCAAATACATCTATTTTTTCATGAGTTCATCATGTCAATTGGCCATGAAACACTTTTAAAGGTGCAGAGCGTCATTTGTTGAATACTACTTACTTTATTTCATTAACCCCGCTATTATCAAATTCCCTCAAAGAATAAATTAAGAATGGTTGGCTGCAAATAACACAATCAACAGCAATGAGAAATCTGCATGCATAATATTTATAATTGTATGCTGTCTCAAATAGTTGTTGACTGGGGAGTAAGAACAAGAAGCACCTTATCAGTCTGGCTCATGAATATTAAGTACCTCATGTAATATTCGTCAAGTAGTAAATGGGCAATAGCGATTTTAGGATTACGGCTATTTTGTTGGGATTTCATCATGTCAATGCAGTTTGTTTGGTCATAAATCTGAAGTCAGTCATAAAAACATTGTTAAAGGTGCAGTGCAAAATATTTCAATTGTAAAACAAACAATTATTTAAAGGGTTAGTTCACCCAAAAATAAAAATTCTGTCATTAATTACTCACCCTCATGTCGTTCCAAACACTTTCAGACTGCCAAAGTCACACCCCCAAGTGGTGAACCACTGAAATTTAGAAATACTTATGACGTAACGAAGCCTCGTTTACTGAAATCACTTTGGCAGTTTGATACACGCTCCAAACCACTGATAAGCTTCATGAAGCAGTGTTTTGAAATCTCCCATCACTAGATATTGTTGTATAAAGTCGTTATTTTGTTTTTTTGGTGCACAAAAAGTATTCTCGTCGCTTCATAACATTAAGGTTGAACCACTGTACTCATATGAACTGTTTTAAATATGTCTTTACAGCTTTCTGGGTATCTGAAAGTGTTAATTATCTTGCTGGCAATGGAGGCCTCACTGAGCCATCGGATTTTATTAATAATATCTTAATTTGTGTTCCAAAAATGAAGGTCTTACGGGTGTGGAACGACATGAGGGTGAGTAATTAATGTCAGAATTTTCATTTTTGGGTGAACTAACCCTTTAAGTAAGTGCATTCCAAAGAAAAGTATAAAAACTGACACAACTTTGATTTACCCAATAGACCCTTTTCACTTTTCCAAGGTTCTCAGAAGCGAAAGCTGTCGTAGTTGGGTAAACTTCTATAGTGGTAAATGAAAACTAGCACAAATATAATTTTTGTGTTCCCATTTGCTCCAATATCAAAAGATAAAACCTGTATAGTTTTTATGAAATTCCAACAAAGGATAAAAATATTGATAGCTTCATTACAGTGGTCAGAACAGAAAAAAGATTTTTCATAAATCTCTCAGCCAGTTGTGCTAGATACACTCATATGTAATGTTTTCTGAAATGTAATGGCAAAAAATATGACACAATGTATGTATGTATTTTTGTACATAAATAAATTTGATACATTAAACTTTACAATTTAAATAAGTGTGAAAAAGAGTTTGTAGTTTGAGTTGGGGGTGGGTTTATCTGGCTTTCTGACCTACTGCAGATGTGGATACTTGTTTGACAACAATCATTAGTTTTGAAAACTCAATCATTAGTTTTGATGGCACATATGAACACATTTCACTATTAAATATCTATATATGTCTAAAAAATTGTTTTTGCTTTCTGTATCCTTCTCTTAACCCCCTTATATTTCCACTAAACTTAATCCCCGAAGAAATAGCATACACACCGAGAAAAGGGGTAGTTTGGCTTACAGAATGGAAAAGGTTGAATGGAGAAGAGGGGTAGCCGGAGAAAATAAGGATCAGAGGAAGGGGTAAAAGAGAATAGAGGGAGGGGTATTGCGGTACAGGAGCGGTGTGACGGTGGTGACACTCTGCAAATCGTGTTAGACAGGGCAGGGCTCGGCTGAGCTGCAGCAGTGTGACGTGGGCTGATGCACCATGCCTGCCTGCGTTACTCTCGCCAGTGTGGCTGCATCTGTGCACTCTTTACCACAATGCATCCAGCAGCCAATCACTTCTTCCACTCTAATTAACAGCCATGTAAATCCACACCCTGGCCGTCCGAGTGCACAACGACAGCCCGCGCAGGAGGGGTGCAGGAGAGGTCGAGGTATGGGGGCAGGGTGCCGTCCCAACAAAAACACCATCTAATTCGAACCTGCGATTGTATCGGGGCGAGACCTCGACCCTTCAGCCCCCCGCCTCTTCCCATTCTCCTCCCTCCGAAGAGTCTCTCACATTCAGTGTGCCACCAGCTCCAGCCTTCAGCTCCCATCATGCTCATTGCTCCGGAGAAGGTCAGTGGGGTGGCGTCTGATTGGCCGAGATTCAGATATCCATGGCATATGGGAAGCGTGACACACCTGAAGTGACAGGGCACGTCCTCTCGGCAGACACTGGGGCAGGAGGGATAAACAGATGAATGCATAAAAAGAGAGAAGAACAGAACACACCCATCAGCCCGATTGCACGTCACCCACTGTTGGGTGGAAACACAGCTGGCCAAGTCATGGTAAGTTGAAGAAACGTTGTCTCAACGCATCTTACCACACCTTCACTCCTCACACAGAACTTATGTGCCACATGTCAACTCTCTGGAGGCTTAAGCCCCTCTGAATGCCTCGGTGTGTGTGTGTGTGCCAGAGGAGGGGTAAGGGAGAAGAACGGAAAACACTTCTAAACAGATGCTTGAGATAACCAGTTTGTTTTATATTTAAAGTAATGTTTTCCATACACTGCCATTCAAAAGTTTGGGGTCAGAAGATTTTAATTAAAAAATATATATATATTATTCAGCAAGGACACAAACTTACCAAAAGTGATTTTTTACACTGTTAACTCCCTCGGGTCGGCGGTCACGCCGGCGTGACCACTGTGGTTTTTTTCTAACCAGTGTGAAAGACACTCAAAATACTCCGTCAATGTTGCACATACAATTAAGAGCTATACACCATTTTAATCTGTGGAATATCTTCTTTTATTTGTGTACACTCAGAGTAAAAACAAAATGCTGTGCTTTTTGTAAAATAAAGAAAACTAACATGATGCGTGATCTCTCGTCTCCCTCTGAACGAACTCCAATCTGATAGTTCTCAAAAAATGAACTGTAACTTAGTGAATACTAATGACAAAAAAAATAGACTTAAGTCTAAAAAAACATTGAAATGTCAGGTTTTAAATCGTGTAAGTCAAATCGAAAACAAATATTCTCTGTTTATGTAATCTGTATGAAAAGAGAGCCACGTCAGAAATCTGTGATTCAGCTCATTATCCGCTAATGCGGCCACGCCCACGGAGCCAGCGCTATTCAGAGGCAAATACTGAGGCAATGCATGCATTCATCGTCTCAATCGTGTATTTATTGTCTTGAAAAGTGTTTATCTGGATGATATAGCGATCTCTGGCCTCTGTTAGTTCCTGGAGAGTCACATGGTTGTCCTTCTTTAGATTAATTTGTGGACTAAAGGTGTACAGAGCGTCCTCCGGCTGCAAGTATGAATTGAAAACACAGTATCCAGCGCTCATAGTGATGACAATAAATATTACTCCTGTGTATAGAAAATTGACATAAACATGAGAATCCATCAATATTTCTCAAAATGTGCATGCTTTTAAGCTAAAAGGCTATATGAAATGCCATAGAGGTAACATAATTGTTCAGACACTTTGCATCACAGAAATACATTATATTTTAAAGAATATAATAGAATACCATTATTTTAAATTGTAATAATATTTCACAGTGTTGCTGTTTTTTCTGTATGTTTGATATACACCATGAGCTTGAGACATGATCAATGTCTCACAGGTTTTTTCACAGCCTACCTGACTGAAAGAGCTCATTATTATGCAAGTCATTTCAGGTCATTATTATGCGATTCTTTTGCCTTCTCAGGTGAGAATCACCCATTATTCATGATGATTCACGCCTCCACGCATACTGTGTTTCTTGACAAAAAGTGTCTCACAAAATTTAAATCTCTCTATTGTTTTATATGAAGGAGTAGGCAGAATAATTTTTACATCATTCTGAAGCAAAAAATTTAGTCTACAACCTCCAATACCCAGAAGTCTTGTGAACACAGATTTAATATATAATTTTTGGCTTTATTTCAGTGACTTAAGTTTTTTGTTTTTTCAATAACCACGCATAAACGTTATTCCTTCAAAAACACAAACATGTACATACATGTTCCTCACATATTATTGTAGCCTAGTTTGTGCTCAATACAGTGTAATGACACTTTTGTCATTTATATGTTTATGAACAACTGAAAAAAGCACAAATGTCAGGGCATGTCAAAACTTCTCCAGAGCCCCAAAAATCCTCAGACCCCAGAGGGTTAAAAAACACTATATTTTAAATAAATGAAAGAATCCTGAGAAAATGATCACAATTTCCACAAAAATGTCTTTTCAACATTGATGATAATAAAAAAAAAAAAGATTCTTGAGCACCAAATCATCATGTGATACTGAAGACTGTCATAATGGCAATATTTTTCAAAATATATGTTAAAAAATGCAGCCTTGGTGACCTTTTGTAACTTCTTTCAAAAACATTGAACAAAAATCTTACAGACCCCAAACTTTTGAATGGCAGTGAATATAAAGGGATGTCTCCTACTATGATCTGCAAATCAGAATAAAGAATTTATCCTTATCTTAAAAACTTCAAGCTTAAGGAAAAAAAAAATCATAACAAATTATATTATCAACACAATAATTAGAATTAAATGTTGAAATCTTAGTATATTGTTTAATGACATCAGCACTCAAATGCTCAGTATCACAAATTTGCTTAAATTTAATTAGTATACTAGAAATATTTTATTTAAATAATTTGTCATTTGAAATAAATTTAACATATTTTTTACATATATATTTGAAATATTTGATATTAATGTTACATAAGTTTTGTTTAAAATGTTTCAGAATCCTAAAACTTTGTCCAGAGTTTATTTCTAGATTTAAATGGAATTTTAAAAAGAAAAAGTAAAATAAAGTAAATTAATTACATTTCCTAAATGACTAAATGTAAATGAATTGGCTGTTTGTTTGTTTTTTCATTAACTGCTTCAACAAGTGCTAATCACTGGTAGCATATAAACTGTGTAGCTAATGTGAAATATATTGTGAGACTTCTGGGAAACAGCATATAACGTAAACAGTGTTTTCAATAATCATAAACAATGTAACAAATGCCCCAAATGTGCCGAATTGCTTTGACACATTCAGTCTTTGGTCATGAAGCTGATGTCTTGTTTGTTGTGATGAGGTCTTGAATCCCATGGCAACTGATTTGTATACACTGTTGTTATTTGGGTAATAATGAATCAGAACTTGCACTTGTACAGTTCCCTGTGCTACAAACCATGAACTGCTTTCTTTCATACCTTCTCATGGACAGATTCAAAACTAAGGGATAGTATTACTAATAAAATCAGTCATTTTCGACCTCTTACTGGTTTATGGGCTTAACATTGTGCCAGAATTACCTACAGTTTTTGAATGTGTGCTAAAATCAATTTTGAGCATATTATAAGCCTGGCATGCATTGAGTCCATCAAACCAACTGCATATCAAACTTATAAGAGAGTGGGGTAAGTTGAGTCAATTCATATATTTTGAATACGAAACTAATTTATGAAAATGCACATAATGTGGATCAAAACAGGAATAGTTATATATATACTTATATAAGACTTCAGATGCAAAAGCCTCTAAGTGCCATGTGAAATTTTCTTCTAAAATGAGCATTTTTATCAAGCTTGTATGTTTAGGGTCAGTAGTTTCATTCTAATGGCAATTAATAGGTCCTTTTCATTGCCATTAGAGTGAAATTACTGACCCTAAACATACAAGCTTGATAAAATTGCTCACTTTAGAAGAAAATTTCATATGGCACTTAGAGGCTTTTGCATCTGAAGTCTTCATATATATATATATATGTATATAACTTCCAGACAACTTAAATGAAAAGAGGCATAGTAGATGAACAAAAAAAGAGAGCATCCAGGCAGAAAGTGTGAAGTTAAATGCGAAGAGGAAGCCGCAGTCACGCAGAATGACAGCACCAGCCCTTGCAATGGAAAACCTGTTCCTGCGCTTTAGATCAAACCAAATCCATCATTTTTCCACGAGAGGAGCGCGCAGCATCCGCTCACCCCCCTGCTATGACACACCAGCCACCAGGCAGCTCTATCAGTCCCTGATGTGGACAGACAGCCACAGAAAAAGGCCCTGAAAACACCCCTAGCACACTGTCACTTCTCCCAGCCTCATGTGTTCAACTAGAGCGATATGACGCCTTCTGTCCCTCTGTCTGCTCTCCTCCTCTGTTCGTTGTTTTCTCTTTTTCCTCTTCCCTTCACTCAGGCTTCTGGGGTCAACTAGTTCTGCTTTAGCTTCAGGTTTTATTGTATTGATCGAGCCGCCAGTGAACAATGACTGAAGTAAGTGGAGTGTAACTATGCTGGTCTAAAAGATGATGCTTTAATGTTTAAAGTGTTGTCATTCAAAGACATTTGGGTCATTCTACAAAACGGATGCCATTTGAGACCCGCATTTGCATATGCGTATTTAACAAAGAATAGACTGTCAGCTACTACTGTGTGTGAATATAAACATTTTAAAAAACGTCATAAAATAACACTATTTTCTATACTTTTTATTGTCGCTGTTTTTTCTTGCTATATTAGCAAATGTGCCACATTTTGACAAATCATATATAGAAAATATAAATAAAACAGAATATAAATAAAATAAAGAAAACATTTAAAGTTATATATACACATACATACATACATACATATATACACACACTAAATTGTAATATTTATTATAAATTTAATTACAACAGTAATTTATTAGATATTGTATACATATTTAATTAATTAATTCAATATTTAGCTTTATATTTTATATAAATAATATTAAACAATAAAATCTTATATATATATATATATATATATATATATATATATATATATATATATATATATATATATATATATATATATATATATATATATATATATATATATATATATATATATATATATATATATATATATATACTTTTTATTAAGTAATATTTAAATAAAACAATTTTAATGTTACCCTATTATCTACAAAATAAACAACTAGCTTGCAATGTCAAATTAAACTGTAAAACTGTCAACTAAAGCCCTAATTATATCCCAAAATATTTTAAAATGAATTTAGCTTTATGTGGCACAATAAATTTATTAACACTTCAGCAAAATCAGTCTGAAATAATACACTGAAATTTACTTTTAAAACAATTTATCAATCTAGACAAGGCAGCAGTTTAACAGAATGCTCCATTTGTGAGTGTGCTTTTGTGCTGTTATTTAATTTTTTCTTTGACACAAGGGTTCAAGCACCAACTCGTGTAAAACAAAACATTTGGTTTCAACACACAAATGCTAGTTTTAAAACCCCACAGTGCAAAGAACAGGTGAATGCAGAAAAAAAAATGTTTTAAGCAAATTGTCACATTATATAAAGTGAGTGTAAAAATGTTGTGCAGCCTGCAACCAACACAGATTCATCACTGACGGCATGAAAAAATACTCTCTTCAGCACATTTTAGGGCACATGGCATAAATTGTGTTAAAACAGAAAACTATGCATTGGAAATGCTTGAAAGCGTATTGGATCACTGGCTTCCATTATTACCGTGACTTGCAGAAGTGGCACAAGCAGCTGAAATAAGCTACTTCAATTCTTTCACAAACTCTCTCTCTCTTTCTTTAGCTTCAGAGGTAATAACATTGTTGGAGACAGAAGGAGAAAACTAGGCTACAAAACTCTAAACGAAAGTGTAACAGCATTATCAAAGCACAATCCCACAAAAAAATCTAAGCAAAAGGAGAGAGAAAAAACTGTCACGCGTCACGTGTAATCATTTTCAAACAGAACGCAAAATTGTTCTCATCTTTTTCCCGAAGCACTGAATGAACGTCACCTAAAACGCTGCAAAAATCACGAAGTGCAAAATATAAAGGCCAATTATGAATAATTACGTCTTTTCATTTCCAACGTGATGAAATAAGTTGATTGGTTTTCAGACAGGTCTGGTCTAGCTCAAAAGAGACAGCATGTCTGCAGCCAGTTAGCATGGCGCACGACAGCGCCGGATCCCTCGCAGTGACGGAATCGGAGCTGTCGGCCATAAATCACGTTACAGTCGTATTGGGAGGAAATGACAATATGGCGGGGAAAACAACCATTCGGTGTGACCCACATTAGAGAGATAAAATAAATATAATCATGACTTCCACTCTCAGCACAAGCATGTTGACTAAAATGGACAGAGTGGCTTCCAAGTCAGACGAAAAGCTTTGTAAAAAAAATACACATTTCATTTTTGCCAAGAAATTTCCAAAATATCTTCTGAAATTGCTATACAAATGTATAATAAGATAAATTTAACCAACTTGGATTCTAGAAAGACCCTGACCATCAAAATTCACTCCAGTTTGACATTCGCCACATTTTCATACACCTGACAAAAGAAACCACACATTTTTGTGCTGTCAGGTCGCCCATTATAGGGTATGACAAGGGCAACTGGTCCAGATTGGGCCGAATGGACCTCAGAGAATGTGTGTGGGTGTCTGGTTAAAGTCACAGCCATCTGGGAATAATCTCAGGTATGTGACACACGTTTGTGTCACACAGTGAACCATTTTAATCACATAATGATAATGGATTTGATTAACAGAAGCCATTAGAAAATGTATAACATGTAAATTTATTTGCATAATCCGGTGATTATCCTGCATCTTGTGTTATTAAATATGGGCATGTATTTAATAATAATGGAGGCAACAGGGAGGTAAAAATTCAAAAAAGTGCATTTGCATTTAAGTGCAATTGCATTTCATTAATGTATTAGTCTCAGGCAGTCAGATTTTAGACTAAGGAAAAAGCCTGATACATTTTTGACCAACAATTGCTCATTTAGACAGAAAAACAAAAGTGCTCATTATATCTAATCAGTACCTTGTGAACACAATTTTTTTTCCAGGACAAAAGAAAATGCAACACCAAGGGTTGGTGTCTATAACTGGACTGATGAAACCTACAATACTATTAAAGCATGAATTTGATGTAAACAGTACATAATATTGATATATGCAGGTTATAGGGGACATACATGCATAGCAGTTACAGCTTGAAATAATATTTAAACCAAGCGTGCCACACGAGTCCTGAAAAGTGAAGCTAAAGTGTCTTGATCGCCCTAGGTGGCTGGAAGCAGTATAGGTCATAAACCCCGCCCTCTCCATGAAATGTAATGAGACATGAGACAAACTAAACAATCAAATTGTAGTTCAAATATTGTTTTCCCAAAGACAATTTCTGTCATTTAAGGCAGTTTTTATCAGGCTGGTGTTAGTTCAAGTGTTCATTCTTTAAAAAAGTTTGGTTTTAGTTATTTGATGCTATAAAAACGGGAGTGTGACGTCATGATTGACAGCTGAGATCAACAGCTTCTCTGAGTGAGGTAGTCACTCAGGCACCAACGGACTTTTTTCTGGATCTTGGAGGTGATTAGAGCTTTATCTTTAATTTCTACATTTCCATAACTGTTTATTTCACACTGACATAATGCGTTGTTCTGAGTGCTGGCGGGACCTTGATATTGCGGCTACACTTCGTGCTCACTACTACGCAGACTCGGGCTCCAAGTTCACTATGCGCAGACTCGAGACTCAAGATGTCAGCGTCATATTGGCACACTGGCGGCTTCAGTTACTACAATGGAAGAGAGTGAAGATGCATTGTCCATCTTTTTTTTTACAGTCTATGATTTAAACCTATAACACATTATATAGATAACTTTTAAATATAACCTATAACATTCTTCTCTCACAATTCTGACCTTTTTTCTTGCATTTGAGTATTTATATCTCCCAGTTGGGACTTTATAACTCGCAATTTTGAGTTCATATCAAAATTCTGAGGGGGAAAAAAGTCAGAATTGAGGGATATAAACTCGCAATTCTGAGGAAAAAATGACAGAATAACAAGTATATCGGTCCCACTTTATATTAAGTGGCCTTAACTACTATGTACTTACATCAAAAAATAAGTACAATGTACTTATTGGGTTCATATTGAATTGCAAAACACATTTGCAGCTATTGAGGTGGGATACGGGTAAGGTTAGGGAAAGCTTTTGTGGTATGGGTAGGTTTAAGGGTAGGGGTAAGGTGTATGGGATGGGTCAACAGTGTAATTATAAATGTAATTACAGGAATTAATTACAGATGTAATTACATGCTGGTGTTTTTGAAATATAAGTACAATGTAAAACCATGTATGTACACAATAAGTGCATTGTATCAAATGATTAATTTAAATGTAAGTACATAGTAGTTAAGGCCACTTAATATAAAGTGGGTCCAATATATCTCACAATTCTGTTTTTCCTTCTAAGAATTGTGAGATACAAACTCGGATTTGCGAGGAAAAAAAAGTCAGAATTGTAAGATATAAACTCAAAATTAAGTTTTTTTATTCTGTTATTCCGTGGCTTCCATAGAATGCTATGGCAGACCTGTCATTTTCTGACACCAGGTAGACTCCGCTCACAAAAAATGTCATCACTGTTTATAGGTCTATATATAAAACATTTTTTATGTCACATGATCCTTCAAAAATCACTCTAATATGTGCATTGGTGCTCAAGAAGCATTTCTTATTATTATAAATGTTGAAAACAGTTGTGCTGCCTAATTTTTCATGATTCTTTTATGAATAGAACGCTCAGAAGAACAGAATTTATTTGAAATAGAACTCTTTATAAATGTCTTTTTTTTTTTATGTAATTAACAAAATATATCTTACAGACCCCAAACTTTTGATCAGTATATATGTATGCTTTAGTACACTGACTATGTAAATGCTAATTATTAAATTAATAAACAACATACCTTCATAATACCACACTTACTATTTCTCATACAGCATAAATAAGCAAAGTCTTTATTTATGATGCTGAATTTATATTTCAAAAAGAGGGGCCTTCAGAAGAAGATCATCGTATTTGGGGGTCATAGGTATCAAAACGTTTGAAAACCCCTATCAGTGAGCAGCTATCCAGGTACATATGTAATGCATAATATTTACTGAATTCAGTGACTATGACTTTACTATAGATGCACTACAGCTTTTGAATATAAAGTTAACACACCAGACAAACCAGATTAAAATCCGTGAGTTCAGATCATCACTACAATTAATCAGCAGCACCGCAGCGTCGCTCAGCTCTCCGTGTTCTGTCTGTAAACACACTCCCTTACGTTCTCACTTGTGGCATGTAGTGTGATGACATAAACACACACGGTAGCCAGCCCGCACCATCGAACAGCAGGGGAAAGAGCCACAGGACGCAGAGCAAAAAAAAAACAGGTCAGGCACCCCTCTCACACTGGCAATCATAACAAGAGGCCCTCCACGGCCTCTCAGCTCCAGCCACGCAGCATCTGTCTGTCTCCGGCCGCCTCCTCGCAAATGTAGACGTTACAACTAAACTACAGTTCCAATTCACCTGCCTGTTTGATGCTCCGCTCTCACACATGACAACACATTGATTTTACTTCTGCCGCCGCGCCGACGTCCGCCTGAAGAAATCCATTAGGCCGACACTTCTCGTTTCCCGTGACTGACAGGGTGACAGGCCAATGCTTTCCACCCATGTACGTTTGACGGACAGCTCGACACTTAAACAAGCCCTCAAGTTGCTATAATAGTTTAAAACACTTTCAATTACCTGAGTCAAACAAATTCAGCCGGCCATGCGCTTGGCTGCATCTCTGCAGGCTCACCGGTCCCGGAGCCATTCAGAACCTGAGTGAACAGATATAAAGGGTTGTGTGGGGCCGTACTCTCCAGCAGCAGCTATATTTACTGCATAAAAATACATATCATATACTGCGTAATGTTGTTTTACAATTTTTAGAAACTTCACAGTGCCGCACATTCGCCCTAAACTGATTATTGTGAGGAGTTTATTGATTTAGGATTGTTGTTGGATACTTTAAAACAATCAAACCATCATACTTAAATGCAAAAGAGGCTGCTTTTGCAGTCTAGGCCAGAGCGAGAGAGAGAGAATTGCTTACATTACACCAGTGCGAAAATTAAGGTCAGAGACATAAACAGCTCATAATAGTAATGCCACCAAATAATGATGTGCTGCATAATTTAGCCAACAACAAACGATTCCTCTCAAGGAGGCACTTCATATTTTTCTGTTTTCTGTCATTTTATTCCTAAACAAAACTGTGAATGTCCTTAATGACCAAGGTCATCTCCCTGTAGGAATACCGGAGACAGGTTTTTAAGCTGGGTTGCTGGGCTTTCCTGTGTATTTTTATCCTGGCAGAATCTGGTGAAAACGCAGCCTTGTCATAATCATTTAGCCAACAGCTAGCATACTAATAAAACCCTGCGAGGAAATGAATTAAAATAAGTACTTGATTAAGGGGACGTGCGTAGCTGAGGGTTTTTATATTTGGATGTGCAAATATTCATGGATGTGATGGCCGTCCTCTATTTCTTTGACAAAAAGGGTCACCGTCGACTGTCTTGAAGTTGTGTACTTGTATTTTTTAGACACATACAGTACTCTCAGAAATAGATTTAAATAGAAAAAAAAGTAGAGAAAAAGAATATAAAAGCGTAATGGAATGTGAATAATTTCTTCGAAAACTTTTTGAGGAAGTGCACTCGCAGTCTAATACAAACTGAAACATAAAAAAATGTGTTTTTCTTGAACAAAACCATTAGTTCATGCCGTCTACACAATTATACGGAAAATATATTTGCGCTGGACGTAAACAAACTGAAATACGCATTTTCCAAAAAAGATCAAACTAAACTGAAAATGTTCCCTGTGCGACTTGCAAACTCTCTCTCTCTCTGTCTCTGAACATCTACATCCTTTCATTTAAAAAAAAAAAGGAAAAAAAAGAAAGAGCGATAGCTTGAGGGAAATGAAGCAGTGAATGTTATAGTGTGCTATGGGCCCTGATGGCCTCAGTAAATGACATGGGCTGCTCAGTGGTGTGTGTTCTCCTCTCCCATCCCTGATGTAATGACCCGTCCACACTAATGCCTCCACAGGGCACTATGAGTACCTCCATCCCCCACCTGCACCTCTATAACTACCCCCACCTACTGTGTGCAGGAGCGGCTCCCACCGTCTCTGCCGCTGGATGATTTCATTACGAGCAACTTTGAAATTCAGTGCGGACTGTTTCTCCATAAATTCAAATTATCCCCATTGAAATTATTTGGGGAAAGTTACACTTCTGAATGCAAATATTCCGCTTTATGTTCTCCTTGTCCTCAGGTAAGTGGCATACTGATTTATATACCGTTTCCCCCAAAAAAAGAAAAAACACAAGTAACAAGAACGGACATGTTAGATTGGTGACAAAAAGTGTACTGCTGCTGTATTTGATTTCATTGTGGTCTGTTAATGTAATATATGCGAATGTTGATGTACGATAGGAACAACAAGATAATAACTTTTAAAAACGCAGCCGCCTCGTTTCTCAAGGTTTTCTGGCCTCTTATTAATATTTAATATACTTTTATTTATACTTCGTAGCCTAACTGTTTACAACCTAAGCACACAAAATAGGTTTGGGGGATCAAAAACCAAATCAGAATCAGATGCCAGTGTAACATTGGCAAATTTTTTTCCCTCACTTTTAAGAGTTCGTCCACCAATAGCTGTCAGCCTGGTCGGCCAGAAATATTAGACGCCAATTATCAAAACAGTGATGTCACACTCTCTTTCATCCTTGACGTTTTCAAGCCGAGGAAAAAGGAATAAATGAGTGCAGGGGATGTGAAAGAGGGCCAAGGGCTGTAAAAACCAAGGGAAAACATCTTCCAGAGTCCATTTTTCTCACACTCTTTCCCCTCAGCCTGCATGGTACCATGGAGTAACACTGCACAGATATACAATTATCATTACATTTCATTATATCATTGTGAACATTTTGAAATTTGGGAAGGAAGGGCAATGGCAGGTATAGAGAAATATACCAGATACACACATAAGCTTCTTCTTCCCTCATACACTCAAACACACACTTTGGCTAAAATGACAACCGCAGACCATTGTTTTTATATAAAGCCAATAATTAATGTTGTAAAATTACAATTACCACAATTACCCTTTTCCTGTTTCAGTTGTTCACATTTCAAAGTGCTTAAATTCATTTTTTGACAGTTTTCATGTCAGGCGGTACAACCAAATAGTGGTATGTAGTTGTACCACCTGACATGGAAAGTGTACCAACCTACCCATACTTGAGAGAGTATTTGAGAGAGATCTACAAACCTTTTCACTCTGCCACAAGGATCAATTAGTCCGAATCCATGTTTGCAGTTGTGCCACCCTGACATTTGAGAATATACAAATTGCTGGACAAAAGTTTTTCAACAGCTACTGATATTTATACAATTTGTTTATATTAAAGGTTTCAAACCTAAAATGATGCCATTGTATTTCGTTTTTAACTTGTTATTATTAAGACACCATTTTAAATAGTTTTCTTAGTCTGTTCATTTGTTCAGACGGTTGCACCACCTGACATTTTGGGGGTGTAAGATAACAAAACATAAAATAATATGTATTATTTAAATGTACTAAAAAATTATTCAAACTAAATAGGTTGTATAGAATAAAGTGATATATATCATAAATTCATCAAATTATTTTAAAAGGAAATAATGCACTTGGACACAAAAATATGCATGGCATGTCATGGACCCCTATATATATATATATATATATATATAAAATACCACTGAAGAAGAAAATATTCCTGTTCACTGAGTCAGTCTATAACTGTCTGGTGGATTCAAAAAAGTATTCTTAAGACTGATTCAACTTGTCTTTTTAAATGATTCATTAAAAGAAGCGGCTCATAGGAGTCATTTGTTAGGGAATCAGACCTCAGTGGTTGTGCTGTATGTTTTTGATTTGCTAAAAAGAATCAGCTCACAAAAAAGTAATTTGTTCATGAATCGGACTACACGTTAAGCAATATGTTGTTCTTGCATACAGCCTGTGAAGGCAATTCAATAGAATTTCTGGCTAACATGATTTCATTCAGCAGTGGTGCGGGAAACAGTGCTATAAACATAAACCCCATTCCTACAAAACTTAACAAAAAAAGTAGAACAAAACTTTTTAAATGAAAACAAAAATAATAAAACTCTTCTATTTAAATATTTCACAATATTATTGTTTTTACTGTATCTTTTATCAAATAAAGTTTATTTCAAACTTACAAACACTCATAACAAGGGAGCTCAAGTTGGTGATATTTTTTTTTTTGTGCCTGACAGATTTTTAATTTTGAAATTAATAAAGTTTGCGAGGAAAAAATGGTCAAAATGAGATTAATGCACAAAGCATTTTATGATAATTACAGCTCCAGTGATAAACAGAGAAGTACTTTAACAAGATTCATTGGTTTCTGTGAAACACCAATTGTCATCAGTATGCACAGTGATAGTGTCATTCTCTTCTCGGCTTGGTCAATATTGCGGGCGCCACACACACACACACACTCGGGGCAAGGTAGAGTAATGTGACTCGCTCACTGCAAGACCGTGTGGGTCACATCCTACAACAACATTGATTTTCCTGATGAGGATCTCGTCTCTGTTTAACCCGACCATGTCAACTTGCCCCTGAACATATCCACACCACCACTGCCATTGATTCCTGCTCTCTGACTCTTCAGCATTTAGGAGTTACATTTTGTTTGGGTGGGCCTTTTACATTTGGACGTCTCTCGTGTGCTGGCTTCAAGCACGTCACCGCTGGCCAAATCACTTGTCTGGGACTGTCGGATGAATTTCCAAATTCATCTCTCGAGAGATTTTAATACATTTCCCTGCTTGTTAAATCACACATATTATTTATGCTTTGAGCCAAGTGTGCGTTTGGAAAATGAAAATCAAATTAACTAATGTAAATTCTCATATCACACATCAATCAATGAGCATTCGCTCATGAGAGGATTTATTATTCAACTAAATTAAATACGTTTTATGTGGTGTGATGACATTGAAAAATGTAAAATGTATAAACTGAAAAATTGCATTAAGAAAACTATCCCTGCAGAATCACAGCCGGCCGTCCCCTCGAGTCCAGATTTGTGACAGGATCCAGATAAAAACTGCACCCTCTGCTGTTGCGTATATTGCAACTTCACTCTATCCTCCAACAATAAATATGAAGATTAAAGATGTAATAACAGACATGGTTTTAGATCATCTCTATATCACAGGTTGTTTTTTATTAGTATTATTATTTTTATTTTTTTTCTTGTGCATTTCTCAAATTCAATAACGGATTGTTTTATGAAACATTGTTAGGTCGGTCGCTTCAATGTGACCTTGCTTTATAATACAGTGACAACACAGGACACCAGATGAAAAAAAAAGGAACAATTATAAATTCCTTCCCCTAAATCTGTCTCTGGATTAAGAGATGAATGAGGAGGAATAATTATGCTTTAATTATTCACGTTTCTCCAAGGCATTTTTCAGACATCCTAAAGCACAAGCTCTTCTGTACAAAAGCATATCGATGCTGATAACATTCTTCTTAAAATCTTAAAAATCACATCAGGCTGACTAAGTTTGATTTTTTTTTTTTTTTTTTATAAATAAATAAAAAGCAAGAAAATGCATCGGCTGTGTCCTCACAACCCTCTCTTCAGTTCTCGTTCACTATACCTAGACCATTTTTTACAGCCCCAGACATTCCCCTTAAATACTACCATATGCAAATCGTGTGCATGCAATTTGCATATTTAAGTATTTAACTCCGCATATTTATTGGATTTGGAAGCCTGGCTGATCATTGATTTATCCGCCCCTGGCAATCATATTTCCATATTTGTACGATTTTAATGACGGTGATAATTCAAGGATGCACAGAGTATATGTTTTGAACGATATGTTTAATTATGTCCTCAAAGCATCATCACTTTGGCTGGCTGATGAAGAAGAAGGAAGAACTGAAGCAAAGAGGGAGAAGTTATCAGAAATATGAATCCCTGAAAAACAGCCGTTCCCGTCGCCCGCCTCAACTCTATTGAGTGGAAAGACAGGAGATATAGAAAAGGCGAGATTGCTGTAATTGCTTTGCGGCCACAAACTCCTAACCACGCAAAATTAAGGTCAAAAACGGAAATAATTTATAGAAATAAAGCTTCGAGATGAAAGCACGAAGGGAGAGAAGGAGAGAGACGCGGAGAAAGAGAGCCTGCTAACCTTTGTACATAAACATGTGATTAAGTGTGACACTCCTTCACGACAAATTCAATCACGGTTTGAGAGAGAGGCAGAACCTGGCCCTCTCCTCTCCAACGGGGAAACTTTCTCTGCCACATCCCTTTATACAGGGTGTCACTATTTATAGGTTCCCCAACAGGAGGAGACGTTCGAAAACACACACACACACTCACGATGGCACTGACTAGTATTCGGCCAGTTGGCTGCATCAAGCGGCGGAAAAATGTGCCATACTGAATAGACTCTGTGAAGCGATCACATGGTCATTTTGTCATTAACCATACAAGAAGCTAATTCATTTTATTATTTTATCACGCACAAATTTTGATACAGCTACAGAACAAAAGAATAAATCATGTAATATTTAGTCTTCATAAAAGTTTTCAATCACTTTGTCAAAATATGTTTCACATTTCGCATTTCCCTGGTTGTAATATTAAACAATATTTGGCAATTTAATGTATCTGATACATGTAATAAAATGCAATTAGATGTATGCTAATTTCTGAAACGTATGCATAATTAATGTTATCTACACAAAATGTCATTCATTGGCTAGGTGTTCGCTCATTACACTAATTCATTTTAATAGATCCGCACAGTGGGTGGGGCAAGAATCAGTCATAGCCCTTATAATGTCACTGTAGCCAATTCACACCACAGATTTTACATTTCATTAAAACTCACACCCCAATCAAAACAGAATATTTTTGAATATTTTGTCTATTAAATGGCAATAATCAGACTGCACAAAACTGACTAGATATATTAACAAATAATGATGTATTCTTTAAAAACATATATTACTAAAAATATTAGCATTAATATACTAAAACTAATATAGACTATTAATATAAGTCTATATTATAAAATGTAAAAACAGAATATATATATATATATATATATATATATATATATATATATATATATATATATATATATATATATATATATATATATAATTTGACTATAATAGTCCAGGAATTCTTTTTCTTTATTTTTAAATAATAATTCCATTTTAAGTCTGTTTACCAGGAGATTTTTTCCCTGCCCCTGCCATCTGTAGAGTTATCAGACCTGATGTTTACTTGCTTCTATTCTTCCCCAACACATAATGATTTGAATAGGCCCTTGTGTGTTTCTTATCAGATGTGGCTGTGTGTGTGTGTGTGTGTGTGCTGTGGGATGCTATTAAATGCCTTCTCGGGGGTAAAATAATAGCAGATCTTTGCATATGAAAAACAGATATTGTATAATTGATAATTTTAATTGAATAATTTCATCAATTTTTCATTGTGCTTATTTTATATGGTGCATTTTGTTCCTTTAACTTTAATTTTATATTGTGTATTATTTTATATGGTGTAATTTTGTTGTTTTATTTGTTTCTGTAAAGCGCTTTGAGATCTTTGAGAGCACGATAGAAAATAAAGGTTGTTATTATTATTATTAAAAAAAAAATCTAGAAATTGAGATTTGGCTTAAATTCTGATGAGACAAATTTGGATAATTATTTAACGAGCTCAAAAAAGAACACTTTATTTATGGAGCATGGAAATATAAAAAAAAATAAGTGATATGATTTACAAGAATAAAATGTGATTAAAATAAAGCTATTTTAACTCTTTCGTTCCTTTTTATAATGCACAAAAATCACTGTTTCAGTCCATAATCTCTTCAAGGAACCATTTTTGAATCTGTAATAAACAACAGTGTGTGTCTGCATTCTTTGACCTGTCCCCACACCCTTTCACAGTGCTTTCCACAAACGCACAAATATGAACACAAGTGCACTGCAGAAAAGCAGATGTTACAACGCCAGATAGCAACCAAATGTCAGTTTATTTCAAGATCACCTGAACAGTAAAAGAAAAAGAACACCTGGCTAAAAGTGGCCAAGATTCAAACTTCACACATCACACACAGACACACCTCACAGATCTTACACCCTCATTATCATCAGTGCTTGTTAATTGCAGCGGTGCTGCTCTCGGAGTGTAAGTCTTCTTTTAATTAAGGTGCTCTATAAGGGGAGTTCCTATTACATGTGCTTTGTCCTTGCTGTAATTGCCCTCCCGACACCCCATTCTCCACTGCCTTTCTTTTTTTTCCCTCCGCCTCTCATTTTAACGTACAAGCTCCCTGGACATAGTGCCACGGGGCCCCCCCCGGGGACCTCACCATCGTCTAGCCTCCGCGCGGCCCAAAGGATCCAACGCGAAAACACCTCTGTGTGACTCTATAGTGTGTGCAAATGATTTCTCCCGAGCTCTGCACCATAAACACTTCAGTTAATATTCTCAATGAGGAAAAAAATAAATAAATGAAGCTGGTCAAACATCCTTTTTTAATTTTTGTTGAACCGTCCGGGTGAAATTCTTGCTCTGACATTCAAATCAAATTAGTGTACTTTGACGATGACGCCACACACTGTTAAATCCATTCAAAGATCCAGCTCTTCCTTTTGCATAGAAAAGAAAGCTAACGCCATCTACTGCCCAAAAGCGTCCAAACAATCCCACAGCACCAACATCTCTATCCAAGCCGGCCTTAATTGGGAAATAATTGCAAATTTTAAAGGGGACAATTTCATCTCCTTGCCTTATCATTTATTTCAGTTTCTTGTTCTGCCCTGACACACAGAAAGAAAGGGGGAAAACTTCAATTAGCTGCATTCTTGAAAGATGTTCTTCGCCTTAATGTTTCGAGCAAAGAACTTAAATTCATGTAAATAACGAGTCTCAATTAAAAAAAGGGAAGACAAGCCTTGGCCAATTATCCCGGCCCGCGGAGTCTCTTGGGTTGAGAGAGCAGTGGAACTCTGCTGGCTGAGTGCTACACATTAGCTCATTGGCTTTTGAACACACAATAAGCAGAAAGCCCTCAAGTCATTAGTAGGAAGCTCTCCATTTCCCTCTAAAGCCTTCTTCGCTGTTACTCTAAATGTGGCGGGCAGCATTTGAAACCGAACACACGGAGGACTGTGGCAATTAAATGTTTCTTTGAAAAAAAAAGATGAATAAAAGACTTTAGCATTTCTTTTCAGTACTGGGTGGCCCTAATGAAGAATAGACAATATGTAAGTATAGTAAAATCAGTCACTGTATTAACAAGTTGACTGATAATTGAAAATATGCATTAAATTAATACAATAAATGTAAACACATTACATTAATAATTATAATAATCATGTATTTAATAATTAAAATAATATTTAATTTTTGAAAATGGGTTCTATATAAAAGGTTCTTGACTCATTTTTTAAGAACACTTTATGCAAAATCTGAAATGATTGCATAAGACTCTCATGTTTAACAATTTACTTCAATTCCTTTTATTGATTAAGTACGTTTGCGAGCTGTTTAATTCATATAATTTAATCAAAATCAACAAATGAATTAAAACAAATATACATTCAAACTAAATCCATAAAATGACCCCATGATATGAAGCCCTAAAAATATGCAAGCACATGTCTATATAGAACGTTTTCTTCTAATATGTGAAACATGTCCTGGAACAAAAAAAGCACCCAAAAGCGTATAAGTGATACAAAGAGCAGAAAGGGGGTATTTCCGGCTTCGTGCTCAATGTGTGTGTTTAACAAAGTCCATAAAATAAATGCATAGAGCTGAAAGTAGCATGCATCTGCATTTTACGTCTATATTTATAAATGCAGTCTATTTATTCGATGGTGGTGGTGTCTGCTTTTGTAAATGCAATGAGAGATCGTCACTATAAGAAGTCAACTGTATGTGTATAAATGGTTAAAATAACGGGGATATGTCAGCTTCAGCTGCTAACATGCCATGTTCTTATTGTTGGCAATCAAATCAAAGTCTTGCACGCCGTTACCAGATGAAGAGCAGAGGTAACATTGTGGCAGTGTTATAAAATCTGCATGTTTCTGAGTTCATATTCACAGCAATACCCACTCTTTCCATTTTTCTTTTTCCATTCTCCTCTGCCGTACCCATTTCCTCTGCATTTTATCTTTTACACTGTTTATCTTGTGAATTCCCCCACATATTTCCTCCTCACCTCCTTGCATCTTTCTATCTCTATTCCCTGGTAGCCTCTGAAGTGAATGCACAAATTACATCCCTCCACCTTTTTACTCTGCACTAAATCTTTCCTTTTTTCCACTTTGCTGAGCTTGAATATTTCATTCCCCCCATCAAATATGCATCCCATTAATTAAGTGAAATTACTCCCGACTGCCAAATATTCGCTGCCGATGACTGTCAACACAAGATGCACGGCTTTGAACTTCTAATGACACGGCCTCACTTTCAGCTGAGTTACAGCCTTCAGAAAAGCGTCCGCGGGCACGCGATCAACGCCCTTCCCTGATGCCAAAGCCTGGAATTAAGTACCGGTTTCTTTTTCCTCCGGCTTTTCAACAAGCCTCACAATGGATGACACGCGCGCACTTGACAAGCAAGAACTTCCATTTTAATTATATACCTTTTCCTCATCTTTTAATTGCTGTTGTTAATCAGTCATTAACTTCTCCCGCCCCCCTCCCGAGCCCGAATCCTAAATCTCCCGCGCAACGTCTCAATAAATTCCCGCGCGCCCCTCCCCGCGCCGGCTCTAACGTGTAATTTCATTTATTTTTAAAACTGTCATTTTTCCAAACAGAGGTATTTGTTATTTGTTCCAAAGGGCTTGACAGTAAGGGGATTTTAATCATAACTTGCATTAAATTATCAGTCTCCGGATCTGTCAAGAGGATAAATTCAAGACGACGTTAAAGACGCCGCTATTGAGTAATTGTGTTCTGGGCAACACTAATATTACCACTGACTGATTCCAAACAATGGTGATTGAGCTATAGGGCTATTTGCCTTTCACCCTCCCTCGATAATTCCAACCTGTCCGAAAAGCCAAAGGACTCGATATGAGTACAGATACAGGGGTGACAATGGGCCTATTTGTCTCTCCTCCCTCTGAAAAGAAACAGATGTTTCTGGAGGAACTGACTTCTGGAGTAACATGAGCCAAAGCGGCACTTTAAACAGGGTGGGAGTGGCGCGCTGATATGATATGACAGACAGGGCCGAGATGGCTTGACAACAACAGGAAGGGCTCCGAAAAAGATCTTAGTACGCCACGCTGGGGCGATCGAGGACCCCTGCCACAAAGCAACTTTTAATGACTGTGGCAACTTGACATATGAAACACAAAAAAAAAAAAATCATAAAAGAAACATAACAGAAACCCCGTGGCATATTTACACAGACACAGACCTGTAGAAGTGATATCCTTTTTAACATCACGGCGCTTCTTAATATTGTTATTCAACCCATACGCATCACAGTATAGTGCTAACCAATAATTACAATCTATGAGCTGGCGGCATGGCCATGACAACAGTACTTAAGTCTTGTTAATACAGGGTGTCTGTTCTGGCCCTTGTGGCAGATTGTGTGAAGTAACTTCCTCCTATGTTGTGAAAGAATATGAATAATACGCTGCTAATAATTAGCGGCGTCAGGAAACCTAAACTAAAACTGATTATTCGTTTAAGCATCATATACGGATTATCCGTGCTCAGGTTGCGAAAGATCAATTATTTCCTCTTTAAAAGTCACCACAAACTTCGGCGTAAACGGAAACATTTACGTTACGCAATTTTGACGTTCGGTCACCGGCTGCTTCGCAACTGAAGAATCGGGTTGTCGGGTCCAGGGTGTGAGCGGGGAGGGGCGAGAAAGCCCTGAGAAACAGATACGTGGCGTCTAGACAAATTATAACCTCATCTGTTTTGCCTAATGAATTATGCAAAAAGGGGACCTGGCTTGGGCTTGGCTAAAAGTAAATATTTAATATTCATCCTCGCAGTCTGAAATTACAAAACACTTTGCATGGCTAAATGTTTCTCCACCCCGGCGAAATTGCCCATTTTGGCCAATTTGGTTCATGCGTCTGAAGACGTTGATTTGGATATATCGAGCTTTTAAAGCCGACCCGCTTGGTGAGACTCTTTTTGTTGTACAGTAACCACAAATAAATGGCTTTCACAATTAGAGGTTTAAATAATGCAATGGCTCATGTTCAGTCCTAAGCAGGATTCCAATGAGCTTTCTAATGCATGTAATGATTAAGTGTAATTCAAATACCAACTGTGTTGTTCAAAATCTGACAGGCAATAATTTGCTCTATTATATTGTGCCATTTAATTGCCTGCTACCGACAACCTCTGACGTGCCATGAAGCAATGATTTACAATTACTCCAGCAGTAAAGATCAGGGGATGACAATATAATCATCTACACAGAGATCCCTTCTCATCTGCCACAACTAGTGAGGCAAGTAAAAATAGTTTGGAGCTTGTAGTTTTAACTCCACTCTATTTGAGGATTAGAAGATATTACAGCTGCGGAGGACGTTTAACAATAGCAGTTGTGTTAAGAGCTGGCTGCGGCGGGATGAGGCGAGTCAAGATGTCGGTTTGCTGTCAGGGACAGGCCTCACGCGCTAACGGAGGGACATTATTGTTGGGGGTAAAGCGTTACTGATGTCGGAGTTTAATCTAAATGAGGAAACGCCAAGTGGAAGATCAAGCAACAGACTCCGTTTCTCCATCCATCCTCTTATGAACTCCGTAAGACTTTATTACCATATAAATGATAAAGGATAACGTAAGAAAAAAAAAGTGCGGGGGAAAAAATACACAATAATTGCGCTTCCCTATGTTGCTGTCTGATGTAAATGTTTCTAAAAGACAAAATAAGCAAATCGACGGCCTCCAACAAAGTTAAGTATCCTGCCCTAATTTGAGTGTGGAATTATGGAAAACAAGTTTACTCCATATTAAACCAATGTTTCACAGCATTTAAGGAGCTGATACATAATTTAGCGCTTACAAAAACGAGCACAGCATGTCGGGGAAGGGGGGGTGGGGGGTCCTTAGAGGGAAGGCAAGGCTGCTGAGTGCACTGCCTGTTTAAAAATGATGGAGGAGAACAGGGGATTCTCATTAAGTGGCTTCACTCCACCCCGAGCAGCAGACACTAGAGAGAATGCAGACAAAATCACAGGCTCGTGTTTCCCCATTAAATATGAAGGATTGTGCAATATGTGCAGGCAGGCAGTTTGCCGGGGTCAGCCGTCGCACTCTTTCTGCTGTTTCTGCAGGTCATGTCATGATGACCGACTTTACCCCATGTTCAATCAGTTCCTTGTGTTTTAGGAGATGGGGCAGGAAAATAATAACACGAGGCAGGGGGACTTTTAATGAGGACAAATTAGACTTGGGCAGCAGAGAGCTGCGAGGGACGAGAAGTTTCATTACATGACCTACATGGAGAGAGTGTTTTTCAAATGTGGCGAACTCATTGACAGGCCGATCGGCCTTGATTTCAACTTCACTTCCTGCGGAAACTGAGAGAAACTATTAAGAAAAAGTGTTTCAGCCACTTGACAACGTCATTCAGTGGGCACAAAAAGTATCTGGACACTTAGAATGTGTTAATTTCGTTGTATTTAATAATCAAATAAAATACAATATCAAACCAAGTGGCATCAGCAAACAAACCTTTTATGGCGATGATTTTTAAACAAAAAGTTTTCAACAAGTGTCCATCACATTTACTATGGACATGTTCCACAAAAACCACCAGAAAAATGATGAAATGTTTTGCTTGGAAAGCATTTATGTGTTATATTTCATTATAATCTTTCAATTAATGCAAATCGTTGACAATTTTGACAACTGTACATTTTTAAATGGTAACTTTGTCTTTAACACAAAAGAAGATATTTTAAAAAAAGATATTTAAGAAGATATTTAAAAAACAATATAGAACCCCACTGACTTTCATTGTGTGGACAAAAAGACACTGAGAATTTTTCAAAATATAATCTTTTTGTGTTTTACAGAAGAAAGAAAGTCATGCTTCTGGTCACAGCTAGGTTTAAACATACACGTAACAACAGATCCGAAATCAGTCGCCAACCTCATAACCGTGGTGAACCAAAATCTGAAACCGATCCCAAAGCTGGTCGTCGAAGAGCAGCTCCGCGATCGCTCACCGGCACTACTTGACATGGCTTTTACTTTGATCTTGCCTGTCTCCGATTCATTGGCTGCCGACTTCACTGACTCCAATCTGACCCAGATAAAGACTCTGACCTTTCCGACCAACTCCATTACATGCAGCTGTACTGGGTACAAGCTCTTAAACGACTGTGGTTTAAATGTGGCCATTACTGGAGCCGGTGTCTGCAAAGATTTCATTGTCAAAGCCCGGCAAAGGGAAGATGGCCACACAAAATGACTCTTGACCTTCATTTACATTCGTTAATCAAATGTCACACAGAGTCTGCGTTTTATCAGCGAGTCCGTGTCTATCTCTTGAGATGATTTGTGTTTTCAAACAGGTAAATAGAAGGGTCTGCAACCCCTACGTGTGCAGGAAGAACGGCTAAAGGATAATTGTGGAGAAAACTCAGTGGTGTTTGCCGCTTTGGGCTGATTCTGAGAACAAGATGCAGGTAAGATGAGATTTATTCAGATCATTAAGAGAAAAGGAAGATTGAATCTAATTATCGTCCACACAGCTGAAATGAGAATCTGCAAAACAAGTCTCGAATAAAGTGAACACTGCCATTTTGTCATATATAAATAACACAGAAGCTCACCAACGGATTCGTTCCAATAGAATAAGCATGTCGTGAACAGCACAGCTAATGACCTGAGTGGTACATTTTGCATTCTAATTCATTCAGCACCTAATTGTGAGTGGACACCACAGATAGCCGCCCTCTCTCTCCTCATCTCTCCCCAGACTGCAGAGAAGCCCTGCTCAGAAAGGTCAAAATGGCCGACATTAATCAGATCGCCATATCCACAACCCCTCCCCGCCATCGTTACTGTGCTAATCACTCTGGGTTTGGTTGCAGAGAGGTTTACTCCTAATTATTGTCATTAATAAATCAGACGAGTCAGGCTGTCGGGATGAAAGAGAGGCCGTCCCTGCTTGCCATCCATCAGAGAGGCAGAGTGCAGGAGAGTCCAGTCATTAAGAAGCCTTTGAGACACACGGCCGCATTGGGGACTCGGCAGCTCAGACAATAATACGCCTAACTTTTTCATCAACCTGTGGCTTCTGCAACCAACCAGGAGACGACGATCACGGAAAATCATCAGTCACGTACAAAGGAGCGAGTTAAAATAAAAGAACGAATGTTGCAGAAAGCAGGGCGCTGTGGGATTTCGCCATGTACATTGCATAGAGACATCCAAAAGTCTCAGACCACATTGAAAATTGGGGATTTTTTTTTTCAATTCAAACTAGGAAAAGAATTAAAGCTCTAGATTTTGAAACCGAATGAGTAAATGAAAGCACAAATCATGCCTGATAGCATGGGAAATTTCAAATCGAACTGAAAAATTTTGTTTCGTATTTAAATAACAAAAGCGTTTTCACTATAGTGTTCTCGGATATTTGAACCCCACTGAACTGATACCAAATTTGGCATAACCAATATCTATTTACGTTTTAATAGTTTTATCAATGTCAAAATGTAGTCAAAAATGTTAAAATAATGTTATTTTACTTACTTAAAATGTTATTTTCACTATTTCACAGTGGATACTAATTAATTTTAAAGCATTTAAATTTTAAATAATTTTACCACACACGCATAGATTACGTTATAAACGTTTGCAGAGAAATACTTTCATTCAGCAAGGATGCATTAAATAGATAAAAAATGAAAAGTAAAGACATTTTTTATATTGTGACAAAACATGTATTTCAAATAAATGCTTTTTTTTTTTTTTTTTTTACTTCATTTTCATCAAAGAATCCTGAAAAAATGTACCAGTTCCCATAAAAATATTAACCAGCACAGCTGTTTTCAAATCAGCATATTAGAATGATTTCTGAAGGATCATGTGACACTGAAGACTGGAGTAACAGTTACTGTTT